>NC_059353.1:15021875-15328750 GCF_019703515.2 Myxocyprinus asiaticus
GCGGCTCGCCTTCGTAAGAAAGCGAGCCACCCCAGAGGCTCCCGCCTCGGTCCTTTTACCCACGAGTATGAGGCCATCGCGGCTAGCACTGGGGGCGATTTGGGGACCCCAATGGGACCGCCTCCTCCGGGTATCCCCCTGTGGACCTCCCATTCCACAGCACGCTCGTCTGCCCCGATCGGGCTTCCGGATGAGTCCGCCAGCTCGTCTCACAGCGATTTCGACCTCTTATTCGGAGCCCGCGAAAGTGATGAGCTCTCAAGCGCAACATCAGAGAGTGGGCTCCTCCAGTTGGAAGCCTCAGCTGGGCTCCTCCCTTCGGGGTCGATTGCCCAGTCACAGGCTGACGCGGAGATGACGACATGCTTTCCCAGGCAGCCTCGAGCGTCGGCTAGAGTGGAACTCACTGCTCTTCCCTGAACCCTCGCGGCTCGGTGATTGGTTCCTGGGCTCGCGGCGCCGCTCAAAGCCACGCCCCGCCCCCGTTCCTTTCTTCCCGGAAGTGCATCAAGAGCTGACAAGGTCGCGGGAGGCACTTTTTACTGACCGGTCCTGATCTTTTCAACTTCCCCGCCCTCACTACCCTCGATGGTGGGGCGGCCAAGGGCTATTCGGCAATCCCTCGGTGGATAAAGGCGCTCGTGGTGCACCTATGCCCGCAGAGCGCCGCCACTTGGCGCGGGTGCCCAAAGCCCCCATCCAAGGCCTGTAGGTTTATGTCGTCTCTGACGGCCAAGGCCTACGGTGCTGTGCTGAGTCTAAGGACTCAGAAGCACTTACCTGGCTCTCCGAGCGATGGAGGTCACAGCGCGGTCTCTCGGGCGGACGATGGCCACACTAGTGGTCCAGGAGCGCCACCTTTGGCTCAACCTGGTCGAGAGGGGGGAGGCCGACAAGACATGATTCCTTGCTGCTCCCATTTCCCAGGAGGGCCTATTCGGCAACACTGTCGAGGACTTTGCCCAGCAGTTTCCGATGGTAGAGCAGTAAATGGATGCTATCCAGCATATCCTTCCCCGGTGTGGCTCAAGATCCCGCACCCCGTCTACTCATCGCCAAGGGCGTCCCCCTGTGGTGACTGCAACGGCTCCGCCGCAGCCTGCCCCTTCGGCCCGGCCCCGGCATGGAGCCCACCGCAGGAAGCAGATGCCACCCATCTCGCGGCCGCCCAGAACCCATGAAAGGCTTCAAAGCGCCCTTGAGACGGGCAACCCAGGGACAACGAAACCCGCTGCTCTGGAGCTGGTAAGCAGATCTCCATCTTTTTGTTACCGTTTGCATTTAATTGTGCTGCATGCCCAAGTGGCTGCAGTACTCAAGAGCTCAGCAAGAGCGGTTTCCTTGTTCCCTGGGTCACGTATCTGGTGTGCACGGCCGTCATCACGACCACCGTCCACCACTCTATTTGGCAGGTTTGGTGCTGAGGTGGTAGACACAATCACTCAGGCTAGGGCCCCCTCTACGAGGTGCCTGTATGCCTTTTAAGTGGCGTCTGTTCGCTAAGTGGTGTTCTTCCCATCGGGAAGACCCCCAGAGATGCGCAGTCAGATCAGTGCTTTCCTTCCTGCAGGAGAGGTTGGAAGGGAGGCTGTCCCCTTCCACCTTTAAGGTGTACATTGCCGCCACAGCAGCACACCATGACGCAGTCGACGGTAAGTCCTTAGGGAAGCACGACCTGATCATCAGGTTCCTAAGAGGTGCCAGGAGGCTGAATCCCTCCAGACCACGCCTCGTTCCCTCATCAGAAATCTGTAGTTCTTCAGGGTCTACAGAGAGCCCCCTTTGAGCCTTTGCAGTCAGCCGAGCTTAAGGCACTCTCCTTGAAGACTGCCCTCCTGACTGCGCTCACTTCCATCAAGAGGGTAGGTGACTTGCAAGCGCTCTGTCAGCAAAATTCTCACATGATCCTGAGACCCTGACCGGGCTATGTGCCCAAGGTTCCCACCACCCCTTTAGGGACCAGGTGGTGAACCTGCAAGCGCTGCCCCAGGAGGAGACAGACCCAGCCCTGTCGTCGCTGTGTCCGGTGCGCACTTTTCGCATCTATTTGGATTGCACGCAGAGCTTTAGAATCTCTGAGCAGCTCTTTGTCTGCTTTGGTGCACAGCGGAAAGGAAGCGCTGTCTCCAAGCAGAGGATCGCCCACTGGCTCATTGATGCCATAACTATGGCATATGTTGCCCAGGACATGCCGCCCCTGGTAGGGCTACCAGCCCATTCTACCAGGGGTGTAGTGGCCAGGGGTGCCTCTCTAACAGACATTTGCAGAGCAGCAGGCTGGGCAACACCCAACACCTGTGCAAGGTTCTACAACCTCCGGGTGGAACCGGTTTCGTCCCAGGTAGTGGCATGCAAAACAAGCGAATAAGCCCGGGATAGCTGGCCGGGTGTATCGCTTGCATATAGCGCCTTCCAACTCCCTTGGAGCTGAAGATGTGCGCCATTAATTCCCAGTAGTGTTCACAAACTTTGTTCCCTGGTTGACTTCCCCCGAGCCCTGTGGCAGTTGAGTTTTCGGAGAGACTCGCTGCTGGCCCAGTACACGCACTAACTAAGAGCCCTGTTCTGGGGTAGGTGCTCCGCATGTGGCGGTTCCCTTTAAGGCTAACCTCATGCGATATATATCTTCCGCTAGTTCGTTTCCCTGCTGGCAAACTGCGTCTTCCTTGGGCAGAGTCCCTCTGCCCTGTCTCCATGTTTGTAGTAAATCCTCCCCCATTGGGCAGGATCTACCTTGAAGGCTCTCCACATGGTTGGAAAGATCATGTGACGTATTCTTCCACTTAAATATCCCCCCCTCTCTTTGGGAGAAGTGTGGTCTCCGCGGTGTCTTCCCCTTGGGAGGGACACCCCCCGACTAGACCTGGCGGCCCAGTCGGATAATCCCCCTTCTTTTTTAGGGAGTGGAAAAAGAGAAGGGGAAAAGAGGCCATGACTGGGTTAAGCCTGTCTGTATCTTTGGGTAGTCGACTTGTCCCCAAAAAGGGCCGTTTGACATTCATAACTATGTTGGGGGAGGTTATGTGTCAACCTGGTGTGCTGGCTATGAGACACACAGCAAGTCTGCCCGCCACACACCGCCAGTTCACATAACACAGTTCAGCCAGTTGTGGCGTTTCGTATAGGGACCCCTAGTGTCACTACATCAACACAACGTCGAGTGAGTGACAGATAGGGAACGTCATGGTTACTGGTGTAACCTCCGTTCCCTGATGGAGGGAACGAGACGTTGTGTCCCTCCTGCCACAATGCTGAACTACCCGCTGAAATGGCCGGACCTTATATCGGCTCCTCAGCATAAAACCTGAATGAGTGGTTGCATACCAGCTCCTTTTATACCCGTATGTCCGGGGGAGTGGCATGCAAATACCACTCGCCAATTTTCATTGGCCTTTTATCAAAGACCAGAGGTATCTCGGGCTCCCAAGAGTGACCCCTAGTGTCACTACATCGACACAACGTCTCGTTCCCTCCGTCAGGGAACGGAGGTTACACCAGTAACCATGACGAATCCAAATTAACATGTATTATACTAAAGTAATACAAAAATGACTACAAAAGATTTAGAAGTGAGTAGTTTTTCAAGATTTACGATTATACTATAAATCACTTTCACAAATCAGCCCCCAAATGTACTTATCATACTTCAAGGCGTCCAGCAAGGTCTTGATGCTGTTGTAATCCTCTTTGAGGTGTACCGAGTGAGCCAGGGGAAGAGACAGGTACTTGTTACCATTATGGAGCAGCACGGCTTTGAGGCTCCTGGATGAGCTGTCAGTGAAGAGGCACCACTCATTCTGGTTACAGGTGATTCTGATTGCCTTGAACAGACTGGTCACATTGTGGCAGAAGCAGAGCCCATCTTGATGGGTGAAGAAGCTGAAAAAAGGTTGGTGACACTTCCTCTGATCAGCAACTTGCACACTTTCATCCAACAAGTTCCACTGCTTGAGCCTAGACATCAAAAGCTCGGCACTGGACTTGGTGAGACCAAGATCTCTAATCAAGACGTTGAGGTCTTTTTGGTTTGGGTAGTATGGGTTTCTCTCCTCAGCTCCACCTCTGAAAGTGTCATCTGGATCTACAACATCTTCCTTGATCTCTGACTTGCTGCTCTCTTCTAAAGATGGCTGCTCTTTCTCTGGAGGAGTGGGTACGGGGAGCTCATGGCAGTGTGGCACCGGGGCGATGGATGAAGGAAGGTCAAGATACGTGATAGCAGGTGCATTCTTGCCAGTCCGACTTTTGGAAGGGTCCACAATGCAGAAGTAGCAGTTGCTTGAGTGGTCAGTGGGTTCCCGCCAAATTCTTGGGATAGCGACCTTCATGGCTCTCTTTTCCCCTCTGTACCATCCTACAAAAATACATTTATTTCACCCATGACTAATGTGTAAGAGATTCTTGCAACATTTTTCATATATGATATATTTTTTCAATAACATTGAAAATTGTAAAACATTTTAAAATTAAAAACTTTTACAATTTTAAAAATTAACAAATTTTATAACATAGTGCAGTGCTCGCAGGTGAATGAGGTGCCCAGGGTTTGTCTTGATCTCCGACAGGCATGCCGAAATATGCCTTGTAGGCCTCACACATCTGAGCAGATGCTTCCACGGAGTACTTTTTCGCTCTTGTCTTGATAAATTGGCCACAGACATAGCATCTGCTGGATGCTTGCAGCCTCTTGATGCCATCTTTGAAAAATGCAGATATGTATCCAATTAGGCAGCTGGAACTAAACTGAACTGGTGGGCTTAAGGCCCCTGTATTTATACTACTATTTATATTACTGGAAATTTCTAGAAAGTTCTAGAAGTTACTCCAAGTTTACTCAGCACTGAATCTATCTGGAATGTTCTGTAAAATAGGTAAATTTCAAAATATCACTGTCCTGGTCACAAAAGCAAAGTTTGTGGGGAATAATAGCCATTTTCTATACTTTTGAAGCATAAGCAATTAGGAAATAACACTTACTACCCAGGAACCAAAAAAAAAAAAAAACCATTTTTTTGTTACACAGTGATATTCATATGTTTAATATAATATGTACAAAACATGTACAAATATAACATGTTTAATGTAATGGAGTTGTTTTACAAAGATAATTGTGTTAAATTTACATATTTTCAAAATACATTGTGTGAATGTTATCTATGTGTTAGAAAGGGGGTACGCAAAAGGATGTTGAATGTTTGGAGGCGTGTGCCACTGTAAAAAGTTTGGGAACCACTGGTACATTGAATATACTGTATAGATATTACACATATATGGATTTTTCAGGTTTCCACTACATTCATTCTATCATGGTTGAGACAACCTGCTCTAATGGAGTCAGTGTTTCGCTGCGAGGTGCAAGGGCAGATCGCTCCACATTCAGTGTTAAAAGTCCCTTTCTGATTCTTCCCACTCACGGTGGATAGCACAAGTATGGACTACCTCTGTCTTTCCTATCCTGGTGCGGTAAGCAAAGACCTGCTCAAAGTGTCAGGTTCCTGCATAGGTACATTGCCCCACAGTAACACCTTTTTAAAAGCTGCAATTTATTAGACAGTATATTTTATGTACCATTATAAAGCTACTTGGACTGTAAATATTATATATGGGCACTGATAAAGATTGTTATGAATAATCAGATCAGGTTAACCCTTTAAGCTCTCGGGTGTTTTTAAAGATTTCCCGTTTCAGTGGCTTACCTAAAATTAAAGGCGTATAAAAAAAATAAATAAAAAAAATAAAATCAAGGAAGGTCAAGTGTTTGGTATCATTGTAAGGAAAACGTTTACATTTTTTGAATGATATAGATTTTGATAAATTCGAAAACTCTCAGCCTAAGTAATTGCTTAAAAAAAAAAAAAAAAACTTGAGCCAAAAATTATTTTGTACATGATACATCTCTTGGTGTAAATAAGGTGGCTCTGAAAAACTGCTTTTGTTTTGTTCCCAGTCATTGAGTAACATTTTGTGGTCATTCAACAAAGCAATCAAAAGTTATAGCATTGGAAAAATAATTTATCCTAGTGTACAAAAACGTCTCCAAGTGTCCAAATACCTCTCCAAACAAATAAAACATAATAATTGTTCATAAGAACTAATTACACATGCAAACACAACAATGACTAAAGGTTTGCATAGCATGCAGACATGATTTTAGTAATGAGATTTCACAGAATGAACGACCATTTGAGTCATCGATACATAATTTCCGATAACATCATCTGATCCAGGAAAGCTAACGTTTTTTCAGCCAGATTGCAAGATGCCAGGTAGCCAGATTCTGTGTGCACAGTGCACACAGAATTATCTAATGATCTATGCATCTATGCATCCATTTACCTTGTGTGTGGACTCGTTTGAAAGATAATCGCCTCCTCTACAAATACTGGTATGTGATATCTTATGTTCTGTTTATTTTTTGTGAAGTTATAAGTGAAAACCTGTTATATAATCAACACCTGTTTACATGAAACATATATGTCAAAGACATATACTTGGCTATTACTCGCTATATTTTTGTCTGTAAGTAAAACAAATAGGATGGTTGTATTCTACTCTTTGAAAGCACATGGCTATTTGATTTTTATTTGAAATGTGAAATTTTTCAGAAATGATCAAAACGGAACCTTTCTGATTTGTCTGCAAATTTTAAAGCACTTGTTCAGTTTTGGTCATAATGCCTACATGCACTGAAAAAGAAGAGCTTCTAAGCTTTTAAATGATACATATTTGTCTTGGTCAAGACTGTATTTATTAATATTTCCGAGCTTAAAGGGTTAAAATGTATTTAAATTTGTCTTAAATTGCAATACAAACTTCAGAACATTTACTCCTCAGTTTATTTTTTTACAGTTCTAATTCACAAAAAATGGAGGATGCACCACCAAACCGAAAAGTTACAATCTTTCAGGAAAATGCAGTGAGACATTACATGAAATTGCTTCTTCATTGGATCTCACCAGGACTCTACAAACATCTTCAGCCTACAGAGTCCTCTGGAGGAGTATTTCCACATTAATTCAGCACCTGAAGCAGAAACAGATCTTGACAACACCTCAAACCCCTTCAGCCTTCTGAGCTCCTTTTTTATGATGGCCCAGCATCTAAGTCAGTTTCCATCACCATCCACGTGAGGCTGCAGTGTGTGTGTGGTGTTTTGGGGCATAATAGGTACAGTCCTATTGATGAAAGGGTTTGTTTTGTTTTCAGGTACAGAAATGGTCCCAATCGAGGCGATGATGTACAACATGAAGCCCAGTCCCACTTTCTGGCCTGTCCAAACACCACAATGCAAGAAGTCTCGCCTTACCATTAAAGCTGTCAGACTGGCATCCAAAGGCCCTCTCCAGGTGTGTTATTTAAATCTAAGATTAGGAAAAAGCTGGCCACTAGGTTTGGAACCCAGCCAGATTATTGACTGTTAAAAGTTTGTGATATAGAACAGTGTTTCCCAACCTTTTTTCAGTCACGGCACCCTTTGAGAATTTACAAAATCTTGTGGCACCCCAATAATAATATTATTACTTGTTATTATTAAGATGTTTTTATAAAGTTTTGTAATGTTTGAAGGATTTTTTACATGGCACCACTGATCTCGCCAGACGGCACCCCGGTTGGGAAATGCTGATATAAAAAAGCAACAACTCTGACATTTCAACCTCTAAGGTCTTCATTTTAGGTCATAACCTTTCTTTGTTTTCAAATTTTCAAAATCCTAAAACTTTGTTAAAATCCAGATTTTCAATGTGGTCTCAGACAGGGTCATTTATGGGTATACCTAAGAGGTCAAAATGTTGAAGTTGTTGAATAGAACAGCAGCATTGTATTCTACACTTGGATGTGCACACACTTCTATAAATTCTCCAAAAGTTTGTAATATGTCTGTGTGTATCTTAATGTTCTAAAATAATTTATCCCAGGCAGAACGGTCTATTATAGATCTGGGTGAGGTACTCGTTGGAAGCTGTAAACCATTTGGTGTTTCTCTACTGAATGACAGCTCCTGTGCCGTTAGCTACTCTCTGACCACACAGCAGAGTGTCACTGTTACAGGCCTCTCTGTTGTCATGACGCAAGATCCTTTGGGTAGGACACACTTTTCATGCATTTTTAAATCTGTTTTCATATAAATCGTTTTTCTGCCACTGCCTGGTGACTTTTAACACTTCAGAGTTTATATTCAATTGAAAAGATTGTGTAGAAGGATGAATGAAATGGCATTCATCCTAGGCCCTGGTGAAAAACAATTGTATTTTTTCAGTTCTGGAGATGGAGAATTTAAAGGGAACTATACCTGCTCACTGCAGACTACTGATCCACTGCACAGTTAGACTGGCTCGCAGGGCCCATTACTGCTGGACAATGAGTTACCACATCCTCAGTGCCTCTGGTAGTGTACAAAAAAGAATGCTATTTATGGTTGAAAATGCAATTCTGATGTTTTCATTGTGTTTGATAATATTCTAATAACTTTCCTGCTAAAAAGTCCAGCATTCTTAGTCACAGCCATATGCTTTGTTTTGATGCCAGTCTCCAAACCAGCTGGATTGTTGGTATCCCAGTCAGCGTTTTTGTCTTGCTGAACCAGTAAGATTCACTGGTCGACCAGCTTAAAGGGATAGTTCTCCCAAAAATGAAAATTCTCTCAACATTTACTTACCCTCATGCCATCCCAGATGTGTGACTTTCTTTCTTCTGTTGAACACAAATGAAGATTTTTAGAAGAATATTTCAGCTCTGTAGGTCCATACAATGCAAGTCAACAGTCAACAGGGTCCAAAACTTTGAAGCTCAAAAAGCATATGAAAGCAGCATAAAAGCAATCTATAAAACTCCAGTGGTTAAATCCATGTCTTAAGAAGCGATATGATGATGAGAATCAGATCAATTTTAAGTTCTTTTTTACTATAAATCTCCACTTTCAAACAGCCCTCCTAAGCACATTTTGTTCTTTTCTTTTGTTTTCGATGATTCACACTCTTCATGCATATTGCCACCTACTGGGCAGGGAGAATTAATAGAAAAATTAACTTAAATATTTATCTATTACTTACCCACACCTATCACAGAGTTAACCACTGGAGTTGAATGAATTACTTATATAATACCTTTATATGCTTTTTGAGCTTCAAAGTTTTATACCCTGTTGACTTGCATTGTGAGGACTTTTGTTTGTGTTCGGCAGAAGAAAGAAATTCATACACATCTGGGATGACATGAGGGTGAGTAAATGATGAGAACATTTTAGTTTTGGGGCGAACTATCCCTTTAACCATCTCTAAGCAACGTGGCTATGCTTGTCCACCAGCTAAACCAGCACTAATCACCATAAACCAGCCTTGACCTGGTCTAAGCCGGTCTTATCGAAGGGTTATTAACACATTACTCACAAAGTTAGATTGTTCCAATATCTGCCATTATGCCCTTTTGAGAGTTTTACAGAGATTTTATATATTTCATGAAGATTTCATTTAAAATCCTCACTTTCTCTCTGTGAGTCACTGTAATATAGAATACTTTTTACTCCTCTTCTGTATTTTTCTGTTCTTCTTTCTCTATTGGTCACTCTGTGGGGTGGCCAGGCTCTGTGGGAGAAGAGCCCCAGTCGCTGTGCCAGTTGCAGGCAGAGGGAGTGCACCCCGCCCTGGAGGTGATGAATGTCCATAGCTGTGGCAGTGTGGCTGAGTAAACTGCAGCTCTGGCACCTCTTCAGTCTGGATGCACTCAGTGCTCACCTATGCAGGGACCCCAGCCCACCTGAACTCATCTTCAGTGTGCCCACTTAACACAGGTAATAAAGGCAATACTTAAAACAAACATGTTTTAAAATCAGAACACCGGTCACCCTCAATTCTGTGTGAATTTCCATGCTTGTCTAGGCTGGTCCGTCCAGCAAAACGTAGCTGGAGGAGCTGGTCAACCAGAATGACTTTTCTGATGAAAAGGTTGACCAAGGAAGTCTTGCTGGTTAACCCAGATTAAAACCTGGTGGGGAATCAAGCACCAGCACACAACATACTGTATGTTGGTCACCATCTATGCTGGTCTTTTTAGCAGGGAAACTGTTATGGCAATAATGCAGTTGTAGCTTTCTTGTTATGGTATCATTAAAACAGATATGAATTAATTTATCTCTTTCAATCTCTCTACCCCTCTGTCTTTTGATGTCTGTAAATAAAAACCTCCTTCAGTCTTCAATGTTGCCCTTCCATCTTCACCTCAGCCATGTTTTTTTTCAACTTCAGTGCTGCTCCTCTGGGCTCAAACCCCTCCAGTGTTCTGCTCATGTTTAAGAACACAGGAAGTATTCCTGTAGAGTGGTGAGTATCCATATTTCTGTCTAGGTTTAGTTTCCTGTGCAGCAAACAATGTCATAAATAATTATTCTACATGCAATATGCTAAAATGGTCAAAATGGTCTCCATCTGGCTCACAGGTCATTCTTGTTCCCAGAGGACCAGCAGACTGAGCTGGAGTACTGGGCTGAGAGTGGAGATTTCAGCCCCTCTGAACTCCTGCTGATGAAGATTCAAGACCACAGGCTCTTCTCTGTCTCCCCAAGTTCTGGAAAACTCCAGCCCAGTCAACAGAGGACAGTGCATTTCTCATACAGGTCAGGCCAAAAGCACAATACTGCTTTAACTCTGAAGGTTTGTTTTATAACACATAGAAATTCATAAGGAGTATGCTTCTCTCTCAGACATGACTTTGTAGCAACAGATTGTCTTCCTGTCCTGTTGAAACTTTCACACAGAAGAGAGATAATGGTGAGCCAAAGTATTTTTTTAGTTTTTATTGTGGCACATTCATCATATTTTAAACATAAAGTCAAGCTCAGTGGTGGAGCCATTTTCAGTGCTAATAAAAAAGCCTGGGTTAGTTGCAAGCTCCAGAAATTGGATAAAGTCCATTTGTTACATATTTATTTATTGAGTGAAGGCCATCATTGTTTAACAAATAATATATCACTGTTTATTTAAAAGTCTTCTTTGCTTAGTTTTAATATTTTCTCAACTCTGTTTATCTTTCCATATCAATTTTACAGGAGTAACTGTGGAAAGACATTGATGCTACATTCACCTTTCCTCCAACAGGCACATCTTTGCCCCTGTGCAAATTGGAGGGTGCAGTCCCCCGAAACATGTCAGTACAAATTCCCTGAATTGAGGTTTCGCTGAAAACTGTCTGTTAAGACTGATCTCACGAAAAATCGTTGACAGGAGGTTGAATGTTTTGTCTATTAAAATCATTGTATTCTTTCTGAATGTTCAAACTGCTCCTATCAGTGGCTTAATTTGTAACTACAGTTGTGATGCACTGCACAATCGCAAGTCCTTGCGTCTTTGAATGGATGTGACTTAAAAGCACTGCACGTCCAATTTTCGAAAACATTTGATTAGTAATTACATTAATATACTCCTAACCCAAACCATAAACCTAACTAAAATCTAAATATAACAGTACTAAGACCAAAACCTTCTTTCACTTACTTCTTTTCCAATGTAGTATCTGTAGCTCCTGTTCCATTTTTGACAGATTTTTACAGTCATCTGGATGAAGATATCTTTTTTTATTTTTTTTAAATGGTCACAGACATGCATGTTTAATATGTACAGGTCTATGAGCTGTATAATACAGGTTCTCTCCCACTGAGGTACCACTTCAAAACACTACTCCACTGCAGCAGCTGATGGAGGAGAATTTCAGTCACCCAGTCTTACAGTGTCTGAACCCTAATGGAGAGGTGGAGCCAGGCCAAACAGCCTTGACTGAATGGATCTTCTCCCCGCTGGAAGCTAAAACATGCAGTGTTGGTTACCCCTCATCAGCATCCTCTTAAGAGAAATCCAATATGCCAGTTCCTGCTATTATGTAGTTTTAACAGTTGATTTTTTATTTGAAAAGAGATGTAATCATGGCAACCTAGTCTCATAGAATGAACAAATATAATAAAACTAAATTTTTGCAAAATGAGCCTTACGTGCCACTTTCTACATTTTACTGCCGTCTCCTGGTGAAATTAATACTAGAGGCACTACAACAACTGTGCATTTTATTCACTTTCCCACAAATCACAGGTATTATGGTGGTTTATGGCTTTATAAACACTTATTTTTCACACTTTTACTCACACCCTGCTATGCTATTATATCAAGCACTTTTACTCTAACGCATCATTTGAAAAACAATACATTTTAACGCTTGTAATACGGACCCACCTACATTTACAGACATGTTCCAATGTGATTAGCTTTTGCAGTAGCTCACCTCATAAAGTGTTGGACTTTGGACTTGGAGACCCAGCCTCGAGCCCAGCCAAGGACGCTTGAAACAAAAGTGCCATAGAAGCGGCACAAAATGACATGGTTGCTTTAGTAACTGTGCTTTTCATGTCGAATTTGCTTTTAAAACACTATTGTTTAGGTTTAGGCATAGGTTAAGGGTAAGGATACCTGTTTTGTACACCTCTCATTTATCTTTTAAGACAATATTGGTTAGGTTTAGGTGTTGGTTTAGGGTAAGAAGGTATGTTTTACTTGTTAAAAAATCCATCTAAAATTCACCTTAACCTCGTCTGATTACAATATTTCACTCGCTTTTGGCGCCCCCTGCTGGATATTTCACCACAAAACTGCAGCCATACGTGTAATGAAGCACGTCATTTTGGTTTGCAAACATATTGCCATTGTCACATAAATTTCATGAGATCAGGCTGAATCTTATGCACAATGACGCAATTGGCCATAGCCACTGAGTTGTGTCTTTTAGGTGTCTTTGTTTTTAAGAGACAGCATAAGAAATGAAACAGACCACTCTAGAAATATGAGTGGGATAAATCACAATGCTTGATAAAGTGGCTTTAGGAATGGAAGTACAGCCTTTCAGTTAAAACAGCCAATCGCATTTTTGATAAAGGCTTCAACGTTTTTATTGTACTATAGATTGCGCATTTGCTGGACCTAAAAAGTGCAGTCTATTGCATGATTTGAGCTAAATAAACTAATTTTATGATACCACTGTTTTCAGATTTTATTGTGATGGCCACTGATTGGACTGATTTGCCTTAAAGGGACTTGTAAAGATCAAAGGGAATATGGATACTTGCACTTAGCTGCAAAGTCCAGTCAAGGCTAAGTCATGTGACACATATACTGTACTGTAAGGAACTCTTCATCTAAATGTCTGGTCCTCTCTTTAACAGATAACTGTTGAGAAAATGCTTGCACAGTATCGAAAAGACATTCAACAGTGGGAGGGTGAGACGGAGAGACAGAAACATGAATTTACTATCACTGAGAAAGACCTGATACAGACAAACCAAAAGGATAAATGATCTCAGGTCAGAAATCAAACATTTACGTTTTTCATACACTGGTAAGACACTGGAAAATACACTGTCATATCCCACTCACTGTATAAAAACATCATGTTAATTAATTAATTGACCCCTCTCGACTCGTGTCTAGGTGCGGTGTTTGAACAGATATCTGGCACAAGAAAATGCAAGGTAAACTATATACAGAGAAATTCTGAGAGAATTAAATGTGTCTTATTCAGTTTTTAAGCACATTAATATCTGGCACAAAGCACATCAGTTGTATATATACTAGGTAGCACTCAGCTGAAGCAATTTTTATTTATTTAATTTATCTATTAGCAAATGAGAACCAACATTTTCTAGTGTGGCAGACTCTTCCGCCCATCTGCAGCAGTGATCAAGCAGTTTATAGTCACTATGTGAGACTCAGTCAAGCAGAGAGGCGAGCCCAGCAGCAGACAGGCCAGAAAATGAGAAGACGTCCTGAGCCTCCACGTCCTGCATTGCTCCACTTGGGTGTCACTGCACGCTCTCACATCCTAATGGAGTACCAGACACATTTACCCTCTCAGTTCAATACCCATTATGTCTACAGGTATAATGGAGTCCAAAAGTCAGAGACCACTTTTGTAATCTGGGATTTTTTTTTTTTTTTTTTTTTTCATTTAAACCTGGAAAGCTTTAGCGTTCTGAAAAAAATTATACAATGAAAAATCTAAGCAACTTTGTTACATTGGTCAGATTTCCTTGTGTAGCATGTCAACATTTCATTGCTACACTTGCTTCCACTAAAGCACACAAGATGCTTTTTGGAACTTTCTCAAATCATGCTGGGATTCATGGATCATCAGGTTTTACACAAACATTTGGAGTCTATTCCAGCTTGAGTGCATGCTAAAAAAGAAAAAGAAATTCTGAAATATCATTATAATTTGTAATGAAAAAAAAATATTAAACTAAATAGGTAAAGTTTGAGATGGATGGATGGATGGATGGATGGATGGATGGATGGATAGATAGATAGTAATTTAAAGCCATGATATGGCAGGTGTGTTGGAATTCTTTGACAGTTGAAGTTTGAATAGTCTTGACCTGTTTGAACTTTCCGTCAATGTAAGTCTATGGAATTGTTCAAATTTTTGACCAATCATTGTGCGAATACTGCAGTTCGGATCAGTGTGGGAAAATATAACAACACAAGTCTGTATGTCTGTGCCAAGTTTGATGGGTGTAGTTTGAAGTCTGTACGAGTTACAATTGATCATTTTTGTCTTGGTTTAGGGATTTTGAAATACCATAAACTATGACTGTAGAATAAGGGTGCTTTAACACTAGCACTTTTGGTGTGCAACTAGGTTCGAATGACATCAAAGTTCGGTTTTATTTTGATGATGAGAACCGCACCTGAGTCCACTTGAAAAGGTGGTCTGGGGTGCGGTTCATGTGAACTCTGGTACGGTTCACTGCTGTTATGAACTCAATAGTACCAAATCACTTGGTCAAGCCAACATAATTAGAAAAGAATGCAAAGTAGAAGAATTTTCACTTGTTGTCTCTACTATTTGGCTAATCATTAGATAAGGCTCCTTTATTTTAGAGAAGCTTGACATTTATTCTATTTCTGAATATTTGTTTAGATCTAGGCAGCCCAAGCTTTCCCAGACTGTCACAGCTGAAATCTCTCATTGTCCTGCAGACCTGCCCCTATTTAAATTTGGTCCTGAGAGAGACATCATTGCACATGTTCTCACTGATATACAGGTATATCCACTGATCTCTCTCTCTCTCTCTCTCTCTCTCTCTCTCTCTCTCTCTCTCTCTCATATATATATATATATATATATATATATATATATATAGATCAGTGGGTATATCCCCTTATGTTGTCTTATGCATTCTGCAACTATTCTGTATGGAAAAATTGTCATAATACAACTCAAGTCTTGCTCAATGGGACGTCACTGATCATTCTGCCTTCTACAGGAGTCTTCTAGATGAGCCTCAGTTCCAGCAGTGCCTGATAGAGGGCGACACTGAGCACATGCCATACTTCACACAGCTGCACTCTGCCCCTGCTCCCCCCACACAAACACTTTGTGCGTAGAGCCAGGATCCTGGAGAAATGTCCAGTGCTGTTCGAGCTTTACACAGAAAGCACCAGCACTGTAGACACACAGAAGAAGAGTGAGTGTGAGCATGATTCTCAGCAGGAGCTTCCGCAGGAGCTCAAGATGAAGGTGCAGGAGTCCATTCGCAGGTGTGCTCAGTGGCGGATTTAGGCATGGGCGACATGGGCAGTTGCCCAGGGCGGCATCTTGCAGGGGGTGGGGGGGTCTGTGTGGGTGCCTCGCGCCGCCACCCCCCGGTCAACAACTTTGGGGGCTTGTTGAAGCAGGTTTCGCCCAAGGTGCCATACAATCACCCCTCCACCCCGGATCAACAATTTTGGGGGCGTGTTGAAGCGGGTTTCGCCCAGGGCGCCATACAAGCTAGAACTGCTACTGGGTGTGCTGAGTTATTTTTTTCAAACTGACAGAACTGTTCACTTTTTAATCTGATATGCAGCATAAGGTTTTTAATGTATTATAGAGTCAGGGCTGATGTGAAAGCAAGTAGGTCTATAATACCTGGAGACACAGGCGCCGATTTATGTTTCTGCCGGTGGGTGCCCTAACAACCAAAGCCTTAAATATGGGATGCTATCGTCCTGTATGAGATGAAATACAGGGAGTCTGGCAAAAATGGGACAGTTGTAAACCTTAGCAGCAATAAACATTTTATATGCCACCTCTCCCATTTTCTAAGCAGTTTTCTCTGAAGAATGTTAATATTTGGATGCCCTCATGAAAAACATCCATAAACTCTCACACATGGTGAACATATGCAAGTTTGCATAGTTTCTTATGTGAACGTGCTAGCAAAAGCAACTGCAGTCAGAACCAAAACAAATCTAATCTGTCCACATATAACCTGCAGTTTGAACAGTCAGTCTACAAAAATCATATTTGAAAAAAAACAAAAAAACATCAGATATTCCTGCAGTGTGTGCATGAACACACGCAACAAATGCCCATTAACTAATAGTATTTAATTACATTAAACTATTAATAGTAATAGTAAGGAATATAAGATTGTGCATGCTCAGCCTTCTCAATTACAAAGTTTTTTTCTCTGTTCCTTATTCAAGAGTTCAGTCTGCAGTTGTGTGTCGTAAAATCCAACGAATAATTCCTCTGGTTCCAGATCTCCTGCCGGAAGTGAGATCCAACAACCAGAGAAGTTCCCAATTACCAATCGCTTTTTTCGATTTTTGAAAATGATTTGCTTCAAATCAAATTTTTTAATGTTGTTAATTAATAATTGAGCTTTCTGGTATGGGTCAAGGCTGAGAAATATTTATTAAATATTTTTTTTGAAATGCCTATGGAGAAAATTTATGGAGAATATCTTGTGCTTTTCCGTGGCTGCTCGACCATGCACGTGGGTGCTTGAGCACCCAAGCACCCATGGGATCGGTGCCTGTGCCTGGAGAAAACTGTAAGCATTATGTTAAGATTCCCATTCATCTTAGTGGTACCTGCTCAGGTAGCGCATGCACCCCTGGAATTACAGTATCCAATGGTTGCAACCCTCAGGTTTTGACATTTTTGAGTCAATTACCTGAGCCGTAAATGCCATGTGATTAATTATTCTGGAAATGCAGGAAAATTATATCATGTCCATGCTGTTTTGGTGCTGCCAACACAAGAGCGCTCACTGAGCCCTTCACTGGCGATTATCATGAGCATTGTCAGAGGAAAAAATAGTAGTTCACTTTATGCTTTAAAGAGTCCCCTAAAAAATTAGGCACTGGTGAAACATCTTCTATGGTTTAATGAAATATTTGTGATTTAAATGTTAATTGCAAAACATTTTATTTTTACTGAATGCTAGTTTTGAATGGCCATCATTTGAGATAGATGTTCTTTGCCCCCAAAATGGTGTTGTAACCACAACTAACAGCAAGGGCTAACCTTGACCCCTGTTTAGGAGCATTTAAAATATTTACTCTTATCACAAATTTAGGTACAACTAGTCACCATTTCAACAACTTATCCTTGTTCTCTCTCTTTCTCACTCTCTCTTTTCTGCAAGGTTGCCTGAGTTTATTTTATTATTTCCTTGACCACTTGTTTAGAAGCATTTAAAATATTTACTCTTATAACACATTAAAGGTTCACTTAGTATTTTAGTACTAAGTTTTACTTCTAAAGAAATGAATAATAATTTTGAAACATATGTATAAAATTATGACCACTCACATGAGATGAAGAGTTCAGTCATATCAGTAACATAATAAAAGCTCTTTTGTTCTACATGGGGCAGGGGCAACTCATGGGGGCTGCCATGTTAGCATCACATGACCAGCTGAATACTACTTGCTTAATCTTAGTAACTGCCCTGTTATTGGACACTTTCTTAATTAATCCTTGTTTACAGGCTCTATATGGATTAAAGTGAATTTCTACAATGGAACTGATAACTGAAAACTACTGTGTTTGAATGATGCATCATCCAGGCCACTAGGTGTCAGTGTAAGCTAATGTAAGCCACTTTGACATACTTCAAAACAATTACTGAGTACACCTTTAAGGAACAGCTTGTCACCATTTCAACAACTTATCCTTGTTCTCTCTATTTCTCACTGCTTTTCTGCAATGTTGCCTGAGATTTGTGATCTGATTGAGGATATTTTGTCCAACACCTTGCAGAACCTAATGATGGAGGCTTTCTTGGGTGAGTTGGTGCTGATGTCACAACCACAGATCATCACTCTTCCACCTTCCTCTTCCAGGTAACATTTACATTTTACATTAATCCAACTTTACCTTACAGTTTTAAAAATTGAGTAGTGTTTTAAAGCTGAAGTATGTAACTTTATCAGTGTAGCAATACTTTATTTTATTCAAGCCTAATATGCAGAGACAACTATTAGTAAGCCATTCATGGGTTAATTTTCTTGAAAAATTATCGTAAACACTGTGTCTCTGTGGTGCTATAAAAATTCCTCTGTTTGTTTTGAGCGACCTACTTAGACCCCTCTCAACATCGTCACTCAACTAATGGCATGAGTTTGGGACGGGACTATCTGACTCTTTTAACAACAGCAGACGAGGGGTGTATTTGGAAAGCTGTTTTGAAAACATTGTTTATTTTTGTAATTCTGTTCGGTGGCGGTAGTGTCGCAGAAATTACATATTTCAGCTTTAACAAACAAATCCATACAAGTGGCAGTGCTCCTCAGGACTACACATTTTTACAGATTCTCTCTTGTTGTTTAATTAGCTGAAGAGGTATTAACCA
Source organism: Myxocyprinus asiaticus (assembly GCF_019703515.2). Taxonomy (NCBI): domain Eukaryota; kingdom Metazoa; phylum Chordata; class Actinopteri; order Cypriniformes; family Catostomidae; genus Myxocyprinus; species Myxocyprinus asiaticus. Next base: position 15,040,534 of record NC_059353.1, read on the forward strand.
AGACTTTACTTTCTAAATTTATGAATGTGTAGGAGAAAACGAATTAAGCTCCAGCAGACATTTCAATGCCGAATCTAAGAGAATCAGAAGCGCCCCCTATTGACCAGCCTAAGCCAATACATGCCTACCTCAGCTATACTGTCAAACCTGGAAACACAACAGCAATGAACTACTCTTTTAACTACAACTCAGTATCACTGTATGACATTCATGACAATGATTTGGATTAAACAGGATTCAAAGTGACAAACTTCAGTGTAATTTCATTGACTCCATCCACAACATCTGCATCTTCTACTAAAGCTGTCATAGCAAAACACATTCTCTTGGTGGGATGTTAAATGTACCAGTGTTGTTGCAAAACATCTGAGAGTGCCTTGAATTTTGTAAAAAAAAAAAAAAAAAAGAAACTCTACAAATGTGTGTCATGATGTTCAATGTTATACTAACTGTTCAAACCAGTAAGTAACTACTTTCTACACATGAGGTAGCTACATATGTTTGCAGTGTTTTGTATTTGTGATAGACCTGACTAGGGCATTGGTTAGTCTCAAGGCATGTAAACAGTGTAGTCACATGGCCATAGTTACCCATTATCAAGTTAAGGCAGAGAAATAACTTCAGTAGCTTGAATTTCTGTCTTAGTTCAGGGAGGATGATGACTTTAGAAGGCTATATAACGATGCACTAAATTTTAGCTAATTATAAATATATATATAGTATATAATATATATCCTATATATTATGTTCTAAATGGGTGCATTTTATTCCGGCTGCTGTCCTATTCATGAAACCGAAGAGAAAGATTGTATATTAAGGTAAGTGACTTTGATTAGCAAAGACCAAAAAATCTAATAATTTAATCTGAAATGTTCTAAACCAGTCATTTCTTTTAAAGATTGTGTGTAATTTCCTAAAATTACACAATATGTAAAACTGCTCCACCAGGACAAGTATGTCTAGTGGCAGTGAGACAGCAGTTGGTCCTGAGCAGCAGGACGGTAGATCTGGACCTGAGAAGGAAGGGAAAGTCTGGAGCCGTCATCAAACCTCCATCTCCACTACTGAGGGGGAATCAGATACTGAATTACATGCATTCATCATGATGAGGAACCAAGTAGATAAAGATACTGAGGTGAGAAACACATTTACACACACTTTGTGACACAGTCCCAGAACTGAGTTAAGATATTTTCAAGAAGTACTACAACTGTGTTTCTGACACTATGCATCTTATCTAGCCAGGACTTTGCTTAAATATACCATTTCTTATATATACCAATAGATTACTAACTATTGGTTTACTTTATTAACTTACCTCTGTCACATAATGTACTGTAATGGATTTCTTTTGAACAATCTTTTTACATCTAAAATGATTCAAAAGTTCTTTGAATCACAAGTTTTCATGGACTCTTCTTTTTTTAAATTATGTCCTTTAAAATGACAGCCACCCTGTACACAAATTAACTTCATATAAATTATGGTCAGTTGCTGTAATGTTGGTCAGTGACATGTTTTTAGAGAGCACACAACTGGCACTTGTATTAGGACAGGAACCCCCTCTGCCCATGCTATACAGCTATTGCATTTACCACGTCCTGCTTGCTCCTCCTAATGCAATCATTCAATAAGCACTGCTGTCCTAATTCAACTCCAACCAGACTGCATAAGGGAATCTTTTACTCCTGTATGGGTTTGAAAGGCTTCCTTCAGCAATCTCATCATTTCTGAACCAGCTGAAGTCCATACGTCCTGGCATTTTTAATGCTTTATGCTTCAGAACCTTGGAACAGACTTAACTTTGACTTCTTTAACAAATCGGATTGACTTTTTCTGCATCTCTAGCAGAATTTGGCCATGATTAAATAAATAACAAGTTGGAATCTAGGCTGATATAATTTGCCAATTTTCCAAAATTTAATTTAGTTCACTGAGCTGTACCAGAAAACAAGTGGTGATGTTTCCTGAGTTCACTTCAGAGACTACCTTTGATGTAAGGACACTGATTTGGCACTAAACTTTGATCAAGAAGGGAAGGTATTAGAATCATGTGCTTGAGAACATTCTTTTTTTATTAACAGAAACTGCATCCCTTTAAGCTGTAAATCACTATTACAGGGTCAGAGCAGAAATCCTTGTGCATTTTTTGCCATAGTCTTTGACTGCTCTTCTTGTTTTTCTCAGTTCCTGTCATTAGCACAGATCATTAATTGATTGGTGAATAAGATGTACAGGTTGTGTAGAACAATTATCTATATGAAATGTGTGTGTGTGTGTGTGTGTGTGTGTGTGTGTGTGTGTGTGTGTGTGTGTGTTTTAGGAATGGGAGAAGCTGAACTATGATATCCACAGTCTGAGATGTGCTCATAGAGAAGTTTGTACACGTTGGAAGAAGATCTTACTTCAGTTAGGTGAGGACTATTTATTAAATTAGCTTTTTATTTTTCATTTCTCTATTTTAATTTTGAGTTTATACTGTATGTCTTGTTGCACTTAAAATACAACTTAACATACTACCATAGTTATGATAGCAAAATGAATAGGCTTATCAACTTTTAAAGGGATAGTTCAACCAAAAATGAAAAAATTCTCACATTTACTCACCCTCATGCCATCCCAGATGTGTATGACTTTCTTTTTTCTGCTGAACACAAACAAAGATTTTTAGAAGAATATCTCAGCTCGGTAGGGCTTCTCACCCACACCTATCATGTCACTTCAGAAGACATGGATTAAACCACTTGAGTCGTATGGATTACTTTTATGCTGCCTTTATATGCTTTTTGGACCTTCAAAGTTCTGACCTCCATTCACTTGCATTGAATGCACCTACAGGGCTGAGATATTCTTCTAAAAATCTTTGTGTTGTGTTCTGCAGAAGAAAGAAAGTCATACACATCTGGGAAGGTATGAAGGTGAGTACATGATGACAGAATTTTCCTTTTTTTGGTGAAATATCCCTTTAAAAGGGAGGAGAAAGTGCTTCCCATATCCCTTTTTTTTTGTTGGTGTCACAGTCCGTGCTTCCCTTTAAACTCTTTGGTATTTTGGTACAAAAACACCTATCACTTGCTGTAAGCTAACCAAATTAGGCAGATGCCAATATACCCTCATCCTCGACTACATTAAGTTATGTTTAGTAGTGTGTTAGGGTCTTCCCTAAATGTCCAATGTGGGCTACAATGTGGTTCATGAAGCAAAACCAGCTAAGAACCTCTGCTATAGGCATTATCAGGACTTGCAAGAACAATGTTCTTTTTTGTGTTTACATTTTTTACTTATTTAAGTTTACATGCTTTTGCACAATGCCAGCCTTACATACTGTAATAGCATACCAAGTGAAACATGACCCTTATTAATTGCTCATTGCTGTGGTGTGGTGTAATTGTACATGCATGTTGTTTATCAGGTTACCAGAGGGAGGTCGACTCCTTGCTGACAGTAAACAGACGGACAATTCTGAGTGACTGGGAGAATTTGGAGAAGGCCAAAGAACTTCTGCGCATAGTGTCAGAGGAGACAGGCCTCTTCCCCCGTGGGCTGGGCACTAATGAAAGATACCTCTTTGTCATGGTAAACCAGTTTCTGTATAAGCAATAACAGTCCTGATCCTTAGCCTCTACATTTGTATACTGTATTTGTACATTATTTGGACTCATCATGAATGTCATCATAATCATGTTATCAAAAGTACTAGAGTTCTCCACTATATTACACTTTGCTTGACCAACGTTTTCACACATTTACAAGCAGCACAGGCATTATAAATTAATCTTGTTATAATAATTTCCTAGGATCGTCTGGTGTCTTTGGACAGTGCTGTGGACTTTGTGCATTTGGCCAAAGAGAAATATCCGAGAATAGAGTCTTGAGATGGAGAGGAACATTCAGTTTGGTCTTCTGAATGTATGGGCGTTTTATATATATATATATATATATAGATGGTACAGGGAGACACAGGGGGGTTGATGACATAGAGAAAAACTTATAATGACTGCCCCCTAGTGTTATAGTTTGATTAAGAAGGATCTTATTTCTTCACCATCATACTGTATATAGTAGATACTTCTTCTGCAAATACTTTTTTTTTAGCACTAACCTGATCTAAACTCATCAATTTTTTGGCCTGTGGAAGAGAGAATGAGTAATGTTTACTTCTGAAATATGGAACTTTCTGATGAGAGCCACTATTGTAAATACTTTACATCCCTTTCAATCCTCAAATCACTTTTTTAACAATCATTTGAAATCATCAGATGTTAGATAGATGCAAAATACATATACACTGTATTGCATTGCAACTGCATTCATTTATTAACATTTGTATACGATCAGTCAATATAGCTTCAAATGAAGGTGTTTTTTATGTCTGATATTGGAATATATAGTTATATGGATTTATTTAGCTAAATTAGATATAGAACCTCATGGTAAAATAGCAGGTTTTACTTTGATCAGTTTGTGTTAAATGGTTGTCTGGGAAATTGTATCTTAATAGGGTAAATCTAATTACCCCAAATAATCTGCAAATGCATATAATTTCTCTGTGTACTTCATCAAATTCACCAACAGAGGTCAGCATCATCTTTATTTTAAATATACTCCTTGCCAACAGCCCCACCACCACCACCACCACCACCACCACCCAGAAGCAGGCCAATGTGAGATCACTAAATGTCTGAAATGACATATCTCATGATGATGATTGACCAAAGTGTGTTTCGTAACTCTCTGTTTCATGGTGGGCATGATGCCACATGTTTCTGTTTTATGTCCCTCTATCAGACAATAAGTGAGTGTGGTCATAGTTTCAGCTGTGCACATTGACCTATATATTGTTCTCTCTTGGGCCTGCTCTAAGGGGCCAGGCAGACACAGATGTGGAAGAGAGAGAGAGAGAGAGAGAGAGAGAGCAGTGTGAGGTGGAGGAGGGGGCTTTATTATAAATCTCCTCCGTCTCCAAGCTTGGCTCTCTTGCATTGTTGAAGAACACCTTGTTCTAATTATGTGTGTATCTGTTTGTGTGTGAGTGTGTTATGTGTATATGTGGGACAGTGCTGGCTTTGTTCTCATGTCCCTCTAGCAGTTTGTCTGTGACCAAAGTAAGAACAATGACTAACTCTCTAAAGTTAACATCATCTCAGGGTCTGTCTATGACAGATGATCTGCATTTATTCAACTCCTCACAGACAGAGCAAAATAGGAAAAATAGTCTCTCAATAAGAGACTGTATCCCAGAGTATGTGATTGCATTTCGTAATGACTATAATTACTGAATGGAGTCCGGTTTCATGTCAGCTCTACAACTGGTTCAGGCTGAGTGCTATAGTAAAGCAGGGCACCTGTCCTTTATTTATCAAATACACTCTTGGATGAGAAACAGACCAAAGTTGTTATTCACTGATAATCTTCCCCTCAATTGAGCTGTTAACTCAAGTCAGTTAGCTGAATCAGTCTAAATAAATCTGAATGAATCATTCAGACCGGTTTTGTGAAAGTGACAAACTGATTTATTTAAAAGATCCAACTCGGAAATTGCTACTTTTCTTATTTCTCCTTTTGTGTTTCACAGAACAAAGAAAGTAATATGTAAATGGTGACAGAATTGTTTTTTTTGTTTTGTTTTTTTTTGTTGTTGTTTTTTTTTTTGGACGAACTACACCTTTAACTCTCTTACTCTTAACAACCTACCCTCTCAACCCTGCCTCCTTTTTTTTCTTTCTTTTTACTGTTTCCCCATTTCTCCAACTGTGTTGCTCAAGTTCCTCCTGGCGTATCTTTTAGTTTCTAGAAATCTATCTTTTCTCAGCAGAAAATCTCCAGTTGCCTAGGTCCTATCTGAATGGATACACACAAACATAGAAAAGAGGTAGGACCACAATAGAAACAAATTGCAATGTAGAGTCTTATAAAGTCTAAACTGAGTGTTCGTCTCTGTTTCTTTGGTGCTAGCTTGATGACAGCAGCAGACCAGCCTGACTGGAATTATGCTGCATTACTAAATTATTACAGAAATGATATAGCTCCCACAGTTTTAATTTCAGAGCATTTAAAGTTTCACAATGTAAAAAAAAAAAAAAAATGGAACTGGCTTTTATTCATCCTGAGGTCATTAAATTAGACCAATGCTATGTACCATCTGGCCTCTGATTTTGACATTAGCCTGCTTGTCACACACCACACCACACCACAGGGCATGACTATTGATGTAATTTGCTCAAGTGAGTAATATATACTAACTTCCAAACCATGTATATCCTCACTGACTAACTGTGGGAAACCTTATTTATTTACAGAAAACCAAAATGTTCCATTGCGAACAGAGTTTGTCACTGTGTCAACATTTCACCACTTATGATGCCCAACACCAAAACCAGTGACTTATTGGTCAAATAATGGTGCTAAAACCTGAACTCCAGTCAAAAGCACTAATATGTTGTACCAATATGCTCCTATTTAAGTACGTATTTAATAAAATGAGGGGGAGGCGAGAATGGTTCTCTCATCATGAGGATTCTTAGGGAGTGCAGTCCATTCTGTCTCTCTGTCTCCCTGCTCTGTTGCCCTATGAGGTAAAACATGTCTGGAGCCAGAGATCTCTCCCATTGCCCCTGTAATATGTACGTGAGAGATCAGTTTGAGTGGCATAATTTTGTCGTTTAAAGAAAATGAGTATAATCTCACAGAATTGCTTTTCATTTCAGCAGCCAGCCTGACCAGGAACCAGACAACAATTTAAACTCTGATTCAGTCTATTACAGTAAAGACATCATGAAATCTAGTTAAGGAAAACCTTTGTTAAAATGTATTAACACCTTCTTTTTGATAATGCAACAAAAACTATTAAAGTTTGAGTAATTAAAGATGTGTGTGTGTGTTTTTTTTTTTTTTTTTTTTGCCACTATAGCATCACTAAGCGGAATTGCAAATTTAATGATTAATTTCAAACAGTTTTCTCAAACACTCCTCTCTTCAGAGGCCTGTTGTGTGAAGCTAGTTGCATAAACTCAGAGTTTTAGAGTAAGTTTCAGGTTGACAAAACCAGATGGAGCCAAACCGGTTTATATTCGGGTTCAGTGATCTCAAGATGCTCACTATAAACGTTCTCTGTCAACTCAGATTTTGATCCTGAGTTCGTGCTTAACACTGAGGTGCATGCACAAGAATGAGTGACATTTGCCACGAACAGCCAATGCGTGAAGCTTGGAAAGAGTCTGAACGATTTACTTCTCATGAGAAATTCTAGTGCGATTTACGCCTAAGCTGCAGATCAAGAGATCATAATGAAAGTATCAAGAATTGTAACATTTACACAGCACAAATCAACACTGACCACAAAATTTTTCTTTTTACTTTGCCGACCTCCCGTGTGATCATGTTGTGATTTCCCTGAAAAGTGTAAACATAGTGGCACTTTCAAAACATTACCACGTTTGTTTGAGCATCCCAACCATGGGTGTGTTTCCCAAACAACGAAGTAATTCACTGCTTAACCACCATAGTATGATGCATCGTTGGAGAAATTAACTGTTTCTCGAAACTGTAGTAACAGTCATTGTTCGAACCAATGACGTTACGCAGGGGGTGGAGTAATAACTTCTGCTTAGATCTTAGTTTCTGAAAGTTCCAGTACCCTAGGACCGGCAACGGGATGCCAACTCACTGACATTCCCTATCTCCCATCGGACATATTTGGAACGGCTCAACAACATTTACTTTCCATCATGGCATAACTGGTAGCGCGTTGCGTCAGTTGCATGGAAGACCACAGTTCAATCCCCATTCAAACGAGGAAGTAATCATTTGTGTAAATCACGAGTGTGATAAGGAGGTTGCATTTTTATCCCTAACATTGCATTTTGTCTCTACTAATGGTTAAGGTTAGATTTGGGTTTTGGTTGGGGGGTAGATTAAATAAAATAAGCATTTCTCTTCACTGTTTTAAACCCTATTCAACTGAAAACAATTCTTTTTACAATTAGCTTCTGGTGACTTCTCCTGGATGTAAATGGATGTCACACTTGTTTATATGCTCTGAAACACTTACCGCTTTAGCCTCTGCAGGCAGTGTTTTCAAATCCGGTCAACGTATACCGATTACAGCTAAAGAAAAATCGGCACACACATGGCGATTTTTATGTGAGATCAGGCTGGAAATCAATCTACAAATGTCTTATTTATAGTTGTCTCTGCATATTAAACTTGAAAAAGTATTTTAACAATACATTTTTTTAGCCCCTATTAAGAATCTCGATCTGGGGTGCGTTTCCCAAAAGCATCATTAGCCAACTGTAGTCGCAAGTTCCATCCTTACCTCGACAATTTGGTGTTTCCCGAAACTGGAGTTTCAACAAACATTTGCATACAGCATCGCAAAGTTGTGTGGTTGGAAGTACAGCTCTCCACCTGTGGTTAGAAGCATGGTTCCTTGTTAGTTTGCTGTGTGGACATCATTTGACTCTCTGAGGCTTATATATCTTTATTCCATATACTTTATATCTTTCATTTTGTCAAGACTTTGACCATGTTAACAAGCATTGAAGAAAACTATTTATTCCAGGGTTTTGCAGAAAGTAGCATTCTGAAACGTCTTGCAAATGCAAGTGCCATTAATTTAAGGGATTAAAGGCTGTTAAGAGAAAGCTCTTTATTACACAAGGTTTCTCTTGGAAAACTCTGTGCAATACCTAGGTTTTAGGTTTAGGTTCAACCTTTAATTTGAAGGTTTTAGAGACAGCTGTTTATCATCATCTGTGGTCATTTTTTTTTTTTTTTTTTTTTTTTTTTGTTTAAGAAAAAGATTCATGAGTTGTTCCATGGATTTAGACCTAATCAGTGTACTGAGTCAGTGTGCAACAGACCTATTGGTTGAGCAAATGTTACTATGTCAGGCTGGATTTCTAGGCCAGAGCAAGGAACAGTTATTTATGTTGAATTTGGTCTTGAGGGGAAATAAGTATATAATATATGATCCTTGCTTTTGCTCTGAGGAGGCCATACTCTGTTTTCCTATTGAGGGAATTGATTCTGCGGCTTGTAGCCAACAATGATTGGACTGACTGGCCTTTTATGTAATGCAGTAATACAAGTGGATGTTGGACTTTCTATATGTACTGTCCTCATCATGAGGCTCTAACCAGGTTGGGGCAATTTCTCTATTCTTATCAAATAAGAGCAGAATTAGGAGAGTTTTGTGTTGCAATATAAAAGATGAGCATGTAGCCCCAGGCATGTTGGATCACATACATAGATTTATGACTTCACTGGGCAAAAGGTGAGAGGTCACTATAGGTAATGCTTCAAATCACATGTGTAAATCATTCCAAATCCTGCTTATTTTACCCCACCTGCTGTTTTAAATGAACTCATAACATCATCATACTGAGATTCTGAGAGCAAGGATTTGTATTTGGAAGCAGAAAAAAACAACAACTTTAAACTTGAAAAAATGTAATCTTCACACAGTTCTTCGATGACTGAGCACAGAGTTATTTTGCATAGATTTTGCTGTGTCTGTCGCCTCTCATCCACACTGGAATGTATAGTAATTTTGAAAATGTTCTCTAGTACTACATTCTTTGTAAAATTATGACTTTAGGAACTGAAAACAGTTGAATGAGATCAATGGCCATTGCAGTCATTGCACTCAGACAGTCTAGTTCAATCCTGTTGCATACACATTTGGTTGAAGGTATTTTTGGGGGGGCCATAAACAATGTTAAATGTACTTTGCTGTTTCCTTCCTATATGCAACACAAGGTTCAGGACACCAGACAAAGGTAGGATAACCAGCTTTAAATCAACTCAGTTGACTCATGAGCTGTGCCCTTATCTACAGCCTTCCTCTACTCTGCTTTATCTCACCACAAGACACTTCACAACCTAAACTGACCCCTTTGGCTAAGTCCGCAGGCTCACTCAACCCCCTCAAGATACATTAGACTTATATGGGTCAGTTGAAATAGCCCACAAATTAAACCGAATATGCTTTGTTCTCGTGTGACTGGACATCATTGGATCCAAATTTGCACGTACGCAAACTGGCATCAACTTGTACAGTTTTACGTTTTGGATGCTATTCACTGATTCAAACAGTTTGGTTTAAACTGCTTTGAGGGGTGACACAGTTCCTTTGGAGCAGAGCAGAAATCCAGATGTGCTTGGAGGGTGAAATGTGCAGTTATGTCACAAAGTGCTGGGGGAGAGAGGGGAGCAGAGAGATTTGTTTAAGAGAGAGGCCCTCTGGATTGAGATAAACATACAGAAGAGAAAGCTTTACACACGTGAATAGGTCTTCCCTGCTTCAGCTGAAAGAAAGTATTAACGTGTTCATCTATGCTATGTTTATCTGACTATATCTGTAACCCTGCGAAATTCATGCTCATTTGAATGTATGTGTGGCAATGGAAAAATGAGCTCACACCAAAAGTGACTCTGTGACCTTGAAATACCAAACCCCTTCTAGTTTACAATAACATCATGCAGACAACAGTTAGAGAGAGTGTGCAGAAAGAAAGAGATATATTCAGGTTGCCACATAACAGGATAAAGAAGAACCCAAAATGTCTTCTAATCTAGGCACACACTTGCAGGTAACACTTTACAATAAGGTTTTATACAAAAACATTAGTAAATGCTTTAGATATCAAGAATTAACTGTGAACAATATGTGTACAACGTTTATTAATCATGGTTAATGTTCATTTATGAATATACTATTGTTCGTTGTCAGTTCATGTTTGATCATAATGCGTTAAGTAAGGGATCATATACAGTCAGCCGGTTGTTATAGCAAAATAAACCTCAACAGGGTGATCAGGACACTGATGCGAAGCGGAGGGGTCTTTTATCACCCTCAAAGGTTTTATTTTGCAACAACAATTGGCTGACTGTAGCCTATATTATCCCGCTTATTACACAGCATGAAATATTGATTTGCATTTAAATTATGATATTATGTGAGAAGAAAGAATTTGCACAACAATTCCACCTCCGGTTTGCGTTTGAGCGCTAATGATGTTTATTTAGTAAAAAATGACCATCTGACTGCTCATTATCCATCTTATTACAAGACTACTTGCCAAATAAATATGCAAATATTTATATGGTATATGTCTCATCTATGTCTCATCACTGTCACAACTGCTATGTTGATCGGAACTGCACCCAAGAATTTCACACACCATTGCACTTGTGTATATGGCTGTGTGACAATAAAGTGATTTGATTTGATTTGATTTGAAATGAACATGAAATACTGAGATGTTGAAATTTGGCTTTGACTCTGGCCCTCAGGACAGCCAATGGAACCGCACCCTCTTACTTCAATTGACTTCTCCAGGTCTTTGCTCCAACTCCCTCTTTGCGATCTATGAACGAGCGATGCCTGGTGGTCTCATCACAAAGAGGCTCAAAGTCTATTTCACGATCTTTCACTTTTTCTGTTCCACTGTGGTGGAATGAGCTTCCAACATCCACAAGATCTGCTGATACCATCTCAACATTCAAGAACCAGCTGAAAACACATCTGTTCCATGATCACTTAACCAATCCACACTAATTGCACTTACTATTGAACTTAACTTGCACTTACTGTACACACACAAAAAAACTTCTGTCTCTTTCTTCGGCGCTAGCACCTATACTACTCCAGCCACCTTGAGAGCTTGGCACTACAACACTGTAGATGTTGTTGAACTTTGTATGACAAATTATTTACTATATTCCTCATTTGTAAGTCGTTTGGATAAAAGCATCTGCTAAATTACTAAAAGTAATGTAATATCATGTAAATTATGTTGTTCTGTGAGAAGAAAGAAATCACTGAACAGCTGATATCCACCTCTGATGGTTCTGATGGTGTTTATTTTGTGAAAATTACCGTCAGACTGCTCATTATCCAGCTATTTGATATTTATTAATCCATGGATATGCGGTTGTTACTCAGGAGGTCACATTTGTCAGCCACATATGTCACAGAGGCTGTCTCGTTTCAGAAAAGCAAATAGTACACTCTGAATGGAACCTTCAAATGCAACTTTCTTTCTCAAAATTTCGGAGAATGCAAGAGATGTATCCTTCGTTGGCACTCACAACCCACAATTCTTTGTGTCAACGGAAATGGACATCATCCCAAAATAAGATGTTCATATGCAAGTAATGTTAATTCCCAAGTTGAAGTACCTGAGTAGACGGGAGTAAAATATATAATATGTAAAATTATAATAATATATAATGTACAATAAATTATCATAAATATAAAAGTACAGCCGCAAAATCCATTTTCTTTTCTCTCTACATCATTACAACTCTCCTAAAGTTTTCCTCAGTAATTCCCTTCTCACTCAGAGCTCTTGTGCAGATTGATCTTAGTTTAAACTAAGCTAATTCTAAGTTGAGGAAGCTCGGTATCCCGTGTGTCCTACCTAGCAACAGCCTTTGCAATGAGACCCACCCTCAGAAATACCAGACCGCTCTGGCACCATTGACCAATCATAATCGAGAATTACAGAGACCCGTGTAATAACTAATGTTAACGTATACAACTTTTAATGTACACATAATTAACATTATTTTAATTTTGTAAATGCATTGTTCATTGTTAGTTTGCATGTTAACTATTGTGTTAACTAATGTAAACGTATGCAGTCCTATTGGATATGTTTACCCGCTTACATGATAAAGCGAAAACTTGCATTCAAGTAATGTACAAGAAGTACATTTTCATTTGGAATGAATATCAGTTTGCATATATCAAACTATTAAAATATGTGCACATATTCATAGACATACACACACACACAGCTGGTTTTATTTTGTAGGTGAACGCCCAGACTGGTAGAGGTTGGTCTTAAAGCAGCCCAGTGTGGTGGATATGAGGCGGTAATTGAGCAGGAATCTCCCTTTTTATGGCATGATTTATTGACACACATTAAAGACTCTGCATGGTGCAGTCAGATAATTACTAAACTCAGCAAAGACTCTTGAGTGCATCCTTTACAGTAACGCCCTACAGATTACTGCTGCTATCATAGGAAAACACAATGTCTGTTTAATTACAAAGTCAATCACAAGTGATAGGATGACATTTATTGCCAGCATTAATTCTGTTAAAGTGTTCTATAAAGGTTTACTCTGAGTTTTTGCTTTGATTTGGTAAAAGCGTGTATCTTGACTTTGGACAACAACTTGAGTTTGAGATGGTGAGTAGTAATTTTAGGTTCTGTATTTTACGGGAAATGACAATGATTGCATAGACTGGTTAGGTTTTATAACAAGGCATGACATGTCTTTCAGCAGTGTGTAATCTCCATGCTGTGACCTTTAACCAAGGGGCATATGTTGGGGTAGACAGAAGCACAATTTTGAAAGTTGCTCCATGACTGTTACCTGTTGACTTTTATCTTCTAGACTGCTCTATATTACCTTGAGCTGTCAAACTCTGACTCACCACTAACATCACCAGCCTGAGGCTCAGAGAACACACAGGTGAGCAAGGACCCTATAGAAACACCCCTGTCATTCCCAGAAGAAAATGTTATTGCTTCAGAGGTTGCTCTTTCATAGCCCAAGAGACAAAGTGGAGTTCTCAGTCATATTTCATTTAAATATCAACTTTGTCTCAGGTGTTTCTCCTAAAATTCCTTAGAAGAAATTATAATAATAATAATAAAATAATAAAATTAAAAAAAGATATACAGTAGGTGTATGAATCTACAAAATTAATGTGAATAGCATAGCTCAGATAATTTGATGTTGGAAGAATTTAAGAAATGTTTGAGTTCATATTCAAATGTATGATTTTTAATTGCAGACTTTCATATCTTGGTATTTGGCTAATCTGAGCAAGTATGTGACATTATTGAGATCTCTTCTGAAACTCAGGAGGAGACACATGTGCGATTACTAGGGTCTTTTTCTCAAGTAAAATCTGAGAAGCAGGAAAGTCTCCATTTGGTCTCCACAAAATTTAATCGCAGTCTAGGAACAATTGAGATATTAAAGATAGCATTTTTCTTGCATTTTATATTTTAAAGGGAGCATTTTTCTCAGGTGATACACCCAAGCCACATCCTGTGGTCAGGACTTTTCCAGATAACACTTAACAGTCTCAATTTGCTCTCCATTTTATCTAACTGCTGTCTTTGAGAAACAATTGAGACAATAATAAAGATCTCGTTTGGAATTTTCCTTTCATATAAACTTTCTTACTCTTCTCCACATGTACACATCCCACAATCATAACTTAGACTGTCCAGACTTTTATAGACAAATGATCCTGTTGTACCCATCTTAACTGTCACTTTACCCATTACTTAAAACATCCGCTACACACATTACACTATAAACTCTGACCACTGGCTTGCTTAAATAGTCTTTGACTCAGGTCACAATGACATCAGGGGGAAAACACATAACCATGTCTGACCATTCATTTTAACATGGCCATAGCCAGGCCCTTCATTGACAGTTCTTGGTCCTATTAGAGTGACAGAAATTCCAGTCTGATGGGACCGGGGAGATGTTTAGAGAGCCTGCAGAGCTCTATGTTTAAAAATCAACCACATTTTAGGAGTATCTCAGACATTAGCCAAGAACTGAACCCACAGTTAAGCTAAGTTTGATCTATAAATACCAATGAAAGTGAGACAAAAATGTTGGGCCAAATTCCCCATCATGCAGCTGTGAGTTTGTATGTCTGCGTGTGTTATATAGACACACCCATGTTGCTAAGGCGGCAGAAGTTGATGAAAGGGTAGTGTGTTGTCAAAGGTAATTTAATTTCAATGGAAAAAAAGAAATATGGAGATTCCTAACATTTACAATGTAAAGACCTTAAATATTCCACAAAGCTCACTAACAGTCTATTTAATCAAAATACTTTCTTATATCCCAGCTTAAAACAGTATGCAGAAACAACTATAAGTAAGCCGTTTGAAGGTTGATTCCCTTGAAAAGTATATGCACTGTGGCTCTGTGCTATCAAACTATTTGCTCTGTTTGTCTGAGCATCCTAACCAGCCCAACATAACAACATTGGCTCAACCAATGGCATGAGTTTAGGGTGAGGTTGTCTATTTGCCAACCAATAGCAGATTTTTTTGTGCGGAATCACATACAACCATATAACTCTTACACTTAGGCCTACTCTTATTCTTAGAAACAATAAGAGTAGTATGGTAGTATGTAATTCTGATCTTAGCAATTATTTTGCTATTCATTCTGGTGATACTAGTGGCAGAGAAATTATGTTAGAGCCTTTTGTTTGCATGCTTTTAGTCTCTTAGTATAAAGTGAATTCTTAAGGATTGAGTTTTCCTTAAAGTTGCTGTAACAATTTTTTCATGGAAAGGTATGCAAAAAAATAAAATTCCTACTCCCTGAAAGACATTAATGAAATAAGTGTTGTTAGATATCTCACCAGTCTCTATGACAGCACTAGACTCTGTAAACAGCAAACAAAAATGTGTATGCGGTCCGCAGGCTCTGGCACTTTCTGCCTGTCAATAATTTTTCGCATTCTCAAAGTGTTGTAGTTGCAGTGAATTATTGAGGCTTAATGCCATTTTTATGTCATGTTGCTCATAACAGTTGTCAGTTGAGGGTGCTATTTTACTGCTGTTGTTTTTGACAACCGTTTCTGCTTGGTGTCGGTCTCAGTAAAGCACATTTGGTATCTTTGGAGTGCCAGGTTTTGGAAAGAGAGGGCATGTCTCATTCAACGGCTCATCTTGTGGAAATTCTAGAATGGCTAAAATCGCTTACAGCACTTTTATCTGTTGCTACAACACTCTTTAATTTAATTCATTGGATGCATCTTCTTGCATGTAATTTATTAATGTTTCTGGGATGGACATTAACAAGTTCATTATGTAATGGACATCACAATTCATAGCTCACATAAATGAAAATATATCATTGATTTTTGTGAGAATGGGGAACAAATTAATTTACTCTATATCTGACAACAGGCAGTGAGCCAAATATTTCCTCTGTATTTTTCCTCGAAGTCTGAAAAATGTCCATTACTAAAGTCAGTAAGACCTTTTACAGAGAGTTCTCCTTTTAACTTTTTCTTCTCACACACACACACACACACACAGCTGCCTTAGCCAGAATGAGGGTAAGTTCCCCTTTATCTCTGATTTTTTCCCCTCTGCCATGCCTTTTTCTTCCACTGTCCAAACTCCCAACTTTCAACCTCTCTTGCCTCTTTAATTCTCACTTTCCATGTAGTTTTCCTGCCTCTTTTCATTTACCCCTCATACTCCTTCATCTTAGTTTATGCCTATGTTTTTCTTTTCTTCTCCCACCCCCCACCCCATCTCTCTCTCTCTCTCTCTCTCTCTCTCTCTCTCTCTCTCTCTCTCTCTATAGATATGCAGACAGGGCCCCTGCTTGTGTTTCATTCATCATGCAGCCTGTATGTAATCGATTAAAGAGACGAGTTCGCCATCCTCTGTGCCAGCAATCAGGCCTTCACGTTTATGTTTCATTATTTGTTGAGCAAACCAGCCCCACTGCTTTTCTTTCGTCTACAAACTACACGTATACAAACCAAAAATATTTTTGTGTATGACATCAGCCTTGTCTTTTCACTCTCCAGCATATATTGGGGGCAGAATACGGAATGTTCTGTGCACACACAAACCTCAGCAAAGACATGAAGCACACAGAATTGTGTCTTCTGCAATGGTGTGGGAAATTACAGAGACTCCATAAACAATAATGCAAGGCAGTGACAACCGTGTGTGAGTGCATGTGTAAGTAATTTTGTGTGGCAATGTGTGTGTGTGTTCTTTCTCTGAGCGATTTCACAAAACAGTTGTGTTACTTTTGCACATGGTATTTCAATGGAAAAAACTGCATCTTATCCACTATTCATCTGCAATCCAGTTTAACCAAGTGCCATCTCTGCTAGAATAGCATTGTGGCCGGAGGATGTAATAAAGTCTTTGTCATTCTTTTCAGCACAAACATGTCTCGTTTCTATCCAAATTAAACTCGTTATAGATTGTGCCTTAAAAGACAAAATTGTTTAGAAGAGACTTCTGTATACATATTCTAGTGATCATGGCAGCAGTAATTCTTCAAACAATGAAAAATCAAGCATTGCGTTAGTTCAGGCAGGTCACGTTAGTTGAGCTTGCAATAAATTGACCACTCAGCTGAATATGATGTCTACCAGTACAATTCAAACACTTATCAGGGCGGTTCTATTTAAATACTCCAGTAATTCATACACTTAACTACCTTTCCTTTGCATGGATGCATGCTGCACTTAACATCTGTTAATCTGGCAGTCAACTGTAAGTCTATCTTCAATGTGTTTTTGTGCCTTGTTCTTGGTTTAACAATTTCCAAGTTATATCAGTTAAGACAAAGATTAGCTGCTCTCCATGCTCTGGATGGGTGTGGTTTGCCCAGAAAAGAACCATACCGCCAAGACCAACAGACTGCTTCAAATTGTATAAAAATATTAATTTGACGGATGTAATCCTGACTGAATTACTGTATGCTGAAAAGCATTATAACCGGGCATACTGTATATTTAGATGCAACATGCAGTCAAGTGGATTTTTAAGAAATGATGCAGGTGTCTTGATCGCAGTGGAGTAAAGGATGCCAGATCGTGGTAGTCTGCTGGAACCTTCATTACCTAGCACTGAGAACTGGCCTGTAAAATGGGGAATTGTGAAGTGCAAATCTATTCAGCACATATTTTTGCCCTGTTTGCACTATTACCTGATTTAAATAGTTTCTTTTGTGAAACAGGTGCTGAAACATCACAGACAGTCCATGTAAAGAAACGACACAGTTCATGTGGTGTAGGTTCAGTCTTGGTGATTCCCCCCTCTGTGATCTGTAGAGAATGGCGTATTTTACCTTATTAGAAGCAATCTGCATGCTGTTACTTCACACTACTGTAGTGTGAAAATCTCTTCACCATGCCTGTGTGCTGATAACTGGTATTTTATGCCTGTTTTATGACACTCCACAGGTCTTTGGTCTGCCCCAGAAATCAGAAGAGGAATGTGTAACTCTGAGGTATGCTTACTGTAAATGCTGTCAACAGTTGTAGCGTGTAAAATATTGAAGACACAGTCCTCAACAATGATAAAGTATAAAAATAGCATTTCCTCAGAGGAATCCTTTTACGGAGAAGCAATGCAACTTCTGTTCTGAGTTATTAGAAACAAAGTGTTCATCATTAGTTCATCAGTATTTCACTTCTTATTCTAATTTCAGTAAATAAAGGTACTTTCAAAAAGGGAAAATGCTATTTTGAAGAAGTTGAAGGTCACAAGCTTCAAAGAGGAAAACCAGTGACCTGCTCTCGGTTGAGAGAGGCCAGTGCTTTCCATGGTGTAGGTTTCTTAGCAAAGGAAAACTGTATGGAGACTGAGTGGGTGTTGAAGATGGACATCAGGGACTGCTTGCTTCCTGTTCTCTTACCATGGTCTGAGTCACGCAGAGCTTGTTATCACTCCGTAGCTTATCCTCTTACCCCCTATGAAAGCACCCACTACACAAAATACCAATTAGTATCAGCTAGCATTTTCTCATCATTCTTGGAACAGTAAAATGTTCAAGTGGGCTTCTCATATGATTCATGTGTTTTTTTAACTGGTCACCAAGTGCTTAAGTTTTGCCAAATGTGGAAAAGCCACAGAGGTTACTGCATATGTCTGGTGGACTTCCTGTCCTAATCTACCATGGAAAATCTTGTTTTGTCTGACTGCATTTAAGTGCATTATATCAGAAATTACTTTCTATTGTGCTTGTTTTGGATGTAACATAACTCTCAAACTTTGCTTGTTTTATAGCCCCAATAATATACAAAATGTTGCATCAACTGGGTTGTTTAAATCCTCACACAGTCTCACAGCCAGAGGTACAAAGGAAGTAAGGACTTTTCCCCATTGTTCATCAGCAATTCATACACATAAATCCATGAAACTGATAGCTTTTATTACACTTAGCCATGTTAAATGGATTGTTCACCCAAAAAATAAACTTTCATTGTAGTCCTCAACTAATCCACTGCACACAAATCCCATACATTATTCCAGAATATTCCAAGGGGCCACATAATAAAGTTCTATTGGTTGTCACATCCCTAACTAGCTTTAACAATGGCTCTATTGACTGTTGTAGATTCCACGTGGGAATCTGAATGCTAGAGCGCTAACAGGTTGGCTGTCCAGATGCTAGTTTATCAAATAAGTGTGTTGACCTTTGTGTTCTTTGCACAGCTTCCCATTGGGGGTGGAAACAAAATGGCTTTGTCAGGCAAGTCAAGGTCAGAGGACACACTGAGACATTTGGGAAAGAAAGAACAGAAGATAAATAAAGAGAGACCATTAGAGAAGGGTTATTAACAGATAGCACTGATTCCTGAATCTTAGTACTCTAGTTCACTTTGTGTTTTAACATGTAGCAACTTGTCCCTTGTTGAATGGATTTTAAACATCTGTAATTACTGTGTTCTCCAGGAAAGGATATTGAGTGGTGTGTGTTATCACTGTTTACATCCTCTGAGAAGCACCTCTCATAGCTCATCTTGCACAATTACATCTGTCTCTTTCTCCCTGTACTGTAGATCTGTTCTTTCTTGCTTGCTTTTTTCATTCGAAAGGGTCTCCATTTGCACTACTTACTGCATTTGTAATCCAATATCTAAGCCATCTTTTGATTTTTTTCCAACGTTCCCTTAAAAGGTTTTAGCATTCTCGTAAATCAGGCCTGGAAAACTTCACAGCCAGAGGAAAACATGCTCAGCTGATCTCCATCTCAGCCAGAGTTAAAATATTAAAGTAATGGTTCACCCAAAAACAAACATTCCATCATCATTTACTCACCCTTATGTCGTTTAAAACCTGTATAACTTTCTTTGTTTCGAACACAAAAGGAAATAATACACTGATAGCTCTTTTTCATGCATTTACAATGAATGGGGATTGGGCCTTTCAAGCTTCAAAAGGGATGCAAAAGCACCATAAAAGTATCATAAAAGTAGTCCATACCATTTTTGCACTATAATCCAAGTCTTCTGAAGATATACAGTAGCTTGGGTGAGAAACAGACTGAAATTTAAGTCATTATTGATAATCTTCCCCTCCAGTGAGCTGTTAATTCGAGAACCAGAACTTGAGAAGCGGACTCATTCCATTTGTGAATGAATGATTCAGACTGGGTTTGTGAACAGAATCAACTAAAAATTTGTGCAAGTTCAGAATGACATGATGATAAATGGTAACACAATTTTCATTTTGTCTTTAAATTTGTATCTGTGCCAGTACTGGAGGCAGAGGTAGGCTGCTGTTAAAGGGATAGTTCACACAAAAATGAAAATTCTCTCATCATTTACCCTCATGCCATCTAAGATGTGTATGACTTTTTTTTCTTTTGCTGAACACAAACAAACATTTTTAGAAGACTATCTCAGCTCTGTAGGTCCATACAATGCAAGTGAATGGTGATCCAGTAAAAGTCAGCATAAAAGTAATCCATAAGACTCCAGTGGATTAATAAATGTCTTCTGAAGTGATCCAGTTGATTTTGGGTTAGAACAGACCAAAATGTAACTACTTTTTCACTGTACATCTTGCCATCGCAGTCTCTAGGCACAATCATGATTTCAAGCTCAATTACACTTCCTAGTGCTTGACGCATGTGCAGAGTGCTAGATGGTGCTATAGGAAGTGTAACTGAGCTTGAAATCATTATCACTATGGAGACTGCTGTCAAGATGTACAGTGAAAAAGGAGTTATATTTTGGTAGGTTCTCACCCAAAACCAACTGGATCGCTTCAGAATACATTGATTAAACCACTGGAGTCATATGGATTACTTTTATGTTGACTTTATCTCCTTCAAAGGCCTGATAACCATTCACGAGCATTGTATGGACCTACAGAGCTGAGATGCTCTTCTAAAACTCTTAGTTTGGGTTCAGCAGAAGAAATTCATACATATCTGAGATGGCAAGCGGGTGAGAAAATGATGAGAAAATTAAAATTTCTGGTTGAACTAACCTTTAAAAAGTAGAGATCAAGAAATGAGATTCATATGTTGCATGGATCCTGAGAGAGTCTCCTGTGAGAAAAGTCTTATTTGTGTTTTTAAGCTGTATGAGGCCCATTATGTAGTTTTAATGTACATGTTTATCTCTGCATGGGGAATGCACAAAGCAAATAAATACAATCCAAAGTGAAATTTCCCATTCGCTAAAGAAAGCAATAAACACTGGTTAGCCTACTTTTGAAGACAGAGTAAAAACCACAAATTCTCAAAGCAAACTAACATATCACTGATTAAGATACCTCCTAAGCAGCTTTAAGATTAGCTTTCTGTACCAATGTGAAGTCAAATTTGCACTGGTAAATAGCTAGGTTTGTTTATTTATCATCGAAAATGCCTCTGTAGCAAAAGTAGGGCAGGAACTTGATAAGGTAGAATCCCTATGGAGCTTCATCCCCTGGGGAGCAGCAATTGCAAAGCGCTTATCTATTTGCCCATACTGGCCCTTGAAGATGTGGCAGAAGTTGATGTGCCAAAAAGATTTTGTTTTATTCCCTGAAGAGCAGAATACAACCCACCCCAGCTTTATCTACAACATTCTATCAGATTTGCATGTTAGAATGTGACAGACAGTGCCAAAAACTCCCTCCCTCTTCTTTCTCCTTAAGTTCTTCTTCTGCGTTTATAACAAACTAAAGGAACAAATAGTCACAGCGGATGCAGTCCTCTTAGTGGGTAAATAGACTCAGTGGGTTATTTCCTGGGAAGAAAAAGGAGCAGCAAATGGGTGATATGAGCCAGAGACAAAATAAGTCATTTTAGAAAACACACAAGGACTTAAAAATGTCTTCTTGCACAAATTCAGACAGTTATGAATGACTGATTATCTCAATGCTAATCAGAATCCACTTTTGTACCATACTTTTGCTACCTCTATACCGCTATAAAGGGTGATAGCAACAGCATTTAGCATTATTGCTAGCACTTTCCCAGCCATTACAAGCACTGACAAAAGTATTTGCTACATGGCCCTTTAGCTTTTATTCTGGTTAAATAAAGGTTACTTACTTAGCATAAATGTAAAGAAATCCTCAAGACATCAGCAAGCCACTTCTCTATACTTTTTATATAGCATACAGTACACATTAAAAAAAAGAAACACATATACATTCACACTATTCTATACACTATACACTATACGTACATTCACAAAACTGATATTTGAAAGAAAGTCCTGTATAATATGACCAACACATTAAACTATTAAAGGAACATTAACATATACTGTATGCTTACTTTATCAAAATTACCCAACCACACAAGGGCTTATATTGAGCATTGTATTAAAAGCTGACTAAATCATTGCTTATCTACACCAATTATCTACACGTAAAACTTACAATGGCTTGTTGGCATTATGGTCAGTCAGATTTGTGTTCTCTGTTTTTTACAAGGGTAAAACACTGATTCTGATTTCCACATATATTTGGAAACCTTCTGACTGTGCTTTTTTATTTGGATTTGCATTTAATTTAAATCTAAAGTGCACATTTGTTTACATACTTTTGAGATATGGGGCATCACAAAAGCTGATTGCATTTCCTGAAAAATATAGGACATCATCTTACTAAAAGTTCCACTCTAAAATTAAGTCCAAACCTGCTGATATCAACAACATGTACAACTCTTGCTGTAATAATTTGAGAATCTACATCTGAATTTTTCTGTGCTAGTTACTCATCAGGGGAGTTCAATAAAGAATTGCTGAAAACAACAACTGGTCTCCCAGCCCAGTCAAGATAGTGAGGCTGGTCTGTTTTGATGGTTTTAGAGGGTTTTTTGGGCACTCCCATGTAGCTGGTCAGGCTTGAGACCAGCTGATCAACCATTTAAATACCAGCTTAGCCAGGCTGGAAGACCAGCTTAGACCAGTTTAAACCAGCAATCCTCCTTAACCCTTTAAACTGGATTCACACTCAAATTTAAAAGCTCACTATTCACACATATTGTGGATAATGATTATTTTTTTTCCCCCTAACTTTGTATTCTGGATCTGTTCACTCTAACTCTCTTTGAAAAGTCTCAATTTATTCCACTAGGTGGCAGAAATATATATATATTTTTTTTCTCTATCACATTCCATCACAATATACAGATCTGAAATGTAGGTGGTGCTCTAACACATTTTAGCCCTCATGGATGTGCTCATAAATAGACATTCAGTCTAATTTTCAGTTCAAGCACCACACTAGTTGCTTCATTAAATATCTTAGCCTCTGAGTGGACTAAAAGCTCCATCTAGGTGTCATTATAAAGCTGAGATCCTCCCCTTTGCGATGATATAAAACATTTTATCATCAATAGTCGAAAACATTTTCTGATTTGTTTTGCCTGCTTTTCCTTCTGGATGGCATATTTTGTTCTGGACGTCTAAGATATAACATTGGATTATTCAGCCGGGCAAGCTCACAGACAAGTGAACATTGGCTCAGTATATTTTTAGAAAACCTCATAAGGTAAAAGCAGATATACCATTTTTAACTATTTGGGGCTTACAGGAGCAGTTACCAGAGCAAAAAGAGACATATGTATTTGATGATAATGACATATTTCACTTTGTGATTCTTTTGAAAATCTTTCAAACTGTGGTATTAAGGCTACAAAATTAAATGTACAGTCACATTCCTGAGAGTGAGAGATTTCATTTGATACATGATTTGTCCATTTATGTGCTATGTGAAGGACTTTTATTTTTATATAAATATTTCTACTCCATCACCTCTGGGGGGCACCCATTTTCAATGCAAATGTTTTGAGGCCTTATTTTGTTATTTTAAGTAACATAAATGCACAAGTGATGGTTATCACTATAAAGTTTAATGTTTTAAGCGTAAACTTTTTAGCTATATAGCATGGTACAACCTAGCAGTTATCAGCCCAGCCCAGATCTGCACCACCACTTTACTGTATGTACATCTGTGTGATTGCAACACAGACCGCACCCTTAAAAAAAGTGCCCTTTACTTCCATACTGATTAATGTTAAAGAATGCCGTACAGGAAGCAAAAACACACACACACACACACACACACACACACACACACACACACACACACGTGTTGGTGCAGCTATCCTTATGAGGACTCTCCATAGACATAATAATTTTTATACTGTACGAACTATAGATTCTATCCCCTAACCCTACCCCTAAACCTAACCCTCACAAAAAACTTTCTGTATTTTTACATTTTCAATAAAACATCGTTTAGTATGTTTTAAGAGATTTGAACAATGGGGACACTAGACATGTCCTCATAAACCACATTTATAGCATTATACCCTTGTAATTACCAGTTTGTAACCTAAAAAAATGTCCTTGTAAACCACCCAAACCTATACATACACACACACACACACACACACACACACACACACCTCAGCCCCCTGTCTGTTTTCTATATCTCTCTTAGTCACACAAACTCACACATCAAACACATGGCGATAAAACATAACAGAACCTTTCATCTGCAAGCACCTTACCAAACATGTTATAAATTAAACAGGAAGAGGGTTTAAAATGGCCTGCCTATCTAACAGACAGGTTGGTGAGATTGCTTTGTAGACTTGGTGGGTGTGTTAGCCTAGGACCCTCAGGCCCTTTTTACACCTGGTATTTACGTTCATATCGGGTGATCTGATCAAACTGGTCAGGCGAGACCACAAAGTGCAAAAAACAAAAAAACAAACAAAAAAAACAAAACAAGAAGAAGAAGCTTACATTGATAGTGACTCACTAGAAAACATTATCATAAAAGTAGTCCATGGCAGTTGGACTCCATAAGTCTTCTCTAGTAGCATACCAACTGCCACATGGCAAAATCTGTCTGAAAGAGACCCAGAACTATAAACAAAAAAACACAGTTGGGGCAGTCTCTCAGTGATATGATATCTTTAGCCGCTTTTCTGGCAGTCTATACATGACTGGATCATTTGTTGAGGTGAATAATGTTGGAAAAACTGCAGGTGCCAAATGTTAGGATGGAAGGTGGAAAAACAAGGGTGATCCCCTTCCCTTTCACACAACCTTTCTTTTAAACTGTCACTATAGTTAGCTTTGGATACAGTAGCTGCAAAGGCTTCAAACATAGTTGAAAGTCAAAGTTTACTCTCCTAGGAAACCACTGAGAATCTATCCAAAATTTGGTTGTGAAACTACATTCATTGTGATTCTATTAGGTTATTACTTGACAATGATAAAATAATCGTGTGGGATTTGTTTTAGTTGGCCTCATGAATTTGTTCTCAGCTTTTTAGTTCAATTTTGCACACAAGATTGATTTGTCTGAGAACAACAAAATATTAACACTATAAGAACAAAGTGACACTGCAATAGTACCAACAGACTCAATCAGAGACTGTGAGAGAAAACAGATTCTTGGATTTTCAAAAGGAAAGGGAGGAAATTCCCATCAATAACAGATATGCTATATACACAGACCTTAAAATCTCATTTTTAACAGCTCCTTATGCATATTCACTAATAAAAAAAACAAAACAGTATAGATAATAGTGCAATGTAAAAGCGGATTAGTAATAGAGCAATATTAATTGCGCCAGTCAAATAATGCTGAGTTTTGTTAATATGGCACATTCCATTGAAAGCATAATTTGCATAGAAATGACTTAATTGAACTTCCTGAGACCTGAGTGTGACTGCTGTATAGATTTTCCATTTCTCTTTTTGATTTGTAACTGTTAGCACCTAATAAACATGCAAAAAAAAAAAAAAAAAAAAAAAAATATATATATATATATATATATATATATATATATATATATATATATATATATATATATATATATAGCAAATACTTTTCCTAAAATTGTCATCCACATTTGAGTTGTGACATTTTAAATACTGTAATACTAAGCTATAAAAAGCTATTTTATTTTTATTTTTTTTAATCAAATTGTTTATAATGTTTCCAGGAGTCTTGGTTATTCATGTTTTTGAGACGTTACTGACATTACAGTTTATTTTCTGTAAAGCTGCTTTGGAACAATGTGTATTGGGAAAACCACAAGTGAAAAAAACTATACAAAGAAAACTTATGTGACGATTTGACTTTTATGTTACAATACGTTTTTCTACTTTGGCAACAAAATTTTAATGTTCTCTCTTTGCACTGACAAACAAACAAATGATAGCCAGTGTTGAAGCATTTTACCAATCAGAAATTAGCATAATTAATTCTGATACAAGTAATGGCCAGCATTGTCCACTCACTGCCAACCATGTTAAAATAAAATTATACATAATAAATTCTGAATCTATGTACTGATTACCATTGTCCATGTCTGCCAACCTTGTTGAGTGGTTCAAACATCATCTGCAGCCTTAAACTGAACTTTTGAGAGGAGGTTTTGATCTAATGCACTTGGCTTCATAGGAAAGCTATAGGATGCTCCCTTGCTCCCTATTTAGTGAATGAATTAACCTCCAGTGTACTGTCTTTTTGCACTGGTCTCAGTTCGAAATGCACTGTATTTTCATCAACTCCATATAAAGCCTGTGAAAGCAATTATTTATTCTCAATGTGAAAATGCACAGTAAATATAGGATTTCTAATTAAAACGTTGTGCTATTGAACACATTAGTGTACATTGTGTTTAGCAGCATGGCGCTCCGTGAGAAATTACTAAAATGTTAAAAAATGGCATATCGGATGAAACTAGAGACTCTAATCTTTTGACTCAATCAGGTTTCAATATAAAAGCTTAAGAAGGTTTTTTACCAAAGGTAGTTTTGTTGGCATTTCTCACAGACAAACTCTGCTGTGATCAGTGCCATGTTTTTTTTGTCACATGACTCCATACGTCGAAAGTTTAATCCTTTACTGACAGCCCAGAGTCTCCTGAACTGAGATCAGTTGGTTTAAATGAAATGAAATTATGCATTGCATATAGAGAGTCCAAAGTACAATGTCCACGCATGTGTATGCGTGGTCGCATGAGGTGAAATCTGCCGAAACATCATTTAGCGCCTGTTTAAGCTGGATTGTGTGTGGTCAATGAAAAAGATATAGGATTTTGTGTTAAAATACAACTGTTTTGTGTTTATTGGCACAAGAGCACCATTTTGTGATGTCCACACTTGATGAAAGTGTCCATCAAATTGTGAGAAACATAACAAAATAGGGTAGTCAAGCTTTCTATGAGTCCTGTACAAGATTTATGACTATCTCTGACTCTGCACCAAAACCATTTACGACATGATGTCATTCCCTTATTGTACAATGAAATATACAGTAGAGTGCATCTTTGACAAGATAAACTACCTTTTTGTCATTTTGAATTAAGTGCCTTGAGGGAGCTTCATCCAGATGTTTACTCGGAAGATTGGCTCTACTCATGAGTTTGGAATGGCATTAAGACTCTATGTTCTGAAACTCTCCAACCCTCTCCTCTCCAACACTGGTTGGTGGTGAAAGAATATTTTTTTAATTTTCTGGTGGTTGAGTGTATCACAGCAATAAAGAACTCCACAAGTTTTCCTCTGTATGCCTGTCACTCTACACCATTGGATTTCCAAAGCAAGGAAATCCTTTCCGAAGCACCATCTGGAATGACGTGCCAGATGTCTAAAGGTTTCCACTAAAACTGCCCACCATAGCTGTACTATGACATAACTTTTAATAATTATAGTACAGAATAACAATTCCACTCATCCACATACTGTATTTCATCTAAATGGTGTATGTGTAGTTTGTTGGGTTTTATGAGCCTGAATCTGTACTGATTTATTAATTATCTGTTTTGAATGTGCATTGTTGTTGTTTTAAAAATGTTGCCCGTTCCCCTAAAATGAAACTTGTTTGTGATCCTGTAAAAACCTAAAGGAAGATCTGGTAAACAATAACAAATTAAGACTCTCTCCATACTGCATGACAGGAACTAACAAGATTAGATTTGTCTTAAAGGTTAATGCACTCATAAATCTAAACACAGATTTAAACACACACTTGATAAACAGTTGCCATTGATTAAGTTGCAGCACCAAGTGTTTAAAACCTTGGTCTTTGTCAGCCCGAGCTAAATTATATATTACAATTTGAAAGAGTTGTTATTTACTGCTGTGCATAATATCAACTTTGGTGTTCAATATGAATTTCCTAAATGCTACCCCTGAAAGGTTTTTCTCTAAGCCTGTTATCAGGTAAAATTTAGCACATTACTATATATGGTGAAGATGTTCTTGTTTATGTGATATATATTAAAGTTAATCCAGGATTATTAAAAGTCATTTTGAATGTATCACTGTTATTGCGTGATCAATGCCTTAGATGGGCAAACATCACTACAGTCTTTCAGTGTTGGTCCAGAGTAATGCAAACGGACTGTCTCCCATGCTTTTAACTGTGGATGAATTAGTCTCATTAAACAGGATATGGGAAAACACAGCCAAATACTGGCAGACATTTTTTCTACTCTCCCTGAGACCTCATACTGCTCAGCTTGCAGCACTGGTGGAAGTTGAGTCATATAGTTGGGGCTGGCCCAGCTGGAGGCAGGTAGGTTTGGGTCCAGGTAAGAGTGACCTGCCTAAATCAGATCATCTAACAGGACAAAAATAACCTGCCATTGTTTCTGAAATAGGGCAGTCTGGGATGAGATTGAGATCAGTGGGGAAGGTGCCCCTCATTATGGATAAAGGGTCACCTTATCAGCTCAGCAGGGGCTCTGTTGGATTCACCCTGGCCACATTTGAGCTATTTCCCCCCTCCGCCCATTCCTCTTTCCACAAAACATTTCCATGGTTGCGAAACACTGTATCTGTGGTTTGCTTACTCCACCCCTACAAAAGAACTTTGTGTTAGGCAACTTTTCTTTAGTAAGAAGAAATATATTATAAATCAATTATATTTAAGCCTCTATTTATTAACGCTCATGTTCTGTTTGGAGTATGAAAGACCCCAAGGCCCTTCTAGTAACTTTAGTAACATACTCAACATTAATGATAACTTGTGATACTCAAAATATCAAGTACTTTTTGACTTTTTATAATCTTATAAAAACCAGCCATAAACAAATTTAATCTTGATAACACTCTTCATACATCCTCCAGGTATAAAATATAAATAAATCCAATGAATTGGTGTACACAATGTAGCAGTACATCCCTGCCATTTTCCTATTTTGAATAATTTTATTGTATTTTCTACAATATGTTTTTTTTTTTTTTTTCAGGGTTCAAATTTACATACTTTAAACAGTTTTACTATGTTGGATTAGAGTCACATTTCTGACAAGTGCATGCCTTCTTTGAGAGCTACAGCTTCAAAAATTTCTGTCTACTTTTGACTATTTCAGAGGAATATATTCAAACAATCTGGAGAGAAAATAAAAGGTTCATTCTGAAATTACAATTACTTTATACATTTTAAATAAACATCATTAAAGTCTCCAGGACCCCAAAAGTCAATCTGAACAGAACATGAGGGTAAATGAACGAAGGGGCAGACCATAGCGCAGTGATACACAAAGTCCAGCCCGGGGGCCAAATCCGGTCCCTCACGAGGTTATAAGTGGCCCACCATTGTAACTCTTCACAAAGATTTTTTGTAGCGCTAAAGCACTCTAATACACTGCCTGGCCAAAATAAAAGTTGCCGTTTGGATTTAAATAAGCAGATACTTATGACTGGATCATTATTGCAGTGATTAATATGTTTCAGCTGGCAACAATTTTTTAACCCTAAATGACACAGTGTGTAGCTTCTCGTTTCTTAAACAACCATGTCAGAAGACGTATGCCGTGCTCATGGAAAAGATGTTCTGTGTTTCAGAAGGGGCAACTCATTGGACTGCATCAAGCAAAGAAAACAACTAAGGAGATTGCTGAAATCACTGGAATTGTGTTAAGAACGCATTATTAAAACTTGGAAGGATAGTGGTGAACCGTCAGCTTAGTGAAAGAAATGTGGTCAAAAAGAAAACTTGAATGATCGTGATCGGAGATCACTAAAACGCTTTAAGTCACATCGTAACAAAATGACAGTAGAATTCATGGCTATGTTTAATAGTGAAAGTAAGAGCATTTCCACACACACAATGCAACGAGAACTTACAGGTTTGGGACTAAAAAGTTGTGTGGCCACAAGAATGCCACTTGTTAGTGAGGCTAATCGAAAAAATGACTTCAATTTGCAAGGGAGCATAAAGATTGGACTGTGGAGCAATGGAAAAAGGTCATGTGGTCTGATGAGTCCAGATTTACCCTATTCCAAAGCGATGGGCGCATCAGGGTAAGAAGGGAAGCACATGAAGCGATGCACCCATCATGCATAGTGCCCACTGTACAAGCCTCTGGAGGCAGTGATATGATCTGGGGTTGTTTCAGTTGGTCAGTTCTAGGCTCAGCAATGTTATGCAGCAATAAAATAAAGTCAGCAGATTACCTGAATGTACTGAATGACCAGGTTATCCCATCAATGGATTTTTTCTTCCATGACTGCAGGGGCATATTCCTGGATGACAGTGCCAAGATTCATTGGGCTCAAATTGTGAAAGAGTGGTTCAGGGAGCATGAGGAATCATTTTCACACATGAATTGGCCACCACAGAGTCCTGACCTTAACCCCATTTAAAGTCTTTGAGATGTGCTGGAGAAGACTTTATGCTGGTTCAACTCTCCCATCATCAATACAAGATCTTGACCAAAAATTAATGCAACTGATGGAAATAAATGTTGTGACATTGCATAAGGTTGTCGAAACAGTGCCACGACGAATTTGTGCCATAATCAAAGCTAAAGGCAGTCCAATGAAATATTAGAGTATGCAACTTTTTTTGGCCAGGCAGTGTAATCTCATTTGGTGCAAGTTCCATTCACCCAGGAAGCCAGAGCGTGCTCGCGTGCATTCTCATTCTAAATATGGTCAAAGAATAAGAAAGTAATCATATGCTGAGTCTTGAATAGCATACTACCCATACTAAGGAAGTCTAATTCGCCATGGGTTCCCTCAGGATTTTCCTATGGGTTTTTATAATGGGCTTTTTCAATTTATGAGTAAAATAAGGTCTGTTGTAAACATCACTTGACGATACGTGATATGTTTTGTTCTATAACATAAAATATACATTGTCATACCTCAAATGTGAATTTTGAAGCCATATTGATTTGCATACTTTTTTCAAAAAAACACACGGTGGCTTCAAAATTCACGTCTGAGGTATGACTATGCATAATTTATGTTGTAGAACAAAACGTCCAGGTATCGTCAAGTAATGTTAACCACAGACCTTATTTTACTCTGGTGGAAAAACCCCATTATAAAAACCCATAGGAAAATCCCGAGGGAATCATGGCAAATTCTCTTCCGGGTTACCTGAACAGCTCTATTATGGGTGCGTTCCATTCGGAAGTGATCATCCCTAAACCCTATTCCATTCAAAAACTTTACCATCCACTGTGAGAGCTGTGGAGTGCTGAAAAGAGTGGGGCTCAAAAATATCAGTCATTTTAATTAGAAATTCTGTTTGGAATGACTTTACAGCATGGCAATAATGATTGTTTTCACTTCTAAGTGCCCTCCGGAGGCATCATTTAGGCCATTTGGACGCAGGGTACATTATGCCAAAGTCCCCTGGGTGCTCCTCATTTCTGAACTTGTGCATCCTTGTTTCCTAATCTTGCCTCCATACCTTGCTCCACCCTCTTAGGAAAAAAGGAAAGGATGCAAGAAAAGGAAAAGAGGATTGAGGAAACAAAGCAAGATGTATTTGAAAAATGGATTCTCCTTGCTCACTCGATCACCACTTCAGAGCGCCGTCTCATCTGCACGCTTGCTGTTATGTTGTTCAAACTTGATTTATTAATATACTCTTAATAAATGCTAATAATTCTAGATGCACTGTTGCAATATATGACAATTATGTTTTATTTAAACTGCAAAAGTGAAACTTCAAACCCAAAACTGCTGTGCTAGATGTGAAGGGGGAGGAGAATTTATGTGTCTGTCAGTCCCTTCGACAAAGAAGACTTCCGCATAGGCTCCGCCTGTGTTTCCTAACTCAAGAGTCCTCGGGAAGCTTCCTCTGTCCTCGATCCTCTCCTCCTCATGTGCATTCAGAGAACTGATACATCCTATATGATGGCGGATTTTAATTGGTTTCAGGGTAACAGGCTGGAAGATGGAGGAACGAGGAAACAGGAATGCACAATTTAAAGACCCTGCGAAATAAAAATTAAAGTTTTGCTGCTTTTAGTCCATATCTATTAGCTTTAAGGTCATCTATATCCTGGTGTGCTTCTAAATGTTGACAAAATTCATTTTCAGAAGATATAAGCATTTAAAATCTGTAGTCTCTTTCTTCTAGCTACAAAAGACACAGGAACATCCATGACATCACAAAGAGGTTCAGAAACCTGGTCCAATTAAATGCTTTCCAGAAAGAGAATGCACACTCCCCCTACAAATGTTCAGCACACATGGCTGTGTTCTAACCGGCATAGATGATGCCTTTGCAGGGCTTTTCGAAGGGAGCGCAATCCATGCTGTAGGGTCGTTCCAAACAGATTTTCCAAAAATAATATTTTTAAAAGTGAGTTTGAACTGATTGTAATCACCTTTCAGCCTTCTGAAGCTCTCTAAATGTAGGGTAATTGTCTTCAAAGGGAAAAGGGCATAGGGATGATCACTTCTGATTGGAATGCACTTGCGGGAATTACACTTGAAAGTGGCTGGAGTTTATTTTTAATCCAGCCATTTTTTATAGGTTTCTTGTACAGCACAAGTAATAGTTCTTTGTTCTTTATGTATAGTGTATTGTGATTCAAAACATCCTGGTTACATGCGTAACCTCCATTCCCTGATGCAGGGAATGAGACGTTGTGTCGATGTAGTGACACTAGGGGTCACTCTTGGGAGCCCGAAACACCACTGGTCTTTGAAAAAAGGCCAATGAAAATTGGCGAGTGGTATTTGCATACCACTCCCCCGAACATACGGGTATAAAAGGAGCTGGTATGCAACCACTCATTCAGGTTTTGTGCTGAGGAGCCGAGACAAGGTCCTGGCCATTTCAGCGGGTAGTCCAGCATTGTGGCAGGAGGGACACAAAGTCTCGTTCCCTCCATCAGGGAACGGAGGTTATGCAAGTAACCAGGATGTTCCCTATCTGTCACTCACTCGACGTTGTGTCGATGTAGTGACACTAGGGGTCCCTATACGAAATGCCACAACTGGCTGAACTGTTTTACATGAACTGGCGGTGTGTGACGGGCAGACCACAGTGTGCCTCGTAGCCAGTGCACCAGGCCAACACGTAACCTCCCCAACGCTGTTATGAGTGTCGAACGGCTCTTCGGGGACAAGTCGACTGCCCAAAAGATAGGGACAGGCTAGCCCAGTTGTGGCCTCTTATCCTCTCTTTTCTTCCTCTCCCCAAAAAAGAGTGAAATTTGTTAACTGACTAGGGCCACCGGGGGGGGGGGTGTAGGGGGATATTTCAAGTGGAAATACGTCACATGGTCTTGCCGGGCTTTGTCGGAAGTATGTCATGTGGAGAAGTCCCATGGTAGGTCTTACCCTATGGGGGAGGAGTTTCTACAAACATGGTGACTGGGGCACAGGGGCCTCTGCCCAAGGAAGACGCAGTTTACCAACAGGGAAATGAATTAGCAAAAGATATATGTCGCATGGGGTTACCTATGGGGAACCAACACATGCGGAGCACCTACCCCAGTACAGGGCTTAGTTAGCACATGTACTGAGCCGGCAGCGAGTTTCTCCCCAAACTCGTCTGCCACAGGGCTTGGAGGAAATCATCCAGGGAACACAGTTTGTGAACACTACTGGGAGTCAACAGCGCACGTCTTCAGCTCAGGGGAGGTGAAAGGCGCTATGTGCAAGTGATACACCCAGCCAGCTGTCTTGGACTTACCTGCTTGTGCCTGCCACTACACGGGACGAAACCGGTTCAACCCAGAGATTGTAGAACCTCGCAAAGGTGTTGGGTGTTGCCCAGCCCGCTGCTCTGCAAATGCCTGTTAGAGAGGTGCCACTGGTCAAGGCCCAGGAGGCCGCCACACTCCTGGTACAATTGGCTTGTATCCCTGCAAGGGGCGGCACGTCCTGGGCGTGATATGCCATTGTTATGGCGTCAACGACCCAGTGGGCGATCCTCTGCTTGGAGACAGCGCTTCCTTTCCGCTGTCCACCAAAGCAGACAAAGAGCTGCTCAGAGACTCTAAAGCTCTGCATGCAATCCAATAGATGCGTAAAGCGTGCACTGGACACAGCAACGTCAGGGTTGGTCTGCCTCCTCCTGGGGCAGCACTTGCAGGTTCACCACCTGATCCCTAAAAGGGGTTGTGGGAACCTTGGGCACATAGCCCGGTCGGGGTCTCAGGATCACGTGAGAGTAGCCTGGACCAAATTCCAGGCATGTTTTGCTGACAGAGAACGCTTGCAGGTCTCTTACCCTCTTGATGGAAGTGAGCGCAGTCAGGAGGGCAGTCTTCAAAGAGAGTGCCTTAAGCTCAGCTGACTGCAGGGGCTCAAAGGGGGCTCTCCATAGACCCTGAAGAACTACAGAGAGGTTATTCCATGAGGGAATGAGGCACGGTTTGAAGGGATTCAACCTCCAGGTCGTGCTTCCCTAAGGACTTACCGTCCACTGTGTCAAGGTGTGCCGCTATAGCAGCTACATACACCTTCAAGGTGGAGGGGGACAGCCGCCCTTCCAACCTCTCCTGCAGGAAGGAAAGCACTGATCTGACTGTGCATCTCTGGGGGTCTTTGCATTGGGAAGAACACCACTTAGTGAACAGACGCCACTTCAAGGCATACAGGCACCTCGTAGAGGGGGACCTAGCCTGAGTGATCGTGTCTACTACCATGGGTGGTAGGCCACTCAAGTCTTCCACGCCCTGTCCAGGGGCCAGACATGGAGATTCCAGAGGTCTGGTCACGGGTGCCAGATGGTGCCCCATCCCTGAGAAATAGGGTCCTTCCTCAGGGGAATTCACCGGGTGGAGGGGGGCTGTCACGAGGAGCGTGAGGTCCAAGAACCATGTCTGGGTGGGCCAGTAGGGTGCTACCAGGATGACCTGCTCCTCATTCTCCCTGACCTTGCACAGGGTCTGTGCAAGTAGGCTCACTGGGTGAAATGCATATTTGCATAGTCCAGGGGGCCAGCTGTGTACCAGCGCGTCTATACCGAGAGGTGCCTCGGTCAGGGCATACCAGAGCGGACAGTGGGAGGATTCTTGGGAAGCGAACAGGTCTACCTGTGCCTACCCGAATCGACTCCAAATCAGCTGGACCACCTGAGGGTGGAGTCTCCACTCTCCCCTGAGGATAACCTGTCATGACAGCGCGTCCGCTGCAGTGTTGAGGTTGCCCGGGATGTGAGTGGCTCGCAGTGACTTGAGGTGCTGCTGACTCCAGAGGAGAAGACGGCGGGTGAGTTGTGACATACAATGGGAGTGTAAACTGCCTTGACGGTTGATGTATGCCACTGTTGCTGTGTTGTCTGTCCGAACTAATATATGCTTGCCCTGGATCAATGGCCGAAACCTCCACAGGGCGAGCAGAACTGCCAACAACTCGAGGCAGTTGATGTGTCAATGTAGCCGCGGGCCCATCCAGGAGCTGGCGGCTGCGTGCCCATTGCATACAGTGCCCCAGCCCATTTTGGAGGCATCTGTCATAACTACAATGCGCCTGGAGACCTTCTCTAGGGGAACACCTGCCCGTAGAAATGTGAGGTCGGTCCAAGGGCTGAAGAGGCGGTGACAGACCGGCGTGATGGCCAATCTTGATGCCAGACGCTCGCTAGAATGCGTTTTTGCGTCAGCATCTTGAACGGGAGTCTGTATAAAGCCCAGTTCAGTACTCGCAGGTCCAAGATTGGCCGCAACCCACCACCTTTCTTCGGTACAATGAAGTAGGGGCTGTAAAACCCCTTCTTCATCTCGGCCAGAGGGACAGGCTCTATCGCACCCTTCCATAGGATGGTAGCGATTTCCGCACGCAAGGTAGCAGCGTTCTCGCCCTTCACCTAGGTGAAGTGGACGCCGCTGAACCTGGGCGGAGGCCTGGCAAACTGAATCGCGTAGCCGAGTCGGACGGTCCGGACCAGCCATTGTGACGGGTTGGAAAGCGCAAGCCATGCGTCCAAGCTCCAGGCGAGGGGGACCAAGGGGACAATCTTGTCGGAAGTACCGGCTGGTGGGGCCTCGTGGCGGGCAGAGCCTGAGGTGCCACGCCATGTTGTGGCCGTGCTGAGTTCAGGGACATCAAAGCACTTACCTTGCTCTTTGTGACCACCCCTGGAACAGCCTGGGATGGGGGAGGAAGAGGCCTGTCCTTGTGACCTGTGGAGACCATCACATCGGGGGCGGATTTGTGCCACAGCTGGGTGCGCAGGGTCGGGGAGACCGCCGCTGGAGCGCCAAACCTGCCAAAATGGAATGGTGGACCATGGTCCTGATGACGGCCGTGCACACCGGGTATGTGACCCAGGGAACCAGGAAACTGCTCTTTTGCTGAACTCTTGGGTACCACAGCCACTTGGGCATGCGGTGAAATTAATTGAAAAGGTAACAAAAGATTCTCCTCCCTGCCCTCCACCGGGGAATGGAGTGGTCTGCTTACCAGCTCCAGAGCAGCGGGTTTCGTCATCCCTTGGTCTCCCATCTCAGGGGCACTTCGAAGACTTTCGCAGGTTCTTGGCGGCCGGCCATGAGACGGGTGGCGTCTGCTTCCTGCGGTGGGCTCCACGCCGGGGCCGGGCCATGGGGGCAGGCTGCGGTGGAGCCGGTGCAGTCACGACGAGCAGACGGGGTGCGGGATCTTGAGCAGCGCCGGGGCAGGATGTGCCGGATAGACTCCGTCTGCTGCTTCACCGCCAAGAACTGCTGGGCAAAGTCCTCGCCGGTGTCGCTGAACAGGCCAACCTGGGAAATGGTGGCACCAAGGCACCGTGCCTTGTCGGCCTCTCCCATCTCGACCAGGTTGAGCCAAAGGTGGCGCTCTTGGACCACCAAGGTGGACATCGTCTGCCTGAGAGACCGTGCCGTGACCTTCGTCACCCGGAGACGAGTCAACGGACTCATCCGGAAGCCCAATCGGGGCAAATGAGCATGCTGGGTAATGGGAGGTCCGTGGGGGGATACCCGGCGGAGGTGGTCCCATTGGGGTCCCCAAATCGCCCCCAGTGCTAGCCACGCTGGCCTCATACCCATGGGTAGAAGGACCGGGGCGGGGAGCCGCTGGGGTGGCTTGCTTTCTTACAAAGGCAAGCCATGACCGCATCGTTGCCATGGACATGTTCTCGCAATGAGTACATGACCCATCCACGAATGCTGTCTCCATGTGGGCAGCGCCCAGACACGAAAGACAACGATCGTGACCGTCAGAAGGCGAGAGATAACGACCGCAACCAGGAATAACACACAAACAGAAAGGCATCTTTAACAAGACACGTCTTTAAAAAGATGTTCCGTTTGTGCCACTCTTTTAGAGAAATATACTCTTTTTTTAGAATATACTCTTTTATTTCTGCCGAAGCGCCCAGGGGCATTCTCTGCAGTGCACCAGTGCAGAGGGGGGAGAAGCCGCTGAAATGCGGCATCAGATCCAGCAGAGGTGAATGAACAGCCGTGGGAATTCAGCTCAGTGAGCATCGACCGTTCGGCTCCGAAGAGAAAATCTGAATGAGTGGTTGCATACCAGCTCCTTTTATACCCGTATGTTCGGGGGAGTGGTATGCAAATACCTTTTTTCAAAGACCAGAGGTATTTCGGGCTCCCAAGAGTGACCCCTAGTGTAACTACATCGACACAACGTTGCGTGAGTGACAGATAGGGAACATTGATATATTGTGATGTTTTACTTCACATTAATCTGTATTGACTTGCACAATGGCTCCAGCCTCGTCGTAAGACCGCAATGTGCTAAGTTTGTTTGTGGGCTGTTTATGTTGTAACGTGGTCAGTATGATCATCATTCGGTGCTCAAGTCAGTGGAAAAGTGGTTGGACTCAGTATTGAGATTGCTTCTCAGTTTCTGTACCAGTTTCACTCTCTAGCAGCAGCACGGTTGACAGGGGGAATGTTTTTGTGTTGGCAGCGATGTAAACTCAAGCCTATTGGCTATTTTTTAATAAGGCACAAGCTGTTCAACAAGTCTCATCCCAACTTCATGTTTCAGTAGAAAAGACGTCGAGACCAATGAAAGCTGTGCTTTTCGAGGCACTTCATGGGGACTATAAGAAATGAGAAGCACTCCCTTTCAAGGTAAGTCATTCCACTTGGTGGGCATCTTGAGTTCGCTCCCAGGCAGCCATTTTCTATGGATAAAAGCAGAATGAAAGTACAGCTCCTATCTACTTGAATGGGGAAAGACTGAAATCTCCAGAACAGTGGGTCAAGATTATGATTAAATCAGCAGTAAAATCTGACAACAATGGAATCACAAAGTGTGCTTCTTTACCTTTTGAGAAAAGATTGTTTTCTTTTATTTTTCCAGGCTGGTCCAGCTAATGCACATGCACATTCTCAAATTAACTGACAGGCAATGTCTGTATTTAAATGGTGATTGGCTCTTTTACCTCTAAGGTGGGACATCCTTTACTGCATCTACCATATTGGGCGTTCCAATTTCTCCCATTAATTTTAATACAAGTGCTCCATCTCGGGCTAAAAAGTCTTTGATTATGCTTACATCAGTGCCCCAAAAATTGTTTTGTCTGATGAGACATGTTGTAAATAAAAATACAATTACAAAAATATATGGTTTGTCTGTATTTTCCAAGCGGTCTTTGGTATTTTTATATGTGTATTGACAGTTCTGGAGCTGTCACTCCAGTAGAGCTGCACAGCTGTCATCTGCTGCATGCTGGATATTCTACAAATAATCTGCTTTTGCCTCATTCTATGAATGGAATCCATGTGAAATCAGTAAAAGCAGCTGCTATAACAACTCGATTATGATTGGAAGTAAGATATATGCAGTAGATAATGTGTAATATGTA
The DNA here is from genome assembly GCF_019703515.2 of Myxocyprinus asiaticus. Lineage (NCBI taxonomy): Eukaryota > Metazoa > Chordata > Actinopteri > Cypriniformes > Catostomidae > Myxocyprinus > Myxocyprinus asiaticus. The sequence goes on from NC_059353.1 coordinate 15,079,602, forward strand.
ATGTTCATTCTGCATTCATGTCACTAATCCAAATGGCTAATGCTATACGTGGCCAGAATCCCATGACATGGTCTTGGAAAATGTTTTATAATACTAAGAGTTTTAAAGTTATCATCCTCAAATTTGAAATTAACATTATCAGACTTGTGACTTTAGCATCAATGTGTTTCTATGCTTTAGCAAGTTCAGTGTCATTTTTTTTTTTTATTTCGTGAACAAAATATGTTATGGAACAAATTGCTGATCACTTGACCTTATTCTGCGTTCCATTTGTCTTGGAGGTCGGAGCTCAGGACTTGGATCGACGTCATATCCGTAAAAAAAAAAACAAGAAATCTGAGTTGGATGTGTTCCATTACAAATAACATGACAAGTCGGAAAAAAAGATGGACGCCTTCAGGAAAGTAATTGTTGCACTAGCTCTTTTGGAGTACAGAGAGCTACAAAATAAGTATGCCCTTCACCTAAGAGACCTTGAGGGAGATGACAGTTTATACTTATCGTGCATTCCATTTGTCTCGGAATTCGGCGCTCTGAGTTATTTTCTGAGTTCCGAGACCGGAACTGACAAATGGAACACCCCCCGATGTCGGAATTCCTACTCGGAAAGTCGGACGAACTCAGAGGACCCCGAGTTCAGAAAGCAAGATGGCTGCGAAGAGCATCGACTGTAGTATGCTGTGGGTTTAAAGATTTTTTTTAGCACTTTTGTCTTTTTTGTGTCCAATTTAATAAGGCGTTTACACAGTACTGTATTACCGTTGCCTATAGGCATGTTACTATGATCCTGTTATGCATGAATTACCACATAATGTGTTGTTTATAAACTGGTACAGCTAAAATTGTCTAGATCTCTGCTGCTAACAACAACAATGGTCGCTGCTGCTACAAGAACAATGGTCAATGTTGCTACAACAACACTGTCTAACGTTACAAACCGTAAAACCGTTTACACATAAACCCCGTTAGGCAAAGTTATATTGCAAATATACATTTGTACTTCCATAGGGCATTGCCCTTTGTTTACACCGCTGGTTCGATTAAAACGTGGTTAACATGATTTGATACAATCAAATACGCGGAAACATTAACTTACCTTCTCCGCTTTCTGTCATCTTCCTCGAGGTCTCTTAGGTGAAGGGCATACTTATTTTGTAGCTCTCTGTACTCCAAAAGAGCTAGTGCAACAATTACTTTCCTGGAGGCGTCCATCTTTTCTTCGTGTTGTGTGTAATGGAACGCATCCTACTCAAATTTCTTGTTTTTTTTAACGGATATGACGTCGATCCGTGTCCTGAGCTCTGACTTCCGAGACAAATGGAATGCAGTATTAATGTCATGATTCACTGTTGTGTTGCCTTGTGTTTATCTGTCTTCTGTTTTCCCTGGACTACACTTCCCAAAATGCACTGCCTTCATCTCTGTCAGCTGTTCCCAATTGTTCTCACCTGTGTTCCATTCCCTCATTAGTCCTTGTGTATATAATGCCCTGATTTCTGTTTATTCTTTGTCAGTTGTTGTTTTCTCCGTTTCATGTACCAGTTCCTGTCGTGGATGTAAGGTTTGTTTTAGTTCCTAGTTTTGCCTTATTCCTGTGTTTACCTTGTTTTTGTGCTTTGATTTATTTCTTATTAAACATCATGCTGCACCTAGATCTTGCTTTCATACTTCCTCCAAACATTACACTTAAACTTTTCTAACTATTTTTCTTCATGACTTATTATGACCTTTTATACAACAAACTTCACAAAAGTGTACACTTTCAAAAGAGACCACAATTATTCCTGTAATACAATGGAGCTAGTGATGAACTACAGTCACAAATTTTAATGTGCATTTTTGTATAAAACATTTCTTACATATATACAATTTAACAGTCTATGTTGTTCTGGAAAAAGAAAGTATCTGACCTGCAATTATGACTGTTTTGATTAAGGTGAGGTGATAAGTTGACCAAATAAGTGAAGTATACTAGGTTTTACCAGGTTATTTTATTCACTGGCTTATTCTCCCCCAGCCATTTCTAAAAGTGGCCCCCAAGCTATGTATTTTAAGTATACCTACCATGGCGTGTTCACAAATCACAGCCAGATTTTGTTCTGATTCACACATATCTCAGGGGTGTAGTACAGTGTTGCCTAACAGCAAAACTTTAGGGGGAAAAAATGTGTGTGAACTGAATTGTGAACTTCCGCCCAGAAACATCACACACTCTCTTGCCACAAGAGTTTTTCTCTGGAAATAAATTGTCGTCTTCCACCAAAGCTAAAAATGTCCAGTTTGTGACTCAACAACTTAGAAAGCATTCCTGTCACTGAAGTTTTGTGTGTTTTGGTGTAACTAGGGATACCCTCCTTCCTCTGTGCAACGTTTCATTTCACTGAGCAGGCTATGGAAAGTCATTCTGAGACATCACTGAACCTACTATATGCACAATATGGGTTGTCATGGTGATGAAACAGTGATTCTGTTCTTGGCCACGACATTGACAAGACTGTATCTAAAGCTAGTACAGAGTGGCCTGATACAGTATAAGTATTTGGAGACTTGTAACAAGGTTAAAATGGGAAAGGAGGCAGCAGGAACCGGCTGAACAGTCAAAGTAATATTTTAATAAGAACTTAAAAGACATAAAACATAAATGCACACACGGCAGCTGCATGTGGCTCTCTCTCGAACTGCCGCATCCCGCTGCACTTATCCCTCTCCTCGGATGATTAGCCCTCCTCCTCGTCACACTCCTCCCTCCTTTGCCTCAGGCTGGGGAACCCCCGGCATGACGTACACCCCCCCCCCCCTCCCCTTTCCGGAGAGGCATTTCCCCATGTCTTGAGATGAGAGGAGAGGAGAGGGAAAGGGCAAGGCAGAGCGACAGTGAGAGAGGAGAGAGAGGGGAGAAATAAAATTGCTCGTGGTTCCCAGACACGCCATCACCTGGTCCTCGATCACTCCTACACCCTCTGGTGGACGACAGCCACTCCTCCCCTGGCAGACCGGAGCAAGTCCTCTGACCCCTGGTGGATGGAACGCCCCTCTGCATTCTGGTGGCTGGTAGGGGCTCCACCACTCCAGGCGGCCAGCAGCGAGCCCCTCCTCCCCTCGCGAATGGCAGCCGTTCCTCCGCATCCAGGCAGCCGGCAGTGACTCCTCCATCCCCCGGCAGACGGCAGTGTCTGCTCCTTTGGGCGGACGGCAGTGGCGAGAACTCCACGACAGTGCATCCCTCCTTCCTCCTGGGTTTCGGCACCAATGTAACAAGGTTAAAATGGGAAAGGAGGAGGCGGGAACCGGCTGAACAGTCAAAGTAAGATTTTAGTAAGAACTTAAACAAAAAGACACAAAACATAAACGTACACACAGCAGCTGCGTCTGGCTCTCTCTCGAACTGCCGCATCCCGCTGCACTTATCCCTCTCCTCGGCTGATTTGCCCAATTGGGGGCTTAGTCACATGCGTAGTCACTGCCCGGCCCCGCCCTCCTCCTCATCACAAGACCTAAGCCACACTTAAATATATATGAATGTCTTTGCATTTTGTGGCATTTATACTAAAAAAAAATTAGCACAGTGCTCACTTTTCAAGCAAATGATTTCACAAATGTAGTATGTTTGGACATTCTACTCTCTAGTTGTCAGACGTTTGTGGAACATTTCCATATGATGAATGTGATGAACTACATATTTGATTGAACAGCTGTGTGAACTTGTGGGAAACAGGGTAATGCAATTAAATGCATACATTTTTAAGAGTGACTTAAGTGTCCTAAGTATCCAAATACTTTATGGGGCCACTGCATGTGCCTATGTCTGCAAGATTTATAAACTATATTGAGTCTGCTCCAAAGTGGATTTTAGTTGCCTGAGATGTGATGAGAACTTCGATGAGCGATCCCCCTTTACACTCTGACCACTCAGCAGCTCTATAAGTTACCCCACAAAAATCACACACACAAGCTCATGTGCATATGTGTGCACACATGAAAATAAGCACGCACAGAGGCATCCAGACAATAATGATGTTGTAAAGGAAATAACTTTGGCACGATGGACAAATTGTTAAGATAAGCACACACCCATCTAATGTATCCAGTAACTGACTTGAAACTTCCTCTGGTTCCTCTGGCAAGTAACTTTATCATTTTGTGGCTTCCTTTGCCTACGGCCATTGAGAGTACTTCTGGCAGATCTATACATGATAACTACAAGCATACAAATATTGTGCTATGATTTTTTATTTATTTTTTTTTTTTCAGATTAGATTTTTGCTTAGAGGACAACTTCACAAATCTTGGGATCATACTTGTCTTATAAATGTTAGATCAAACAAGTATTTTGGGATCTAAAGATTTTGTATGTGATATTCTTAAATGCACATAATACACACATCTTTCCATTAAAGACTTTAGTCCACAACAAGCACTAAGCAACTACTACTAAGCTAGAACTAGTTAAGATGGTGTAAATAGAGATAAAATTGAGGGGCAGAAAGGAGTGGTTAGATTTGAGCTGATTTTGCAGATTCAATGGGGGTTGCAGGAGTTTAGTGGAGTCTGAGTCAACTGATGGGGGTTGCAGCTGTACCCCGCCCCTGTCCTCTGGGAGAATGATGTCATACACTTGAGCGGAGATGTAGAGATTACAAAGCAGCTTAGACTAGCTGTTACCAAAGTTCCTTGAAGGCAAATCAGTTCACTCAGCTTCCATCTTGGGAATGCCTCCGGTAAACTATTTTCTATCTAGGCAATAGGCATACAAGTAGCCTACAGCTCCTAGTTTTGGAGACTGAAATATCCAAAACTGTTTGCCAAGATTATGTTTCAATAACATGTCGAAGCAGCAATAAAATCTTACAACAATGAATCTTACAGTGATCAATGTTGCTTCTTTAGCTTAAAAAAACATAACCGTATTTTTCAAGCTAGTCCAACTAATGCGCGTTCTAGAGTAAATAAGCAACATGATCACATGGGAAATCAACATGTTGCTACCAAATGTTCTGGGACCCTGACATTGACCCCATTTTTGCATCAATTCCAACATGTTTACCTTTTCCTGTGGCGCTACTGATCATCCTCGGAGCCTAAGTTCTGGTCCCCTGGAAACCAGGAAATAAAAGTAAATTTCAAACTTTTTTCCCCTTTTAAATTACATTTTTACTCCAAGAGGTTAGGTTTAGGGTTGGGCGTTGGGTTAGGCCATATGGTTAATAAATGTGCATTCCTGTTGACTGTTTTTCATCACTTTTGGCGCCACTCTGTTGAATCTCTGCCTCATACATTCAACAACACTTCCAGCTTCAGCCCCTGGTGGCAGTTGTTTGAATTTCGGTAAGCGCCGACTAATTTCAGCTGAAGAACTGTCATCGAATTCACAGTGAGATTAGTTTTAAATAAACAGCCAATGCCTTTATCAAAAAGGCAATTGGTTATTTTAACTGAAAGGCAGGACTTCAACTCCTCCAGCCACCATACTGATCGTTGCGATTTCTCCCATTCATTTTCATTGCGTGGTCCAGACTGTCACTGTTGTTCATCACATCACAGTATAGCATTCACAGTCTGATATTTACAGATCTTCTCATAAGTGTTCGAAACCGACTGTATCATAGACACAAAACCAGATGTTTGTTCTCACATATCAAGATCTTTGTTAGAGGAGTCAGATCTCCTGGTTTCATTGTTGGTGCTCTCACCTTCCTGACTCATCAGCTCTAGATTCGAGCTCTGTAACTTTTCTCCACTCCACAAAAATCCCCCAAACAGGAATATTTTGCCACCCACCACTACCAGTGGTTTTCAGAGACTGAGAAACCTATAATGGACAGGAAGATCAACCTTATCTGTGCCCATAAAAAATTCAACTTTTAAGCACAGCAAAGCTGATTCATAAAGACTATATACCTCATTGATGACAAGGTGGGCTAAACTGAGAAATCACCAAAGCAACATGTTGACATAAGTCATCCAAATTCAAACCAGGAAAACCGAAGGTCCTGTAAACGGAATATTAACAGAGACAATATGAGGAGGAGACAGACCTCTCATAGACAAAATGAATGGGAGAAATTGTAATAGAAAATGGTGATTATAGCAATGTCAGTTCAAGCTTTCAGTTAAAAGAGACTCCTTGATAGAGTTAAAGAAGCACAAAAAAGCTCAATTTATAGTACCATTGTTGTCAGATTTTATGGCTGATTTGAAATATATTATTAGTCAGTTTTGGTTATTTCAGTCTACCTCATTCAAGTAGAGTATACAAGTACTTGTACTTGTATGCCTATAGCCTGTATAGAAAACAGCTGCCCAAGGGAATAACCAAGATGGGTGCAGAGTGAACTAATTTGCCTTAAAGGAATTTTGGAATTAAGCTGTTTAAATGGAAGCGAATGTCGTTAAAAACTTTGTGGACAACACTATTTAAAAACCTTTTAAGAGCACGATATCTTGCATATCAGCTCATAAGCATAGATTACACTAATCCTGGGGGCGGGTAAAGAAAGGAGTTAGGAGCAGACTGCAGAGAGATCACAGGGGAGACAGGCATGTAGAATAAAGCATGCATGAGTCAAACCAAACATCTGGACTAGTGACAGAAATCTCTGAATCATTTGTAAAGAGGCAATCTGTCTCATATCATCATGTGAAGAATTGAAATACATGTGTGGTGGTATGTTTATTACAAGCACAGAAAGCGCAGAACGCAGTTTCTAAAAAGTCTAATGGTGTTTAAATGGGAGATCTGTCAGCACAGTGACCTCAATTCATAGAGCAAGAGGAGTGAGTACAGTTTTATGAGAGGGTGCTGACATCAGCCCTAGCTTTTCATGAATGACCTGCAAGATCAGCCATAGAGATAGGAAATGAGTAGCTGATATGAAATACTTTTGAAAAGTTTAATTGTCCTGTGGTGTGGCATCCATCTAAAATGATTTTTAAAAGCATTTTGCAACAGTAATTCTGTTCTAGTGAAATGACTGAGAATGCATATTTGTACTTTTGCCACAATGCAGGACAATTTTAAATGAGTTAATGAGGATAAAAGATGATTAAAAATGGTGAAACCCGTAAAAGAAATTTCAACTCGTTACAGGACCTAAGATATACAGTTCCCCTTAGACATTGATATACATGAAAACATAAAATTGTGATGTTGCTAAAGAAAAAGTCCATAGACACATTATAAATCAGTTATACATATATAATTCTATAGATCCACCTTTCTGTGAGTAACAGAAAAGTACCAAAAAATACATTTTTTGCTTTATTAAACACATTGAATATGAAAGTGACTATTAGCCATTTGTAACTAGAATCTGAATGATTAGGCAAATCGTATATTTACCTCTTGCGTTTGCTTTATGATTCCTCTCTGACTGTTTATTTCTCTGAGGGTGATAGTAAACTGAGAATAAACTTACTTACTTTTATCAGCAAGGAAGTATTACTGAAGTTGAGAGGTTCTCTAATTGGTTTCATATGGGTGTAGCGCCCTGACCCATCTGTGAATGGGACATGGAACTTCCATGTACTTCAACTGTAGCATGATCTCTAATAGATTAGTAGTTTCCTTACGAAATACTGTGACTCGAAATGGACTGGGTCGATTTGGGTCACTTATTGAACACTGGAGTAGAAAATCAAATGCAGATTCTTTTTTAAATTTAAAACTGAAAGTGAGTGAACTGCATTGACAGTGCCTGCATTGACAGTGCCCCCCCCCCCCCGCAAAAAACAAAAAACAAAAACAAAAAACAAAAAACAAAAAAAGAAGAAGAAGAAGAAGAAGAAGGATCGAGCTAATATGACGCTCTCCTACGCGTGTGTAAGGGTTGTTCCTCCGCCCGGGCGGAAAGTTGAGGTCAAATAAAAGCACTCCGCACATCTGAGCTCTCCACAGAGGTGCGCAAGAGAGTTGGAGGGGCAGGACGCACAGAGAGAGTGCAACGAGTGCTTGGAAACTTGGAGAAGCTGCGGTGAGCCTGAAAACCTCAGCAAGTGAAGTGCGTCTCCTCAAGCCCCCAAGAAAAGAAGGGTTAACTATTTTTGTACAACTGCTGCTTCATCTCACTTGTGAAAATGTCGGGTGGCCCTTTGGGCACGGCGCTGGCAGTGGCTTTGCTCGCCTGCGCTGTGCAGTGTATGCCGAAAGCGACGGGGAAACATAGGAGACAAGCTCAGGAACACTCGGTGTCATCTGTATCCCAAGGTAGGTGCGATCACCAATTTGTCTGATTTTGTTTACAACTAAAGTGCCTTGAGAGAATGGACCGTTTAGTCGCATCTTTGGGGTTTTGCGCACGCTAATAAACCAAATGAAAAATGAATGAATCTTATGACTTTGAAAGATAATTGTGTTTTAAAAGCTGGCAAATGCACATCAGGGTTCCTGATTTTATTTTATTTATTTATTTATTTATTTATTTATTTATTTATTTTCATGGTTTGTTGTTGAGAAAGTTGTTTATGAATGTTTTAGAGCTCAGAGAGTGCTATTGTGTCCTCTGCAGATGGCTGTGTCGAGAATGGTCAGTTTTATGGAGTTGGACAGCAGTGGGAGCGCAGTTATCGGGGCAGCACTCTGCTCTGCACTTGTCACGGAGTCTCTGGTATTAAGTGTAAATCAAAGCCCGATGGTGAGTTCCTCCACGTTAGTTCTGACTTTTGACCCAGCTTTTCCATGACTATAGTATCAGGGAACTGGAAAAGTAATGGAAAGGAATAAATTATTAAAAAGTCATGGGAGTTTGGATTGTAGAAATATATTTACTTATTATTTCTAGTTATTCTCAGCTCTGAACTATTTAATCGGCTAAAAAAAATTGCTCTTTTTGAGTGCAATCTCTGTAAAATGATCCTTAAAAGTGTACACAGTAATTTTTCCTCATTAAAAAAAGTTTTACTCCTAAAGAAATGAACAGTCATTTTGAAACATATGTACAAAGTAATGTGCACTCACATGAGATGATGACTCCAGTCATATCAGTAACCTTATAAAAGTTTTATTCTACATGGAGAGGGTCCCCTCATGGGGGCGGCCATGTTATAATCACATGACCAGCCTAATACTATTCGCTTAATCTTAGTTAAAGCCCTGTTATTGGACACTTTAATTCACACATGGATTAAATTAATCATGACTGACTGAGAATAGTTAATTATGTGCACCTTTCAAAAAAAACAAAAACAATTCATGGAAACTTCATGGAAATGTATTGGCCAAATGATGTGCTGAAGAACGATTCCTGACTCGGCTGAATTAATAGTTAATATAATGCTTGTGTTTTTGCATTTTGCAAATACAGGTAGCACACACTGAGGACTGTAAACAGGGGTTATTGCATATGACATCTTTAAGATGAGTGTTAATAGTGAATAGTGTGAAGAACAATGTGCATGTGTGTTCCCAGCTGAGGAGACCTGCTATGATAAAGTAAATAGCCGCTCCTATCGAGTTGGAGAAACTTATGAGAGGCCCAAAGATGGGATGATCTGGGACTGCACTTGCATTGGCTCTGGTCGAGGGAAAATCAGTTGCACCATTGCGAGTGAGTAGACTGGAACTTTCCTTTACTGCACTTTACTGCAGTCTGGGAATGATACGTATTGGAGTTGTGCTTCTGTTTACCTAATTGGCCACTGTTGTAGACCGCTGTCATGAGGGAGGGCAATCCTACAAGATTGGAGACACCTGGAGGAGACCGCATGACACTGGAGACTACATGCTGGAGTGTGTCTGTTTAGGCAATGGGAAAGGAGAGTGGACCTGCAAAGCTGTTGGTGAGCTTTTACTGTTAAAGGAACAGTTCACCCAAAAATGAAAATTGTGTTATTTGGTTCCAAACTCCTATCCTGTTATTTTTTCCACAGAAAAAAAAACACACACACACACACACACAAATGTAAAAATCTTAATACTGGTGACCGGGGGCTGTCAAGCTGTCAAAAAAAAAAAAAAAAATGTCATGAAGTAGTCCATACAACTTGTGCACTATATTCCAAGTCTTCTGAAGCTGTACGATAGCTTTAGTGTAAAGAACATGTATTATGTCACTATTCAGCATTATAACAACATACAGGTTTGGAATGACATGAGAATTTCCATTTTTGGGTGAACTAACCTTTTAAATTAATTAAAGTGGGATTGGGAATGAAGGAATGGAACTGAAATGCATCATATTAGAGTTAAAACTCTCAAGATCCACCAGTACAGATGTTAAATCCATTTTCTCCCCCTTTTTTCTTTGCTTGATAGCGGAGCGTTGTTATGACAATTCAGCTGGTACATCCTATGTGGTTGGTGAGACCTGGGAGAAACCCTACCAAGGCTGGATGATCGTGGACTGCACCTGTCTAGGGGAAGGAAATGGACGCATCACATGCACATCTAAAAGTAAGAAAACCACTTCAACCTTTTAAGAGTAGTGGAACAGTCCAAACCACACATACCTCCAATCCAACTCGTCCATTTGTCCAATTGGATTGCACTTTAATTATCCACTCAAAACCAGTGTAGTTAAACCCTCTGGCATCAGTGCAAGGACATTGTAAAGTGGAAAGTAGAGGGAAAAACTTTCACCTCTCTGCTTTTTTATGTTGTGTACTTAAAAATTATTTTGTTATTTTGAAGAATAGCAACACGGTTGTGGTGAGATCCATCTGATTTTGTGTGTTGTGCATCACAGACCGCTGTAACGACCAGGAAATGCGCACTTCTTACCGTATCGGAGACACATGGAGCAAAACAGATTCTCAAGGGCATGTGCTACAGTGTTTATGTACTGGTAATGGACGTGGAGAATGGAAGTGTGAGAAACATGTGTCAATGCACTCTACTAGCCTGGGTAAGAAACTCACATTAATACTATTCTTAAAGGAATAGTTCACCCAAAAAGGAAAAATAATTCAGTTTTTATGTTGAAAATCACCATTGTGTCCTTGAGCAAGGCACTTAACTCCAGGTTGCTCCAGGGGGATTGTCCCTGTAATAAGTGCACTGTAAGTTGCTTTGGATAAAAGCGTCTGCCAAATGCATAAATGTAAATATAAATGAAAATTTACTCACCAGCATGTCGTTTCAAACCCGTACATTAAAAAAGGAGAATTTAAAAAATCTTGGTGCTATTTTCCATATGACAGTTCATAGTGACCATGCCTGTCTTTTGACGTTTCAAAGACTGGTCAGTTTGGTCTTGGATGTGTGCATTGCAGTGTGCCTAATTGCAATGCACACGTAGATGACCTGGTAGTATACTCATCAGAATGGTCATACCACATCTCACTTCTACACAGTTTTTGAATGCCTAGCAAAAGCTTCACTTACTATAAATTTGGCAGAATGTGAGTTTATACAAGTGACAGCCACATACCTTGGTAAAGAGGTTGGGCAAGGTCAAATTCGGCCTGTGGAGTCCAAGGTTACAGCCATTGCCGACTTTCCGGTTCCCACCACCAGAAGTAAGTTATGCAGATTTCTAGGCATGGCGGCGCAGTTTCTGTAGGAAACTGTTTTCCACCCCCTCACTTGTTTGTTAAATCCGTCTAAACCTTTCATATGGTCCGTTGACTGTCAGCATGCTTTTAAAGGGGTAAAAGCCCTCTTATGTAGTGCTCCTGTTCTTGCGAGAGATCCTGGATTCATATCCCGGGTGAGGCCCCATTCATGCAAAATAAAAAAACACCAAGAAAGTGCTATAAAAAAATGCCCCCCCCCCCCAAATTAATTAATTATGGCACCTAAAATGCAGCTGTCATATGACTTCAGAAGACTTGATATATAGCACACGAGAATAATTCACTACATTTATAGTGCTTTTCTTGGTGTTTTTTGCCCTTTTTGGAGTCTGTCAAACGTGGTCACTATGAACTGTCATTGTATGAAAAAAAGATGCGTGAAGATTCTTCAAAATTCTCCTTTAATGTTCTACCAGAAAAAATAAGTGCAAATGGGTTTGGAGCAGTATGAAGGTGAGTAAATTATTATTTGTCATTTTGGATGAACTGTTTTACTACTTTACTCACCAAAGACATGTGGAGGAATATGGAGACAAAATCTGTATTCTTGTTATTTGTACACTAGGTACTGGGTCTCGAGTGATTACCAATGCCCAGACTGCAGTATTGCACCCAGTGGCAGTACCAGAGTACCCTGCAGAGGGAACCTGTCTGACAGACAGAGGTCTTTCCTACTCCCTAGGCATGCGCTGGATCAAGACCCAAGGCAGCAAACAGTTGTTGTGTACCTGCTTGGGTAACGGTGTAAGCTGTGAAGATTGGGGTTAGTGTCTTCATTCATCACATCTTTCAGCTGATGTATGTGACTGAATTGGCATATCTGAGTTTTTCATTGTGTGACGTGATGTATGTTTATACAGAGGGCCAGTCTCAGGTGTATGGTGGTAGCTCAGATGGCCAGCCTTGTGTGTTCCCTTTTGTGTTCATGGGAAAAACGTTCTACTCCTGCACTTCTGAGGGCCGCAGTGATGGACAGCTCTGGTGTAGCACCTCATCCGACTTTGAGAAAGACTACAAGTACTCCTTCTGTACTGGGAACAATGGTGAGAAAAAAATGGATATCATAGTTAGTAGTTTGATTTTCTTGACTAGTTTAAAGTCCACTCATAGCTTAAGGGTGCACTCAATAATTTTTCTCTAATAAAAAAAGTTTTCACATGAAATAAAGGCTCCAGTCATATCAGTAGCCTTAGGGGTCGTTCAGACCGAATGCATTCTTGTGCTAAAAAAAGCTAGACCCAGCGCACAAAATAGAATGCAGGTGTCTTCAGACTCATTTTGAAAAGTTTCTAACGTTTCTCAAACTTTTTAAATTGACACAAAGTGTAAAAAACGAGGCGCTCCTTCACGAGACACTAAAAAAACAGCAAGCGGTCGTTCAACGGTCAAAAACGTCCGTCTGATGCATGTTCACATAGAAATACATTTGAAAAACAGAGTAGATTCTCGCAAAAACAATTTTGTGTGAACGGCCCCTAAAAATCTCTAGTTTATATCTACATGGTTTTTCTCTTATCAATTTAAGCAAGTTTCATGTTGATTCTTATTTATCCTTAAGAGGCTAGATTTGGTGTGGGTTTGTGCAGATTTGGCTCAGATCTGGTAACTAGAAGGATGCTATTTCGAGCTTCAATCCATGAGCCATGACAATTTAGCCTTTGAGCAAAGCACTTATCCCCATTTTGCTCTAGGATGATTGTACGCATAATAAATATACTCATAGTTGCTTTGGAAAAAAAAGTTTCTGTTAAATTGACTACTTATTTACTTGTTTCTCACTGATGAGTAAATATCTCTGTCTTTTAGTTTTGGTGGCAACCAGAGGAGGAAACTCAAATGGTGCCTTGTGCCACTTCCCATTCCTCTTCAATGGCCGTAACTACACTGACTGCACTGCTGATGGCAGAAGAGATGGCATGAAATGGTGTGGCACCACCTATGACTATGACAGAGAGCAGCGCTTTGGCTTTTGCCCCATGGCAGGTAAGTGCTGGTTTTACACTACCAGTAAATGTTGGAGCGGGTCAGGACTTGACTGGAACTTGGCCCAAAGGAGGCTGCAGAGTTAATATTATTAAATCATTTTAAGCTTGCAGCTGTTCTGGAAATGAATAACCTTGAGCAAAACATTTTATCTTCAACATTTCCAAGATACTGCGAGAGGCTGTAGTCCAGGTCTGTTAAATATTTGCTTGTCTTGCCTCCCATGCCCCTTTCTAGATGCATATTAGAAAAAAATTGGAAGGATAAAGGTGTCATTACGTGCAATGTCTCACAGCCTTTTAATAACCTTGTGATCTTTGTGGGAGGTGATCTGGTAACCGTTAAGATGAGGATGTTAACAATGTAGAACAAAAGATCACTCAGCACCTATTCAACCATATTTACATAAACGCCTCCTGCTGAATGAGCACTGATGGTTGTCTCTGACACAAAGGTGACAGTTAGTGCCAGGCGAACCCTAGAGAGTTTATTGATAGTGCTGAGATTCAGTGACTGAAAATATGTGGAAGGTGGGGCTGCTCTTTGTGTTGCTATGTGGTGTCTGTTTTGTCAGGGGTACAGATTTTTGTCCCTAAGCAGAAGGACAATGTTCATACAAATATCAAACCAAGTGGCATCTGCAGACAAATGGTGCTAGACCTTTTCTCAGAACTAACTTTACTCTTCTTAGCAATGTTTAACCAACTTTTATTTTGGTTAGTGGATGTATGAAGTCAGTTCCCCTCAAGTTCACACAGGTGTCCTAGCAGAGTGCCGACTGGTGTAAAATAGCTCATCACATTAACTATGGACATGTTCCATGAATGTTTCCCCAACCAAAAATTCTTCTTAGGTCTAAAATACTTTTGTCTTAATTTTTATCAATATATCTTTTGTATTTTTAAACCTGATAAACTTCTCTGTATGTCATAGTGTGTCATAAGTGTGATACAGTTTGTGGCCACTGGATGTACTGTGGTTTTTACTGAATGTGTCCAGTGATTGTCAAAGGAAGAGCACATTTTAACAATTGTACTTTAGAAGCAGCAGTCTTTTTTTATGCACACATTTCTGTCCATCTCTGATAGCCATGGCCCTCGGCTGTGCAGGGCTGCAGACAAAGGGAAGTTGACTTGGGACCAGAGTCTAGCTGGCAGTGGAGCATATACATCTGGCTGGCCTCCAGGGCAGCTGTGTTCAGAGCAGCCTCCTCCACTCTTAACCTTGGAGCTATTTACCCACTCTCATCCCTTTCTTATAACCCAGATGTCCTAATCAGTGATTTCCCAGTTAAAACAATAAGGCCTTTTGTGATAGTTATTCGTTTTGGCTGTTTTGCCTTAATTGACCCCCAATTTGTTTAGCAGATTATTAATGCTGAAATCTATTGGCCACATCTCAAGAGAACAACTTCAGTACCTCAAATTCCCATTCATTTTGAATGGCTCCCACAATACTTAATGCTTCTTGTTAGAAGGACTTAAGGCTTATACTCCGGGTATCCGCATTGTGGATTGCTCTGTGCACAGTATGTGTGATGCAAATTGCATCATCAGCACAGCCACGCGGCTTGACTGCACGCTGCCTAGATTTTCATGACCCACGCATGCCGCCTAGATTTTCTTGACCCGCGCACACATTTTTGGCAGGAGAGTTGAGCATCATTTGGTAGCTTCAGAGCCAGAAGTTTGTGAATAGAGTAATGAGATTATCACAGGGGCTTTTAATAAGTGTATAATTAAAAAATACTTCAATTTTAGTTTGGCAAGTATTGATGAAATGCATACATTGTCGTAGCGTAGGAGTAATAGCATTTTCTCCAGGTTTATAGTTTGATATGACTGATGTAAATGGTTAACTTGATTTATTTCCATTAGCCCATGAGGAGGTGTGTACCACAAATGAGGGTGTGATGTATCATGTGGGTGATCAGTGGGACAGACGCCATGATGTCCTGGGTCACATGATGCGCTGTACATGTGTGGGCAATGGCCGTGGAGAATGGAGCTGCGTCGCCTACTCGCAACTCAAAGGTGAGAGGTCACAGCTGTATGTGTATTAAGGACAGGAAATAAAATTCTTTCTCTCTCCCTTTCTGGGGTTTTGATGTGATGAAGTCTAGTGATGACTAGTGAAGGAATCCATTATATAAGTGTCTCTTCATGTTTCAGACCAGTGCATTGTGGATAATTTGACCTACGAAGTAAACCAGACTTTCACTAAACGGCACGATGAAGGCTACATGATGAACTGCACCTGTTTTGGTCAAGGCCGTGGACGCTGGAAGTGTGACGCTATCGGTGAGCCATCAGTTATCTCCTTTTATTCTACAGTATTAGTAATAAGAAAAGAGGTAGAGATAATTTTAGTGGGCACTGGTATTAGGAGGAAGCCATTGAGGAAATGGGACATTTGCTTAAATGAACTTTTCTTGAAACAATTAGAATGCTTGAGCTAATGATTAGATAATGACCATGTTACTCTGATTTCCATTTCCAGATCACTGCCAGGAGCCGGAGACTAAAGTGTTCTATCAGATCGGAGAGTCTTGGGACAAAGTGATCCAGGGAATCCGCTACAGGTGTTACTGTTATGGAAATGGAATTGGAGAGTTAAGATGCGAGCCTCAGCAATCTTTCCCTGGTGAGTAAAAGGCATCTTTTCGGGTGATATTTTATGGGACATATGTTCTCTCACTCGTGTATGTGGGTCAAGCTGTGCGCTTCTATTAGCAGTCTTGTGGGCATGGGTGGGGAGGGGTGAGGTTTGGAAGTCAAAGGCTTCCAGATGTTTACTGAGAGCAAGGGTGCTGTTTGCCTTTTCTCCCAGGTGCTTTGCTGGAGTAGCGATTAGTGTTTGCTCTTCCTTGTGATCTTTTATTTTACAACTTTAAACAAATGCTCGTCATCTGGCAGTGTCAAGGATGTTGGCTTTCAGATGTCCTAATCCACACCTTGATTTGGGTGGGTCTGTGACTTTGTCTGTTCTCTGAAGTTCTCTGGACATACACCCACAGCTGTCTCAATCACCCCCCACAGCCCTTTTGGTGTTGTTTGTTTGATATTGAGGTTCTTTCAGCCTGTGCAGTCAATTTACTTGAATTTCAACAAAACCTGTTACTTTTTCTGCTTGCCTTGCCATGGAATCTGTAAAGTCATTCAACGATTATATAGTTTCCATCGTTAATGACATTGTTGACTCAAGTTTGAAACTTTGGTAGAGAAACATTTTTAGCAAATTACTGCTATGCTGGTTGTCTTAATCCAGTCACATTTAGCAGAAGTGAGATTTGTGTTTTTATATGAATTTATACACAAACACAACACTCCCCCTTGAAGATCACACATTTATAATGTTTTTTTTCCCCCTCCAATTCTGAAAGCTTATTATGGTCAAAAGTGGTCCCTTTGCTCAATGTAAGTAGAGGCAATAACCCTTAGTAATGGCGCCCAGCTGTGAGAGGGCTGGGAATAGTGGGGGTTAGGCTGGTGCAAGCTGGCAGAGCGTTGTGCAGACTAAGTGAGCTTTAAATGCTGTATACAGACTACACTGCCAGTGGGCTGTCATGGCATTAATTGGGAGAAATGGGGACCAGATTGAAATGAAAGCCTGGGATCAGAGGCAATTTGGTGATATTGCCATATGAGGCTAGAGGACACTTGAAGTAAAATTAGTTTTAAATACAGTGTTGGGAAATGTGTTAGATAAATAATATTAGAAATGTACTACTTCAGAAAAGTAACATGTTGCTGAGGTTTGTCTGCTGGATTTCAAGCTTTGAAAGCATGAGACAATGACCATGTTTACACGCACTTAAGAAAACAGTTTATTCCAGGGTTTTTGCAGAAAGCAGCGTTCTGAAACATCATGTAAATGAGAATGCTGATTTCCTTTTACCACTTAAGGAATAAAGAGAAAGCGGTTTAACACACCCATGTTTCTCCTGAAGAACGTGGCTTAATGTGATCATGTTAACACAGTGGCATTCTTACAGTACGCATGTGCATAGACAGACCGGATAACAAACTTCATAGGATGGAGCCCAAAAAAAGTCAACACAGCGGAAAGAATTCAACATTTCTGGGAGTAAAGTGGGAAAAGCATATACACTATAAACTATACCCATTTATAAACACCACTGTAAAATACTGACGGTCCCTCATGTTTGTGTATATGCACATTGGGGGAGTCCCAGAGTTTGAAGTAAGAGGGAAACCCCACTATTGCAGCGCAATTCCGCTGCAGGTCTTGATGGAATGTTAAGAAAACAAACACAGCAACAACTCTGGTATATCTGGAAATAAAGCGAAGCAACAGAGAATAAAATAGCTAAGTCTTCCTCAGATGCCATGTTTGTTATTTACATAAGTGTCGGGGGTTAGGATAACGTTGCTGTGTAGAAAGCTGCTTACTAACTGAGCCGCATGTATATGGGAGTAAAGAGTATGCCACTTATACAGTGCATGTAAATGGGAATGCTGTTTTCCTGCAATAACTCCCTTTTTTTTTTTCAATAAGCTGCTTTCTGGTGTCCATGTAATCATAGTCAGTGAGTGTCCTCTCCCCCTCATGTCTCAGTGCTGAAACTGGTAAGAATCTCATAGAGAAGTGTTAACTTTCCCATTTCAGTGTCTCCCAAAAGGAACAGAACACACTATTATGCTACAAACATTTTTTACTCTTTCTAAGAACACCTCTGACATCCTTAATTCAATTTTTATCTCAGAAAACATCTAAGTTTGTTCTCAATATGCCAGTTGTTATGCAAACACTGTTCAGATACTCTCTGTTGTATTATAACCAGTATTTGTTGTTTTAATAGTATTAGCACTGAGAGTTAATTGCATGGTGTTTTATAGTTTTGCGTAGCCAGACCTAAACAGTATAAAGCCACATTGCTGCTTATTTCGGCCAAGTACTGCCTACTTGGAATGGAAGAGACCATCTGACTGACATGTTAAGTGACCAACTAATTCATTTGTTTTTAAATGCCAATTAGGGATGGGTTTATCGTAAATAGACAATACCACTATAATAGACTGCAGTGTAAAAACAAAGTACTTAAATAACTAATGGCGCAGCAGTCTCTACAAATGATTATACAGAAAAAACTGAAAAATAGCTGAAAATTTACCTGTGATACTTTTGCCCATCCAAAAGTACAGTATATTTCACAGAAACATGCTACTAATTCCCTCAACAACAAAAAAATAAATAAAAAAATAAAATCTAAATATTTTTTATTTGATGTCACTAACTTGGTAAATATTGGAACAAATAAAGTGATATTTCATCCTCAAAAGCACTTGTATCAACCTGAAACCTTTTTAACTCCACTTTGTTTCCAGATGGACTAAAGAAAAAAGAAAAGAAAAACAAAAAACCCTGTGCGCCCTTATTACCTGAAGTTGTATGAAGTCAGCCAATCAGAATAGAGCTTAACATGCACTCAAATACTTAATTTCTTTTTGAGCAATATGCATCAGGCATTCAGTGAACAAAGTGTGGGCAGCTCATGTGTGGCTGACACTATATGTGTCCTATGAAAACAGATTACAAATGCAGTAGCTCTTGGCTTCAAATATGATTTAAATATCAAATATCTTTTAGGAACCTGTTTTGTGCCCTGTATAATTATAGTGATTTAGATCCTCATGTCTGTATACTGTATATCAGGTGGTCAACGTCCAGTCCAGGTGATTATAACAGAATCTGGCAACCAGCCCAACTCCCACCCCATCCAATGGAATCCCCCGTCTTCTGCGCACATCACACAGTACATACTCAAATGGAGACAGGTGAGCCTCTTCTGTGCATTCTTGGACCCAGTTCATTCCTGTGCCAAAACAATAGAATGTGACTGTGTTAGGGAGTCTATTGAGCTGCATCTTATTAATTTCTGAACAGAAAAACACCCATAGCCAATGGATGGAGGTCACTATTCCTGGCCATTTGAACTCTTATACCATCGCTGGACTGAAACCAGGAATCACTTACGAGGGTCAACTCATCAGCATCCTGCACTTCGGACGTAGAGAAGTCACTCGGTTTGACTTCACCACTACCTATGGTTCATGTAGGTCATCCACCTTTGTGAATGGCTTTTGTCATTACATTTATTGATGATGTTGCTTAAGATATAATATGATGGTACTTTATTAATCCTTTGGAGGAAATTGACAATACAGTACAGAACTATTCAATACAATACAATAAAAATATACTCAAAAAATGTTTTGTAGTGCAAAGATTGTACAAATGTTGAAAAGGTATTTGTGCTAATACAGAATGAATCAATATATAGACATTGTATCCTAAGGCTTGTCCAGTATTCGCAAGCCATCTCATTTTTGCCGTTTCATAGCAGTTTCACTAATGTTCTCTTTTCCATCTCTTCTCTAGTGGCAACATTTGAGGGAGATACAACACAGCCCCCTCCTGTGGTGGACACTTCCGAATCTGTGACTGAGATCACCTCCAGCAGCTTCGTCATCTCGTGGATTTCTGCATCAGACACAGTGTCTGGTTTCAGGGTGGAATATGAACTGAGTGAAGAGGGAGGGCAGACTGGACAGCCCATGGTCTTGGGTCAGTATGTGCATCTGAAATGTGGTTTCAATGGTTTATTCAGATGAGTATTTTATTTATTTCTCTACCTTCGGCCTAAATTGATTTGTAGAACTTGATGTACCAAATGAGTCTTGGTGTAATACTTGCTAACTTGTTTATCATTTCCAGATCTGCCTCATACGGCTTCATCAGTGAACATCAGTGAGCTTCTCCCAGGCAGGAAGTACACAGTAAATGTGTATGAAGTGACCAACCAAGGGGAGCCTAATCTGATCCTTACCACTTCTCAGACCACAGGTGAGCCTGTTTTTCTTCTTGTCTTTCTCGTTCTTGCCTTTTCTTGTTCTCTTTCTCTCTCTCCCTTCCTCTTTGTAACACTATAGAAGAATTTTACCACATGGAAGTGCCATATCTGACCTCTCAGATCTCCTACTAGGGTTTTCATTATATCATTAGTGATTATATTGAAGTAAATTATTATTCAAGTAAACAGTCAGTAATAAAATAAAGAACTATCAATACTGTAGAAAGACTTTTTGTTTTATCTTTAGGATCAACTTTGTACTGACATATCACTTATTTCGACATCCCTGTCTCCTATCATTCTCTTTATTTCTCTATTTCTTTGTAAACTCACACAGTGAAAATGAAATGACATTTGCAATACAGATTACTTTAATAACATGATCTTGCTGGCTTATGTTTGGTCTGTTTCCATAGCTCCTGATGCCCCTTCTGACCATGAAGTGGAGGATGTGGGGAAGACCACCATTGTTATCAGCTGGTCTAAACCTCTGGCTCCCATCACAGGTAAACTGGGCCTACTTTAGAAACACAAAACATTATGTCACCTTCACCTATACACAAATTATACACTGAAGACAAATGCTGACAAGTATAGATCTTGTTTGTTTAGGCTACCGTGTGGTTTACACACCATCTGAAGAAGGTAGTTCTGGCAGCACTGAGCTGAATCTACCCAACACTGCCACCTCAGTGACCCTGGGTGATCTTCGCCCTGGTCTGCTCTATAACATCAGTATCTACTCTGTGGAAGAGAGTCTGGAGAGTGAGCCTATATTTGTTCAGGTCACCACTGCTGAGGAACCCCTGACAGGTACAGCAGACCATTACTATTTGGGTTATACGTAGAAACGTGTCCAGGTCACGCGATTTACTTCAAAATCAAAGGGAAAAAACATTATATATATATATATATATATATTCTTATGTATATATTATATAATGTTATATTTCACATAGCATTTTCCGTTGACAAATACTCTTACACACTGTATTTGACTGTATCAGACAGTATTTCATCTTCTGATGTGAGCTTGTTGGATTATGTCTGGTATGTTTCCATAGCTCCTGATGCCATTTCTGACTTTGAAGTGGAGGATGTGCGGGAGACCGCCATTGTTATCAGCTGGTCTAAACCTCTGGCTCCCATCACAGGTAAACACAGGCTGTCTTTAGAAACACAAAACATTATAAAACATTATACACCTATACACAAATTATACACTGAAGACAAATGCTGACAAGTATAGATCTTGTTTGTTTAGGCTACCGTGTGGTTTACACACCATCTGAAGAAGGTAGTTCTGGCAGCACTGAGCTGAATCTACCCAACACTGCCACCTCAGTGACCTTGGGTGACCTTCGCCCTGGTCTGCTCTATAACATCAGTATCTACTCGGTGGAAGAGAGTCTGGAGAGTGAGCCTATATTTGTTCAGGTCACCACTGCTGGGGAACCACTGAGAGGTACAGAACACAGTCATTGTGTGGGTTATACAAAGAAACATGTCCAAGTCACACGATTTACATTATGTATAATATCATATTTCCCTGCCCACACATCCTTGGTTATGTCAGTGTTTAAACATAAGTTCTTTCAGAAGTGTAGAAAGTTATAATATTGTAATGAAAATGAATGAAAACACATCATTTCTTTGGAATAACATGCAATTTTCATGCAAAATTATAACAGGTACATATATAGAGAAAGTAAAAAGGGTCCATTTTGATTTCATGTTGTCTAAACACTTGTTGACTGCATCTTCCATTGACAAATACTCTTACACATGGTAATTGACTGTATCATATTTCATTTTGTGATGTAATCTTGTTGGATTGTGTTTGGTTTGTTTCCATAGCTCCTGATACCCCTTCTGACTATGAAGTGGAGGATGTGGGGGAGACCGCCATTGTTATCAGCTGGTCTAAACCTCTGGCTCCCATCACAGGTAAACTGGGCCTACTTTTAGGGTGACCATATGTCCTCTTTTTCCCGGACATGTCCTCTTTTTCAGACCTTAAAATAGCATCCGGCTGGGATTTCTAAATTTGCGAAAATGTCCGGGATTTGGCTTTAGTTGCATTATGATGTGCATCTGGTCTAATACTTCACTGTGTGTGCGCACATATTTGCATTGCTTTAACCTCTCTTTGTAAGTCCCGCCTTCTCGCACACCAATTGGTCGATTATAAGAGGCTTGCAGCAACTATTGGCCAAATTCCTGCCTGTCAATTTATCCGCGAATGCGTGAAGCGCTGTTGTGTTCGGCATAAAACAGTGGTTTGACAGTAGCAGCAAATGACAGCTGAGTGGAAACAATGCCCAAACGAAAGTGCAAATTTACAGAAGATTTGCACAAAAAATTTCCATGCTTTCATCCAGGTCGAGATCCGTGGAAAGCAGAATGTATGACATGTAAAGCTGGCACTTATGTGTCAGTTGCTAATAAAGGTGCAAGTGATTTAGAAGCACACATAAGCTCTGCGAGCATAAAGGGTCAGCAAAAGGTGAAAGTTCATCAGGTAAATTAACGGACTACTTTTTGCGACCAGGTAAAATTGTTATCACATTGCTTCATTTTCCATGGCCATTCAAAATAATAGTAATAGTAAATGAAGGTACACTCATGGTATCAAATATTTTATTTTAGTACATGGACATTCAAAAGAATGTTGAAATTATTTATTTATTTATATATATTTATGTTATGCTAATAGAGTGTCTTTTTCACTGTATTAAAGTTTGCATTCATAGTAACACTGTTTTGAACCCTATTATTCCACCCCACCCAATCCCCCCTCCCCCCTGCGAAAAACAAAAGGTGTCCTCTTTTTGGAAAACCAGAATATATTCACCCTACCTACTTTAGAAACCCAAAACATTATGTCACCTTCACCTATACACAAATTATACACTGAAGACAAATGCTGACAAGTATAGCTCTTGTATGTTTAGGCTACCGTGTGATTTACACACCATCTGAAGAAGGTAGTTCTGGCAGCACTGAGCTGAATCTACCCAACACTGCCACCTCAGTGACCCTGGGTGACCTTCGCCCTGGTCTGCTCTATAACATCAGCATTTACTCTGTGGAAGAGAGTCTGGAGAGTGAGCCTATATTTGTTCAGGTCACCACTGCTGGGGAACCACTGAGAGGTACAGTACACAATCACTATATGGGTTATACAGTTGAAGTCAGAAGTTTACATACACTTAGGTTGAAGTCATTAAAACTCATTTTTTAACCACTCCACAGATCTCATATTAGCAAACTTTAGTTTTGGAAAGTCATTTAGGACATCAACTTTGTGCAGGACACAAGTAATTTTTCCAACAATTGTTAACAGACAGATTGTTTAACTTTTAATTGACTATATCACAATTCAAGTGGGTCAGAAGTTTACATTCACTAAGTTAACTGTGCCTTTAAGTAGCTTGGAAAATTCCAGAAAATTATGTCAAGCCTTTAGACAATTAGCCAATTAGCTTCTGATAGGAGATGTACTGAATTTGAGGTTTACCTGTGGATGTATTTTAAGGCCTACATTCAAACTCAATGCCTCTTTGCTTGAAATCATGGGAAAATCAAAAGAAATCAGCCAAGACCTCAGAAAAAAAATTGTGGAACTCCACAAGTCTGGTTCATCCCTGGGAGCAATTTCCAAATGCCTGAAGGTACCACGTTCATCTGTACAACCAGTAGTACACAAGTATAAACACCATGGGACCATGCAGCCATCATACCGCTCAGGAAGGAGACGCATTCTGTCTCCTAGAGATGAACATAGTTTGGTGCAAAAAGTGCAAATCAATCCCAGAACAACAGCAAAGGACCTTGTGAAGATGCTGGAGGAAACAGGTAGACAAGTATCTATATCCACAGTAAAACAAGTCTTATATCGACATAACCTGAAAGGCTGCTCAGCAAGGAAGAAGCCACTGCTCCAAAACTGCCATAAAAAAGCCAGACTACAGTTTGCAAGTGCACATAGGGACAAAGATCTTATTTTTTGGAGAAATGTCCTCTAGTCTGATGAAACAAAAATGGAACTGTTTGGCCATAATGATCATCGTTATGTTTGGAGGAAAAAGGGTGAGGCTTGCAAGCTGAAGAACACCATCCCAACCGTAAAGCATGGGGGTGGTAGCATTATGTGTGGGGGTGCTTTGCTGCAGTAGGGACTGGTGCACTTCACAAAATAAATGGCATCATGAGGAAGGAAAATTATGTGGATATATTGAAGCAACATCTCAAGACATCAGCCAAGAAGTTAAAGCTCATCGCAAATGGGTCTTCCAAATGGACAATGACCCCAAGCATGTCTCCAAAGTTGTGGCAAAATGGCTTAAGGACAACAAAGTCAAGGTATTGGAGTGGCCATCACAAAGCCCTGACCTCAGTCCGATTGAAAATATGGGTATGCAGGACTGAAAAAGCGTGTGCGAGCAAGGAGGCCTACAAACCTGACTCAGTTACACCAGTTCTGTCTGGAGGAATGGGCCAAAATTCCAGCAACTTATTGTGAGAAGCTTGTGGAAGACTACCCAAAATGTTTGACCCAAAGTTAAACAATTTAAAGGCAATGCTACCAAATACTAACAAAGTGTATGTAAGCTTCTTACCCACTGGGAATGTTATGAAAGAAATAAAAGCTGAAATAAATCATTCTCTCTACTATTATTCTGACATCTCACATTCTTAAAATAAAGTAGTGATCCTAACTGACCTAAGACAGGGAATGTTTTCTATGATTAAATGTCAGGAATTGTGAAAAACTGAGTTTAAATGTATTTGGCTAAGGTGTATGTAAACTTCTGACTTGAACTGTATGTGGAAACATGTCTAAGTCACACGATTGACATAAAAGTCAAAGGAAAAAAATGCAAAATATTATATTATTGTATAGTATTATATTTCCCTGCCCTCACAGCCTTGGTTATGTCAGCGTTTAAGCATAAGTTGTTTCAAAAGTGTATAAAGTTATAATATTGTAATGAAAATTTATGAAACACATTATTTCTTTGGAATAATGTGCAATGATCGTGCTCAAAAGTAACAGGTACATACTGTATATTGAGAAACTAAAGAGGGTCCATTTTGATTTCATGTTGTCTTAACACTTGTTTACAGTGTCTTCCATTGACAAATACTCTTACACACAGTAATTGACTGTATCATATTTCATCTTCTGATGTTATCTTGTTGGATTATGTTTGATGTGTTTCCATAGCTCCTGATGCTCCTTCTGATTATGAAGTGGAGGATGTGCGGGAGTCCGCCATTGTTATCAGCTGGTCTAAACC
Organism: Myxocyprinus asiaticus; assembly: GCF_019703515.2. Lineage (NCBI taxonomy): Eukaryota > Metazoa > Chordata > Actinopteri > Cypriniformes > Catostomidae > Myxocyprinus > Myxocyprinus asiaticus. Next base: position 15,105,270 of record NC_059353.1, read on the forward strand.
TCTGGCTCCCATCACAGGTAAACACGGGCTGTCTTTAGAAACCCAAAACATTATGTCACCTTCACCTATACACTGAAAACATTTGCTGACAAGTATAGATCTTGTTTGTTTAGGCTACCGTGTGGTTTACACACCATCTGAAGAAGGTAGTTCTGGCAGCACTGAGCTGAATCTACCCAACACTGCCACCTCAGTGACCCTGGGTGACCTTCGCCCTGGTCTGCTCTATAACATCAGTATCTACTCTGTGGAAGAGAGTCTGGAGAGTGAGCCTATATTTGTTCAGGTTACCACTGCTGGGGAACCACTAAGAGGTACAGTATACAATCACTATATGGGTTATACGTGTAAACATGTCCAGGTCACGCGATTTACATCAAAATCACAGGGAAAAAAAGAAAATATATTATATACTATTGTATAATATTATATTTCCCTGCCCACACAGCCTTGGTTATGTCAACATTGAAGCGGAAGCTGCTTCAGAAGTGTAGAAAGTTATAATATTATGATGAAAGATTATGAAAACACATAATTTCTTTGGAATAACGTGCAGTGATCATTCATAATTATAACAGGTACATAAATTGAGAAAATAAAAATGGTCCATTTTAATTTCAAGTTATCTTAACACTCGTTGACACCATCTTCCATTGACAAATACTCTTACACACAGTAATTGACTGTATCATATTTCATTTTCTGATGTAATCTTGTTGGATTATGTCTGGTATGTTTCCATAGCTCCTGATGCCCCTTCTTACTATGAAGTGGAGGATGTGCGGGAGACCGCCATTGTTATCAGCTGGTCTAAACCTCTGGCTCCCATCACAGGTAAACATAGCCTACTTTAGAAGCACAAAACAATATGTCACCTTCACCTATACACAAATTATACACTGAAGACAAATGCTGACAAGTATAGCTCTTGTATGTTTAGGCTACCGTGTTGTTTACACACCATCTGAAGAAGGTAGTTCTGGCAGCACTGAGCTGAATCTACCCAACACTGCCACCTCAGTGACCCTGGGTGATCTTCGCCCTGGTCTGCTCTATAACATCAGTATCTACTCTGTGGAAGAGAGTCTGGAGAGTGAGCCTATATTTGTTCAGGTCACCACTGCTGGGGAACCACTGACAGGTACAGTAGACCATTATAGCATGGGTTATACATGGAAATATGTCCAGGTCATGCGATTTACATCAAAATCAAAGGGGAAAAAAATAAAATATATGATATATTATTGTATAATATTATATTCTCCTGCCCACACAGCCTTGGTTATGTCAGCATTAAAGTGGAAGTTGCTTCAGAAATGTAGAAAGTTATAATATTGTGATGAAAGATTATTAAAACACATTATTTCTTTGGAATAACATGCAGTGATCATGCACAATTATAACAGGTATATATATTGAGAAAATAAAATGGTCCATTTTGATTTCATGTTATCTTAACACTCATTGACAGCATCTTCCATTGACAAATACTCTTACACACAGTAATTGACTGTATCATATTTCATCTTCTGATGTTATCTTGTTGGATTATGTTTGGTGTGTTTCCATAGCTCCTGATGCCCCTTCTTACTATGAAGTGGAGGATGTGCGGGAGACCGCCATTGTTATCAGCTGGTCTAAACCTCTGGCTCCCATCACAGGTAAACACAGCCTACTTTACAAACACAAAACATTATGTCACCTTCACCTATACACAAATTATACACTGAAGACAAATGCTGACAAGTATAGATCTTGTTTGTTTAGGCTACCGTGTTGTTTACACACCATCTGAAGAAGGTAGTTCTGGCAGCACTGAGCTGAATCTACCCAACACTGCCACCTCAGTGACCCTGGGTGATCTTCGCCCTGGTCTGCTCTATAACATCAGTATCTACTCTGTGGAAGAGAGTCTGGAGAGTGAGCCTATATTTGTTCAGGTCACCACTGCTGGGGAACCACTGACAGGTACAGTAGACCATTATAGCATGGGTTATACATGGAAATATGTCCAGGTCACGCGATTTACATCAAAATCAAAGGGGAAAAAAATAAAATATATGATATATTATTGTATAATATTATATTTCCCTGCCCACACAGCCTTGGTTGTGTCAGCATTAAAGTGGAAGTTGCTTCAGAAATGTAGAAAGTTATAATATTGTGATGGAAGATTATTAAAACACATTATTTCTTTGGAATAACGTGCAGTGATCATGCACAATTATAACAGGTATATATATTGAGAAAATAAAATGGTCCATTTTAATTTCATGTTGTCTTAACACTCATTGACAGCATCTTCCATTGACAAATACTCTTACACACAGTAATTGACTGTATCATATTTCATCTTCTGATGTTATCTTGTTGGATTATGTTTGATGTGTTTCCATAGCTCCTGATGCCCCTTCTGACTATGAAGTGGAGGATGTGCGGGAGACCGCCATTGTTATCAGCTGGTCTAAACCTCTGGCTCCCATCACAGGTAAACTGGGCCTACTTTAGAAACACAAAACATTATGTCACCTTCACCTATACACAAATTATACACTGAAGACAAATGCTGACAAGTATAGATCTTGTTTGTTTAGGCTACCGTGTGGTTTATACACCATCTGAAGAAGGTAGTTCTGGCAGCACTGAGCTGAATCTACCCAACACTGCCACCTCAGTGACCCTGGGTGACCTTCGCCCTGGTCTGCTCTATAACATCAGTCTCTACTCGGTGGAAGAGAGTCTGGAGAGTGAGCCTATATTTGTTCAGGTCACCACTGCTGGGAAACCACTGACAGGTACTATACAGAGTAGAGAATCACTAAATGAGTTTTACGTGGAAACATGTCTGTCACACGATTAACATCAAAATAAAAGGGGAAAAAAGTTATATTTTGCTTTTTTTATTATTTAAACCAGCATAAATTATAAATTAAAGGCAGTAAAACAAATACTACCATAATATATAAACTTTCCCCTTTTTTTTTTTTTTTTTTTTTTTGCATTGCAGTAATAAGAAAGTTTTAAGACATTACAATAGTAGGGAGTGTACTTAATTGTCATGAAAATAATGTCACAATGCTAAAGATCTTAATGGTCTTAAAATAGGCTTAATTTTATTATTAGCAAAATAATTTTAATTTTGAGGTGAAAAACAACCCAAACATCTTGACAGCTTTTCGTGAGACTCGCATACAACATGGGTCTGTTTCGAAACTTAGTGAGCTGCCTTGCTGTCTCCTGCCTACATAGGCAGCTGTCTTCTATGGCAGCATCCTTACTAAAGTGATGCCTCATAAGAGAGCGATTTGGAATGCTCTGCATAGGCGGCAGCTTTGTGCATCACTGAAATAGCGCTCGTCTTGCGCAGCGCACGAGTCTCAACTCACAAACGATTTCAATAGAGGTGACGCATGAGGAACAACGCGATACTCTAATCAGCATAAATACGAATAGTACACGCACATTTTAGGTAAAATAGTCAATTTTCTATAATATTAACCTATTTTTTATCGCTAATTTTCAGTATTGAATGTATTAGAAGTATATTTATAATCCAAATGTATCTCAGTTCGTCTGTGATATCTTGGATTTATTTGTCCGTTGAGCTCATTACGGTGCATTCTGGGATCGCCTACCCGGAGAAGGATGGCTGTGTCTAGAGGGTAACCTCCCAGCAGCCTAAGTCTTGCAAGAGTCTCATTCGCTGTTACTAAGGTTAGATTTAGGGTTAGATTTAGTGGTAGGGTTAAGGTAAGGGTTAGGTTTAGGGGTAGGTGTAGGTATAGGGTTTCTGTATGACTCTAAATAAGCATAAAAAAACACATTGTGGGAACATTCAACGCTGCTCTTGTGTGACTTTAGGTTACTGGGGATTGCCTTCATGACACGACTGGGAAGGATACATAGGATGCTACCTTAAAATTTGTCCAAAACGAGGTATCTTATGAGGCAGCATAATTAAGATACCTACGATTTGGAACAGCTTTCACGTCTGGAGCGCACCTATGATGTCTTAATATGCTGCCTCTGGAGGAAGCTCACTAGGTTTTGGAACAGACCAAATATATATTTTTTTGTTAATAAGGAAATGTAATCATCAATTTACCTCCATCATTGTGTTGGGACACGACTGAATATAATAGCTTCTAACAGTTTGAGTTTTGATCTCTGTGTTGCAATGGAAACATAGGATGATGTCATCATGCAATAAATGTATTTTATTGGTTTCTTTTGAGTAGATTTAGATGTTTTGTCTGGCAGTCCAAAGATAAGATCACATTTTAGTTGAGTCAGCTATTAGAAGTCCAACTGCCTGTGAATCCTTATAGGGTAATATGTCTCGAGTGTGTGGTTTTTGATTTTATGGGGACTGGCTGGGAGAACATCAGAGGTCTGTCTGTTTCATACCAATCTAGCAAATCAGCAAACATTGCAACTTTAGAAAACTTTAGTCTTGGTCATTATAGGAGATGTTTATCTGGTTTTACCTACATTGACCTTTATTCTAATTCTTCTGTGCTGCATCATATCGATGGTGCAAATGCTACAAAAATGGTTCAACAAGCAATTCAGCTCCTATTATGACCAGCTTCCCATGTAATTAATTTTTTGATGTCTGCTGATATATTATGACTGGTCTAAAAACAAACAATCAGTCTGATATCATGTTATTCTTATTCCTGTTATGCTGGCTGGTCTGCCAGTAGGGTGTCTGGTTTCCGCTACTCAGATGAGCAAGTTTTACAAAATAGTAAACAACCAAACGCCATGTCTGCATGAGGAGCTACGATATGTTAAACCTTTGATTGGATATAGCTCAGCGTAGTCTGAAATCTCTTTTGATGACTCAGAATGTAGAATAAGGTCCAAATTATGTTTATTAGAGAAGTACATGCTGTTTCTTGCATATATGTTTCTTTAAAGTCCTGGGATGTCCTAGTGCCCTGCTGAAAAAAACAAAAAAAAACCTAAGGTAGTGTGGTAGTCTTAGTTGGTTTAAGCCGGACTTGTTGATCTACCAGACTGGCCAGGCTGATGATTTGCTGTTTGTAAGTCTCCCAGCCTTAAAAGTGCCCAAAATCTCTCTAAACCAATCAAAACCATCCAGCCTAACAAGTTTGGCCAGGCAGGTTGTTTTATTGGATAGTCCAAATCGAAACTTGAATCCATTGTAGACTGATTAAAGCTTGAAAGAATAAAAAACATTGTTTGGTGGTGACATACTGTTTTCCACCCACAGAAGAAGTCCCCTCTCCAACTGATCTGCAGTTCTTTGAGGTATCTGACTCTAAGATCACCATCACTTGGACCAGTCCATCCACAGAGGTGTCTGGATACCGTGTGTCTGTGGCTAAGTTAGGTTCAGACGGGCTGACAGAGAGAGAAATCCAGCTCCCAGTAACCCGCAACGCCTACGCTGAGATCACACACCTCCAGCCTGGAACCCTATACCGTTTCTTCATCTTTGCTCTCAGATCAGAGGAGGAGAGCGAGCCACTGGTTGGAGAACAAGCTACAAGTGAGTGTAAAAGAGTGTAAATAACCAAAGATGATTTGCAAAGATGCGTAAGGAATAATCAGTGACGGACTGTTAAATTGTCCTTAGTCAGGGTAGAGGCCATACAGTATGTACTTTTTTGTGATTGAAAACGAACCTGTGTGGGATAGATGTAAAGTCGGGTCAATGGGTTGTACTGTCTTAATGTTCTAAATTGCATCTTATGATCACAACCTGTGTATTGTGGAGTTTTATGTCAACTGGATTTCTTTTGGCATAATGGTACACACAAAGATATTAAAAATTACAACCTACTGATTACAATGCTTATCTCTCACAGTTTTGTGTTCAATCAAGAAAAAAAATAAATATGTGGTGATACTGACTATTATTATGTTGGCAACATACTTTTATTCTACAAACTTGGTTCAGGGTTTTTTCAAAATCCCTAAACCGAGACCAAGGGCCGGATTCACGAAAATGTTCTTAAGAAAAAATTAAGAAACTTCTTAGAGGGGGCCTGGAAAGCTCAGTGAGTATTGACACTGACTACCACACCTGAAGTCGCGAGTTCAAATCCAGGGTGTGCTGAGTGACTCCAGTCAGATCTCCTAAACAACCAAATTGGCCCAGTTGCTAGGGAGGGTAGAGTCACATGTGATGATTTCATTATTATGTTTCTATGGACTCTAAAGATCGTGGAGAGAATGCGCTATGCAGTGCATCCATACTAGCATTAACATTAAGAAACTTCAAAACAACATGTATTGTTTAAATTTTGTGATAACATTTACATGGTTTATAATCTGAAAATAAAAATAACAAATACAAAACAGTCTTAAAAACGTGTTTTGGTCTAAAATCTCATTTCTACATATATAACTCAACATGATAGAATGAAACACATTTGAAAGAACCCAGTAAATTCATTAAATATCTTACCTTTTGGGGTTTAAGACAACTCTGAGGTTATTTTAACTTTAAGATGTTATTTACGACGATTTTTAAGATTTTTTTTTTTTTCAAGAATTCTTAAGAACACTTTTAAGAAAAAAGATACTTTTTGTCAGGAATACAAAATATTCTTAACTTTTTTCTTAAGACAGAAATTAAGAAGAAAATGATAGTTAAGAAGAATTTTCTTCATAAGAACATTTTGTGAATCCAGCCCCAAGTTTTCTAAAATGATCTCCTAGAGTTTTCAAGCTACGTCCACCAAACTCGGCACAGACCTTCAGATTGTTCTGGAATAGCATGCTATGTCTTTTCTAACTGGTCAGACTTACAGTTTTTGCACAGCAGATGATCAAAATTGGACCAATACCATAGACTTACATCGGGCGAATTCCAAGCGGAAGTGAGCATCCCTATGCCCTACTCCCTCCGAAGGGCTGAGCCCTGGAGCAGGGCACTTGTGACTCCGTTGATGTTGACTGTGATGGCCATTTGGAACACCCTTGATGAAGGGAGTAATGAAAGACATACGTCACTTCCACTTTATCTTCGCCTTAAACGTTACCATGACGACGCGGCGCCGTTGTTCTAACAACAGGGATCTCTTATTTATTGCTGTTAATTTGTTGTTGCAAATAAATATACTTTATGTAATAGTTTTTTTTTTTTTTTTTTTTTTTGTCAAACATTGCCTTTTGTGTCTTATTTAAAATTGCTTACTGCTGCTGTCTTAATAATAATAATAATAATAACAATAGTAATATATCTGTACATATATGTATATAAAATACATTAATGAACTTTTCCCACCGAAAGTTATTTGGTGCACCAGAGGTCATAATAAAAAATAATCATAAACCACAGTGTTTAGAATAGTCTACAGGAAGAAATGGACCCTGTTTTTGGAGTATCTTTCTGCTTATGGCTTTCTACTATCTCATGTATGAGGACAAAATGTAAACTGCAGAGGAGGAGAAGTATATGTTACAAAGGGCTATAGTGCTTGCCTGAGCATTTGAACATGTAATACTGTATGTTCTGATCGACAATCTTGCTATAAAATATTTGCTGAGGACATGGCGACACGCCACCCAGGGTCACGTGATCATAAACTGTAAAATTACTTCTTCGAAGTGACCATCGCATATACCCTTTACTAACTTGTGGAAGGGACCTTCATGGAGAGCTTGAGTTGCTCACTTTTGTTTGGAACTTCCCTTCAGTTTGGAATTTGCCCATTGAGGGAATGCTCAAATGAGCCAACGGAATGCTTGTTAATTCAAACTCCAACTGTCAAATAATTATAATGTAAACAAACCCACAAAACACCTTAAATCTGTTTTAAGTTCCATCCATCCATCCATCTAGCTGCCGGTTTGTCTGACTATCTAGCTAGCTAGCTGCCAGTCTGTCTGACTGTCAATTTGTCTATAATACATTTCCTCTCGGTTGTAACAATAATCAGATATCTTTGAGATGTTTATGATTTAGAATGTTTGTAAAGTTGATCCTTTTAAGATGTTTAGCAGATGTTAATTGAAATGCGATGCTTTTCAGATGAAAAGATCTAAAACAGACATCTCTGAGATGTATGTGTGCTGTCTGGGTAATGTCTGTATAACCATCAAACTTTTAAAACTTGTATAAACTTTCAGACAAGGCTTTGTCAAGCCAGACAAAGTTGAAAATGAATACGCACCCAAAGTAGTAATGTGGCCTCGATGGTCAGGGCTCAATTATTCTGCTTATACCACATAAATGTATTATTGTAAGACATTTTTTTTTTCCTATACATTTTTCAGGTTTTCATTACAAAAATGCTTTTTTGTGTAGAGCTAGTTTCTTACACCACTGATTCAACCTCCAGATTAGAAACAGCCCAAGCCACCATTACTGGCTACAAGCTGTACTTGTTCAGTGTCTTTTCTTGGTTCCTTTGCTATGGTAGACTGTATGGCTCTTTGAAGTCCTGATTATTTGAAACATTTTAATAATTCAGAAAGACATGGCGTAGTGAACATGGATCTACTTCATAGCCATTCAGTTATAGAAAATTAATCAATACCATGGAATGTCTGTCAACCAATCAGAATCAAGTATTCTGCAGTGTCGTGGTTAAAACCACAGTAATTCATAGTCTGGAACAGCAATAATAGTTGCCTAATCATTGACAGTCAATATGCTCTCAAAGCAGTTTGATAATTTTTACAATATGAAACATCTGGCTCTATATTCCTATTATTGTTGGCCATACAATTTGCACTAACCCTGTAAATCTTTCTCTGCACAGAGCCTGACTCACCCACCAATATCCACTTCACTAATGTTATTGAAGACAGTGCTATGATCATCTGGTCCCCTCCAAAGGCTCAGATCACAGGTTACAGGCTCTTCTTGACTGTTGAGGGCTTGAACCCCAAACAGCTGCGTATTCCTGCCCGCCTGTCACGGTACACCATCCTCAACTTGCAGCCTGATACTGAGTACACTGCCACTCTGCATGCAGAAAGAGGCAACGTGCTTAGCGAGGGGTCTTCCGCCACCTTCACCACAAGTGAGTATCAAACTTAGTCACAGCTGCCATGACAAGTCATTGAAGGTTTCGAGTCATACTTTAAATTTGAATATAAAGGTGAAGTGTGTAATTTCTGCTCCACTAAAGTAACCCAGTGGAATTGCTCAAATAAGAGTATTTGGGGTTTTCCCAAAAACACCTCTGTCATTATTCGGGCAACAAGATAGCCCCACCCCAATCGCACACAACTGGTGTAGCCTATGTTGCTGTGTCAGGCCAGTTTGGATGCTCAAACAAATAATGTTAGTGTCATAGTGTTTACACTCTTCTGGGGAATCAACCTATGAATGGGTTACTTATAGTTGTCTCTGCAAATAATGCTGGAATTGGAGAAGGTATTTTTACACTGAAAAATCACACACTTCACCTTTAAGTAAAAGTTTGCTTTCAAATGATGTCGAAAACATTGCACTTATATCATTAGAAGTACCATGTACCTGATAGTCTTAATTAATATGGAGTTCTAAAATACATTTCATTGTCCTGAGCATTGCTTATGTTTAAAGAAAAACACAAGTACTAAAGTGAGATCACTGCATTTTCTGCCTTCAGTTCAGCCAATGGGAAATGCTCCCCATTTCAGCACTGATGTCACAGACACATCAATCATTATATCCTGGACCCCTCTGTCTAGAACTGGATACAAGGTACTGTTCAAACATACCAGAGGCACTGAAGCACAGCTATAGGCCATCCCTCTTAGGTTTAATGGGCCGTGTGTGACATGTAAAAGTACTCTTGAGGAACAGTCCAACTCTCACCATACAGCTTGTTTGACTTTTGACATTCTTCCATTTCACATTCTTTTTCATACATTTTCATCCATGATCACTCTATACTACTCTGTACACAATCGTATTCACTCTAACTCTGCTCTGCAGTTGACCGTGAGGCCAAGCCAAGGTGGAGAAGCCCCTAGGGATGTGATCTCTGAGTCTGGTAGTGTTGTTATCTCAGGTCTAACCCCTGGAGTTGAGTACACGTACAGCGTCCAGCCCATCATTAACGGTTATGAGCACGGCAACCCCATCACACGACGTGTGGTCACTCGTAAGTGTGCTTTTGTTCTTTTGATATTGAACTGATTTAATAAAGATTTGGGAGTGTTAGAGGTAGGTTTCTCACACTGTTGGCAGAGTTGTGCAGCTGTCTTATGACTATCTGTCTACAGCTCTTTCTCCACCTACTGATCTGAAGTTGAAGTCCAACCCAAACACCGGAGAAGTAACTGTTCAATGGAAAGATGCCAAAACTCCAGGTTAGCACCATGCACTTCATCATAAATTTGTGAATTTGCTAACGGTTAATTTGATGAAAGCAAAGTCCTCTCTCAAAGGCCTTTTCCAAATGATGCAGTTGATGTGTACTTGCAGACTTGGAATGGGTGTCATTTTATAATTCAGAAGGTTGCTCACAAGTGCTATGCAACCTCAATTTACTAAGCCTGCACTGATGCGGACTACTACCTGACAGTTTATAGACAGTTTATAGCTGGGTTTCCATCCACATATTTTATTAGAATTTGGGGTTATCGCATAAAACATGCTAAATGGAAACATCAAGATGTGGATAAAATTTGCTTTAAAATACACTTGCCTGAGGTGAATAATTGTTTTTATTCTGTAAGAAGACATGTATACACTATGATAGAAATTCATTTACCAAATAAATTCCTAGATGTGCATCAAAACGTCATGTTACTTTACCTCAACAAGCCAACTAAACTAAAACGTAATTTATTACATTTAATAAACAGCCACAGTGGCTTTCCCAGTGGCTACTATGTATATGATGGTATTCGGTAATACGGTATATCACGGTAATTAACATACACAATATTGTTATCGTGGGCACTTCAAAATACCGTAAATAATTCTAGATAACCTTTTAGCCAAATTGTTTAGATTTTTCTGATCACACAGTAGTTTCTTTCCCCATCAACGAATCGAGATTCACAACACCCGTGTATTCGGCTTAAATGACACATGCACACTCTGATGTAAACAAAATCAACATGGACGAGAAGCATGGCTGAAGGAGGAACAGAGCCAATCCTTTATCCACTATCTAAGAGAAGGCGGAAGTGTGGAAGTATTTTGAGTTCAATAAAAATGCAGAGGGATTGTTGGTCAAAGATGTTCCCCTCTGTGCAAAACATGTGGCAGAAAAACATGGGAACACCTCCAAAGTGTTCGCTCATCTGCAGGACAATCATCACATGCAATTCAGATAGACAAAAGTATATAGTGAGAGTTCTGCTCGTTTTTCCAAACTTTTTTTGAAAACTGAGAGACAACTAGCTAAGTGACAACTAAGATGACAAAGAAAGTGACCTGTTGTTGCCATTTGCAGATAATGTGTAACTTGCTTCCAATTGGCCGAAGAGTAGTTCACTAAAACTCTGCTAGCTACACAGTAACATTTGTGTCTTGTAGTAACAACTAAAATAGAGTTGTAATCAGCTAGTACTTAGTCCTGTAATTAATAATGGCAATGTGGCAGTTGTTCATATGGGACTTTACATGTTTGCAGTTTTGCACTTTACTTTTTGACTATTTGACTTAATATTTATTTTCAAAAATGTGTTTACTTTATACATTTGTACAATTTTTTATTGTATGTCATTTTTATTTTTTTATTATAATTATTTATTTTTTTTTAATTATTTATATGTTCAATTAGTTTTTTTTTTAAATGTTCTGGGTTCTTTTCAAAGTTCTTTGTTATCTGTTAATTTAAAAGGCCAGTTTGGTATTGAAAAAGTTATTAAACTTGTTATTAAGAGAACAACCATAAAGTTTGTTTATCTTTCAACCTGTTTTTTAAATGTAATTCAATACCATGACAATACCGTATACAGTGATAAAAGCAATTCAGCAATTATCGTAAAGTGAAAATTTGATACCGTCACATGCCTAGTGGCTACAACTTCCATTTCCATTTCTCCTTTGTGCCAATTTCCCCGAAAGTGACGATTATGTTCACTTGAACACATGGAATGGACACTCTGCTTTAGTGTTTTTGATATAAGATTTTTCATAAATTAATTTCGCAACATGGATGGAAACCTGACTTATTTAAAACTATGTAACCAAAGTGTGAACTCGAAGAAAGACCATGAAGGATTAAGTTTGTGGATTCACTATGAAAATGTACTGTTTGGTCTTGCCTTTGCAACACTTTTTCTGTTCCCTCAGACATCACTGGCTACAGAGTGAGTTCCACTCCCACCAAAGGGCAGCATGGGAACTCAGTGGAGGAGTTTGTGAAGGCAGGACAGAACTCGTGCACTTTAGAGAACCTGAGTCCAGGAGTGGAGTACAATGTTAGTGTGTTTACAGTAAAGGATGACATGGAGAGCACCCCTGTATCAACCACCATGACTCCAGGTAGGTGTAGAAGCTTCTTAATTACAACAGGAAATGGATTAAATCAGTAGTCATGTTGGGGTTTGGGGGCAGAGAATATTTTTGGTCTCAATCTACTGTACATGAGGGGTACAGATGCACTATCTTTGATATCTATGATAGGAAAAATTCCTTGGTACAAATTTGCCTTTTTGTGCTTGATATTCAAGATCAATAATTATGCATAAACTGTGAAAGCATGTGTATTGTAATTGCAGTACTTGCTTTTTATGTCTATTTTTGTTTGGTTTGAGACATTAAATTCAAAGAACGTGCATATAACTGAATACACATTGCTTTTTCAATCAATTAAAAGAAATGTGAAGCAACAATATAATCAACATGTTTCTGCTGTCAACATTAACAGCCTCCTAATCAGTAGATGAACAAAATATACAATATATTTTTTTACCTGCGCTTTTAATGTTGGCAACCAGAACATGAGAGCTCAATATGCTTTTCTCATACCCCAGATGTCTTCTACGCACATCTCCGTGGTTCAGTATCGTTCACAATATGAACCGTGAAGGATCTTTTCTCTGGATAGATGACTAACATCCACCTCTCTGTCTTGTGTCTATGTCTGTGTTTGGCTTCTGGCACTTTCTGTCCTCTAGATGTGCCCAAAATAACTGACCTTCACTTTATCAACATTACTGACTCCACTATCGGCCTTACCTGGAGTCCACTTAACTCTACCGTTGTCACCGGCTACCGCGTCACCGTGTTGGCCGCTGGGGACAGTGTCCCAATCTTTGTTGAATTTGTGGAGCCCACAACAAGCTTTTATACTGTGCATGGTTTAGAGCCTGGGATCGATTATAACATCACCATCACAACAATAACAGAAAATGGAGAGAGTGAGCCCATCACCATCACCCAGCAAACAGGTAAGACCGTGTATGTGTGCCTGGGTGTGTTTGTATAAACTAACCATACTTTTGGCGGTTGAATTGCTGAAAAAAATCCCTATTCCCCTAAACCTTAAAAAATAATACTTTTTTGAATACATCTTAAGCCCATGGTATAGTTCGGTTTTGACGCAAACACCTAGCGTCTACGTACAGTCGAATGCGAGCCTGTCAAAGTATACTTCGTATGACTGTGCACATACACAGGAGATACGGGACTATTTCTCCTCAGGAGTTTAGACAGAAAAAGTCAAAGTAAGTCTTTATAATCCTTCAGGCTAGAGATTCCTGACCTTCTCACACATGCGTTCTTGACGTGCACATCCACTGTTGTTGTTTCCACATTCATCTCCTTGTTGCTTACCATCGATTACATCTTTTTCTAGCGCTTCTTCGCAACAGCATCAAATGATGGCTCAAATGTGAGGGTTGTCACCTTGTGGACCCACTAATTAGTACAAATAATTCCAGGTGCATGCACATTCTGCGTGTTCAAAGACGCGAGGTTACAAAACTCGGGCTGAGCGTGTTTAGTGCTCGAGCACTCTGCTGATGACAAAATTTGCATCACGTGTCCTGTGTTCGTGTCTGACTGAAGTATACTTTGGGCTTTAAAAGGAAAAATTAATAATAGACACCAAATAATGTCTTTATTATATTTCTTAAAGAAGTCAAAATATGATTTTAAGATTAAGCTTTGGGTTGAAGTTAGTCTATAATAATTAATATTAGCATAATTGAAGAACAATAGAAAACGTTTGTTTTCTGCTTTCATGCTGATTGTAAACTCTAAATTTACTATTTTAAAGTATAAAGTCCAAGAACTGGGATGTATCGGTCAGTGAAACATGAACATAAAATGACTTAGTGTACCTCTAAGGGCTTGTCAGCCTCACAAATCGAATATTGTAAAGTTTGTTGTATTTTACATTTTTGAACAATCTACATGGATTAGAAATGTAAGATCTGTGAACTTAATGAACTGTTGGCCTAGTTGTATCTGGAGTAAGTCTGTGCCTTCATAACTTGTTTAACATTCCTGTTCTTTGTTGCTACAATATTTCGTAGTCCCAGTACATGTGGCAGCCATATCCTCGTTTGAATGCTGATTGAGGAAAGACTAGCAGCTGTATCTTATTTAGGGCGCTCACTCTGTCTCTCTTTTGGATGAAGAAAACTGACGTGTACTCTCACATAGCATCAATCTTTGTGAAGTTTACTTTTTGCACATAAACACATTTTTAGTTAGATGCCTCAAGATGGTGCTCCTTTTCTCACTCTTTCCTCCACCAGTGGCTTTTACCCCGTTACGTTTAAACAGGCTTTAAAACCAGAGGTTCATTATGCTCACATATTTATCTCTTTAAGCAACTGTGGCACAGACTGTTATCACAGTTGAAGAAAATCAAGCATTTCTATAAAATTGTATATATATATTTTTTCCTGTCTCTCATCCTCTCTTAGCTGTCCCTGCCCCATCTGGTCTGTCATTTGGGGACGTGACCGCAGACAGTATGCTGGTGACCTGGAATGCCCCTCAGGTGCCCAAACCCTCTGATATTGACCGCTACATCATCCGCTACCACCCAGTTGATGACGAAGATGACACCACTGAGCGCATTCTGGATGGAAATTCAGAATTTGTCATTCTTCGCAGTATGTAACTTACAGCAGAATTTATCCATATTTATTTGTCCAGTCCCATCTTTACTGTCTCAAATGAACACTGAACACTCGTTAGTAGGGCCATAACTACCATGTATTCTCTTGTACACTATCGGGCCAGTGCGAGACAGGGCTATAAGCTGGTGAGCCGGGACCAGTAGCCTCGGACCTTGAGCCACAAGACCTAAATCGATCTGCATTCCCACCATCAGGCCAATAGCCACGCAGCATTGCCCTAAAACCCGCCCTTAATACGGAGCCATGGTGTCAACGTCACACATCTCTCCCATTTCACAGGCAGGAGACAAGCTAGCCCTCGAAATGAACACTGATTTGTACTTTTTTCCTCCCGAACCTGTACCATTGTGCACTGGATACACCACTTAGCAAGTTTGGCAACAATATTCTTAATCACATCTTCGTTTCGGCAGATGACGTCAATCTGACGTTGCACATTTTCATCAGCCCAAATATTCAGAAGAGCCCTGATTTAGTCTACTAAACAGTACTGACAATTCTCCATTCTCCGTCGATCTGTTGTGGTAGGCTGGTAGCAAAATATGAAAGATTGGGAAATTAGTGTGTGCTGAAACATCTGACCTGACTCAGCGAAACTGACAATGCCTTTGACATTGACCCCGCCTCAATCCCCAGGTGGCCTTCTTTGGCCCAAGGGTAATCAATGGGCCAGGGCGCTTGGCTGTTGACCCTGACGAAGCCACGAGGAGGCATGATGAAGCCCTGGAAGTGACATTGTGAATGCAACTGGCCCTGGCATGCACTAGCACGCACTCATTTGGCCCGATAGTGGAAACGCGGCTTTTGAGGAAGTCATGCTGCCCTCAATATTTAGATTAGTGGTCGACCGATATGGGTTTATATTGGTTGTTTGTTAAATAATTATATTTGGTTTCCCCACTCTTAAATATGTGGTCACATCCTTCTTTGTTATTTTTAGATCTCGTGCCCAATACTGAGTACGTGGTGAGCGTGCTTTGTGTCTATGAGGAGAGAGAGAGCTCACCTGTAATTGGCACTAAAAGAACTGGTGAGTTTTTGCTTGAAACTGTAGAACAATAACTTTTGCATAGATAAAATGGCTAGAAATTGCTCTTTGTGAGTGCACTCCCTATCAAAATTATTTTTGGGAATCCTTATCCAGTGATATCCACAAATGCATAAACAAAATTCATTGGTTTAAAAGGAGTTGGACACATTTTCCAAACTCCAGAACCATTTTCTTTTACCTGCCAACTGAAAAAATAATCAAGTTCAACCTTGCAAATAAATCTATTAGCTCTGTACTTGCAGTTGTGGTGGTTGACTAAGTTACGCATCCTTTTACTCAACAGTCCTGGATGCTCCTGTCGGTCTGCAATTCTCTGATGTCGGTACCAACTCCTTCACCGTGCGCTGGCAGGCTCCTCAGGCCGTTATCTCAGGATACCGTATCCGCTATCAAATGACCAGTGGTGGGCGTGCTAAAGAGGAGAGACTGCCTCCATCCAGGAGTCATTTCACTCTCACAGGCTTGACCCCCGAGACCAAGTACAGCATCAACATCTATGCCGTTAGTGGATCCCGCGAGAGTCTGCCATTGACTGGAACTCAGTCTACCAGTATGTTTGTCATTATAACTACATGCTGTAACCTCACTTCTTGTTTTTGACTTCTCAGTGTATTACCTGCATATCTACAGCTCACTTTGTTTTAATAGTACTTCTTGTCTCTTATCACTATTTCTCTGTTAGTCTCAGATGCCCCCACTGATCTGGAGGTTACCTCCTCAACACCAACCAGCATTACCGTTCGCTGGGATGCCCCCTCTGTCACTGTGAGGTACTACAGGATCACACATGGAGAGTCAGGTGGGTGAATGGATCACCAGGGGCTGTCCTGGCTCCCTTGGTTCACTAGGCAAACTTATTCGTTTTTCACCGAAAATTTTCTCATTATTTACTCACCCTCATGCCATCCCAGATGTGTATGACTTTTTCTTTTGCTGAACACAAAGAAGATTTTTAGAAGAATTTCTCAGCCCTGTAGGTCCTCACAATGCAAGTACATGTAGACCAGGCCTATGAAGCTCCAAAAATCACATATAGGCAGCATAAAAGTACATCCATTATACTCCAGTGGTTAAATCTGTGTCTTCAGAAGATATATGATAGGTGTGGGTGAGAAACAGATGTAAGTAATTTTTTTTTTTTTTTTTTTACAATTTGAAAATGAAAGTGGAGATTAATTGTAAAAAGGACTTAAATATTGATATGTTTCTCACCCACACTTATATATAACCACTGGAATATAATGGATTATTTTTATGCTGCCTTTATGTGATTTTTGGAGCTTCCGAGGTCTGGTCACCATTTACTTGCATTGTGAGGACCTACAGAGCTGAGACATTCTTCTAAAAATCTATGTTTGTGTTCTGCAGAAGAAAGAAAATCATATACATCTGGGATGGCATGAGGGTGAATAAATTATTTTTTTGGGTTGAACTATCCCTTTAACTAGGGGATGATTTACAGTCAGCCGGTTATTATCACAAAATAAACCTGTATTATCGACCCCTTCAATCCTGAATGGGAAAATTTTTTGCATTATTCAAAAATATATTTATCACTTAATGCCAAGATTGATCAGTCAGAATTGAGTATTCCAGAGAGCCATGTAATAAATAATTATAAGACTCATTAGTCTAGCGGAACAGTCATTCATATAGTGCGCAAGAGGACCCAGGTTCAAAATCTGACCAATGAAATATACTGTATATTATGTATATAGATATTTTTAATAAACCAACCAAAATTGCAATGAATTTTACTGCTGATTTGCCAGACATCCCCATGCATTTTTGCTGTATGGAAAATAGCAGCTTTGGCATTTTGATAAAAAAATGATATTTTTGTTACACAGGAAAAAGTCATTCAAAGTTTGAGTGACATGATGATGGGGTGCATGCCCCCTCAGTTTGAATGTGCATGATGCTTCTGGTTTTGCCTTATGTTTGCTGAATCTTGTTCTTATTATTCCCATTCAGGAGGTTTTGACACTACTCAGGAATTTACTGTCCCTGGCTCCCAGTCAACTGCCACCATTGAGGGTCTGCGTCCAGGCACTGATTACACCATCACTGTTTACGCTGTGACCGGCAGAGGGGACAGCCCAGCCTCCAGCACGCCAATCAAAGTTAAACACAGGACAGGTACATCACAAATGCACCTGAATATGCTGACAGTTTTTATATGATTTATGGAAATAGAGAAAAAGAGAGATTTGGGCTAAATATGCCTACATAACAGGAAAGGGAGAGTATAAATAATGGACTAATTTTTTTTATAGATATTGAGTCGCCATCACAGATGGAGGTGACTGACGTTAAGGACAACACTATTACTGTGCGCTGGAGCCCAGCAGCAGGCCCCATCTCAGGATATCGTGTCACAGGAATGCCACTCAATGGACAGGGTCCTGCCTTCTCTGAAGTGGTGGCTCCAGGTAATGCATAACATTGTCAATTAAAAATGTAAATTTGATACATTTGATATAAAAGAGTACATAAGGAATGTTGTCAAAGCAAGAGTTAAGAAGGTGTGTCTTTTATGTGTAATTGCAGACCAGACTGAAATGACGTTCTCTGGCTTGATGCCGACAGCAAAGTATACAGTCAGTGTGTTTGCTCTGGGTCAGGATGGAGAGAGCCCCCCTCTGGTCGAAACTATAGTCACAAGTAGGTGTACAAATGTAATTCTCTTACCATTTCCAAACTACCAGATGTTAAGACAATTTTACACAGACTTGGATTAAAAATGTGAAATAGCCATTTCAGTCAGGACCACTTTCATCAATTGAACACTTTTATTTCTAAAGCAATCTGTTGGTGTTGGCAGTATGTTTCTGTTCTGGCCAAAAACTCCCTGCCTATCTATGCAGCCATGCATGGAAAGAGCAGGGAGAGCAGCGAATCAAACCCCCAGGGGTAACAGAACAGATCCAGCAGATCTGTTCTTTTCATTTTCTTTTTTCAGACAGTACAACATGGTGCAATTGTTCATTTGCATAATACGAATACTTGAAAGAACTTCAAATATTTAGCAAGGGTACTAGATAACTCACTAAATTTCACAAATCAATTCAGTTCTTTTCATAACATATACCTGAAATAGATGAACTCAGTAGTTTCAAAAAATATTTCTGTCTTTCAGCGGTGGACAAACCCAAAGACCTAACCTTCAGTGACGTGGACTCAACCTCCATGCGCATCTCCTGGGAAAGTCCTGATGGCTTGGTCTCTTCTTACAGAGTGTTGTACTACAGTCCAGAAGAGGGAGAGAGAGAGCTATTCCCTGCCCCACGCGGAGATGACGAGTCTGCGGTGCTTCAAGGCCTCAGACCAGGCACAGAATACACAGTTAAAGTCATTGCTCTGCATGACCGGACACCCAGTCCTCCACTAGTGGCCACTCAGACAACAGGTATTATATTAAGCAAATGCTCGTCTACTCTTTAAATATCAGGGACACCAAAATTTCTCATATTCAGCATTTTGTAACTATAATTATAAAAAAAAAGTATAATAACTAGTTGGAATTAGTGGTGGAATTACAAAATAAGAATTATATTTGAATTTTAAAGACATTAAAATTCTAATTTCAGTTGGGGGGGAAAAGCTACAATATATCAGTGATTACCAGATTTTTAAACCAACGTTGCCTCCTAAATCAGGGGTTTTCAAACTGGGATCCGAGGACACCCAGAGGGCCGCAAGGAGATGCTATGGGGTCCGTGGAAAATTTCAGAGAAACAAATTTTAACATTTTACACCATTAGACATTTGATTTGACACATTAGTGTTTCATTCTGCTTTCTAAAGACTACAAACAAATTTCAAATAAATTGAACAAAAAAGGTTTTTTTCGTGATCATACATGTAATTTGATTCTAATTACATTTTTTAATATATATATATATATATATATATATATATATATATATATATATATATATATATATATATATATATATATTGAATGTATTACAATAAAAATATAAAAGCGAATTATTTAAATTAAAATTGTAAAACTAATTATTTAATGGATTTAATTAAAAACATGTTTTCTTCTTTATATTGTTTACATTTTTTTCTCACACAATATAAAGGGGTCTTTATATATGAAAATATAAAGCTGTTTTTATGCTTTAGGAAGGGGGTCCCTTGCAAGGGGATCAAAATATATGGGGGTTCTTGGCATCAAAAAGCTTGAAAACACCTGTCCTAAGTCCACAGGAGGGCGCAAACGCATACATATAAACCAAACAGCATCATGTTATATTGTTTATTGTAAAAAACATACCTGCTTTCCATTTTAGAAGTGCATACATTTGTAAAATCAATACACCCTCACATCATGGAGGCGAGTTTTGCACAGGAAAGCACCACTCGCTTTTACAGAACTCGCCACTCAGAAAATGTAAAATAATTCATGTTTGGTTAATCTTCTCTTTTCTCTGTGTAGCTATTCCTGGGCCTACCAATCTGTACTTCTCCAAGGTGGGTCCAACATCATTCACTGTTTCCTGGTCTGCTTCCAACGTCAAGCTGACAGGTTACCGTGTGGCCATCACCCCCAAAAGCAAGAGTGGCCCCACTAAAGAGGTCAACATTGCCCCGGACTCCACTGAGTTCCACGCCACTTCACTCACGGTGAGTAAGCATCTCAAACAGCCAAAGAGCATTCTCTCAAACTTCACTGATTGTACAACACACCTTGTAATTTTGCTCAGTGGGTAGATCAAAAGATTTAAGCCTTACGTAGATTGTTTCGGAGGATTACATGGCGCTTTTGTGGAGCAGATTATCTAGGCTTTTCTTCAGTTTTGTCCTGTATGTGTTTTTATAGCCTGGCACTGATTATGAAGTGGAGGTTTATGGTGTGAAGAATTCTCTTACTAGCCATCGTGTCAAAGGCCAAGTCACGACACTTGACAGTAAGCCATCTTTCTTAAACTTCTCTGAATCAGACTTGTACCAACTATTCTCCATTAAATGTGCTGGTAAAAACTCACTACAGATCTCATTTTCTCAGACATCAGCCCACCGCGACGTGTTCGTATTTCCAATGTTAATGACTCCTCCATCACTCTCACTTGGCGCTCTAAGACAGAGACTATCTCCGGCTTCCTGGTAGAAGCCACTCCCACCACTGGCAGCCATAACCCTATTCAGAGGACCATTGAACCTGATTCACGCACCTACACCATTACTGGTACAACATCACTCAGTTATAATAATCTATACTAAAGGCAGTATCATATCTATTTTAAAGCACTAATCTAAGCTATGCTTAGCAAATAATATATTTTTTTAAAAGGGCATCTGTAGTGAGATTCAATCATATGAATCTGTCTCCTATAGGTTTGCAGCCAGGAACCACCTATAAAATCAATATCTATACACTGAATGGAAATGCACGCAGTGAGCCTTTCACCCTTACAGCCACTACAGGTACCATTTTCAAACTACAAATGCAAAAAAAAAAAAAAAAAATGCATGGTGACTGTTTAAATGTTTGGTTCTTGATGTTAAAAATATTTAAGAAATAATGTACAGCCAGCTGAGTTTATACCAGGAAACTGTATAATACCAGGAAACTGTAAATGATCCCGCTAATTACATGGCTAGACCTACCCAATAAATAAAATAAATGGAAAACTTAAAGTTGACCAAAGAGTGCTACGAGAGATATGAAACAAGCAATATTTAACCAAAGAATCCCATGATTGACCAGTCATAATCAACTATTTCAGAGGTCCATTTAATAAATATTATTATGATATGCCTTTTTTTTTTAGCAAAACCAGTAATTAGCCCTCCTACCAACCTCCACTTCACCTCTTTGACTCCTAACACAATTTCCTTCACCTGGAAGCCTCCACGCAGCACCATCACTGGATACTATGTCACCTATGAGGAGCCAGGGGACATTCCCAAAGAGTTGACCCCTAGACCTCAGGCTGGCAGGACCTTTGCTTCCATCTCTGGTACTGAAGTTTCTGTCATAACACTCTTTTTATACTCCTGGTTTTTGGGATCTGCTTCTTCAATAGTTCGCCACTGGATCATCCTTTTTAATAAGCATTTTTGTTGTTGTGTGTTTATACGTGTAGGTTTGAAACCAGGCACTGAGTATGTTATCAAGATTGTTGCATTA
The DNA here is from genome assembly GCF_019703515.2 of Myxocyprinus asiaticus. NCBI lineage: Eukaryota > Metazoa > Chordata > Actinopteri > Cypriniformes > Catostomidae > Myxocyprinus > Myxocyprinus asiaticus. The sequence continues at coordinate 15,127,493 of NC_059353.1, forward strand.
AATAATGCTCAGAGAAGCACTCCGCTGCTTGGAAAGGCAAGAACTCGTAAGTACACCCTTATGAGCATTTCCATATTTCCACTACATGTTGAAATGTAAAGGGATAGTCCACACAAATTTTTTTAATTCTGTCAACATTTACTCAAGATTATGTTGTTTCAAACCCAGAAGACTTTGTTTCTTCTGTGCAACATAAAGGGAGATGTTAGGCATAAAGTTAGCCTCAGTCACCATTTTGGTGAACTATCAACAGGGTTCAGTTTAATCTCAAACCAATTTTTTTTATTATTATTAAAATATTCATTAGAAAAATTTCAATTGTAATTTACCTTTAACACTTAAATGCATACCTCGGGTCTTTAGTGACCTGGGACCTCATTCTGACTCCTTTTTCTCATCCATTTTTTGGAGTTATGCCCCCACCTCTGTAGTATTCCTCAACCTTTCTCTCTTATGAATTGTCTAACAATAAAAATGTTTACAAAATTGCAAAGAAAATATTAGTGATCCGAGATATGTAATAGTATCACAATATATATTTCTGATACAATATATACTGTATTTTTATATATTTTCCACTTATATAAATCATATTTCTATGATTATTTAATATGTATTTAAGTTTACTATCACAGGATATCTATTTCTTTGTTTATTACAAGTCAAATGAGAGCCATATTCATACAAATTACTACTATATCATGTCAATTTTCTGAGCAATGGTGGTGAATTATCAGTATCACATATGCGTGTCACATACTGTACATATTATACACGTTGTTACTCTATGTGGCGCTTTTGTTTTAGTGATTGACTTGATTTACATTTGACATTGCTATTTGAAGAAGATGCAACTTAGAAGTAAACTATAGCAAGTACATCACATAAATTGTAAGTCTAATTGGACACAGTAAGCACCTGAAAAAATACACATGTGTAGCTTATGTGTTATGTGTAGCTCAGTATGTGTGTGACAGCCAGTTGAGTCTCATAACATTTCAGCATGGAAGTAATGAATTGCGTTCTTTCCTTTGTTGCATATAGTTTAGTTATTTTATTTTCTAATTGTCTTAAAAATTATTTGACAAATGTTACACCCTCTAGGCTTTTTGTAGATCCATTTGTGATAGATATACTGTAACTGCCGGGCTGCAAAAGACCTGAGGTATGTAATAAAATTTGCAAAAGCCAATGGATTTAGGGATTAACCAAAGCTAAAATAAAAAGTTTAGCTTAAGTAATAAAGTTTAGCTAAATATTTCACTGTCCAACTCACATTAAAATTTATTAAATAAAATTAAAATGTGCAAGTAGATGACTCTGTACATACATCAATAATGATTACTTTAATGGCTTTGCCATGTATACATAACAGTATGTAAATATATTAATATATACACATACTCTTACTGGCCAGCACATTTTAGGCAATATGTAGCAGGGTCCTTTGCCTGATTTTGTAAAATTTTAGTCCTTTGGTGGTGCTATTCTCAGTGAAATGTTATGATATATTTTAAAATAGTTTGCTGTTAATAATACAGGGCATATCATGAATCAAACCTGGTGCTTGTTAAAAAATCCTTAAAGCAATATTATGCCTTTTTGGATTGCTGTAGCACAATAAATTACATGCACTTTACATACAGTGCCCTCTGCTTGAAAAAAAATATGCTATTGCATTACTCATTTCTTTGCCCTGAACACAATTTTCCCACCAGATATGGAAAGTCACCAACTGACCCCCCAGCTCCCCAACCCCAGTCGACCACACATTGACATCTTGGATGTGCCAGAGGATAATGACCACTTCAACAATCATGTGCATATGCTGGGTCCAAACAGACACAACACACTGGGGCAGCAGGGCCAGCACATCTACACTGAATATCAGAGCTTCAGCCTGGGCAACAACGGCCAGCAGCTTCACCCCCCAAACCACAGAGAGCCCCTGGTCTATATCCCCCTGCCGGGAGCAGATGGACAGAGAGTGCCAGTTGTGAAGGTGAATGAGGGCCCTGAACCCAGCTTCCCATTCGGAGACCTTTACAATGAGACAAACCTGCCCCAGGAATCTCAGACCCAGACCACAATTATATGGCAACCTGTGCCGCACACTTCAGAGTATGTGGTGTCATGCAGTCCTGTTACAGAGGTCAATGAGAAGAGCTTCCAGGTGAGAACAGAAATGTACCATATCTGACATGGGTACTCCTATAAATGAACAGATAGGTGTCCAAAAAAACACACGCATGCAGAAACAAATCTTAAGACTCTATAAAAACACAAAAGCAACAATTGCAAATTGACCTGCTTAGAAATGTAGGTTATATATATATTGCAATCTATATTTCCAACCAAAATATGTAAGATACAGTGGCGTTCAAAAAGTCCACATTAAAAATCTGATTCAAAACCTAATTTATGCCTTGAAATAAACTAAGTTTTAAAACGTAAAAAAAAAAAATTATAAAGTAAAATTAATATGAAATATTAAAGATTCTGCACTATTTATAGTTTTCTAATCAAATAATCAACTTTGTGGCACTGACCATGTTAACTCCTTTGTACAAAGTTCAGATTTCCTTGTTTTCATTGAAGCACACAAGAGACTCTATGGAAATTTTTAAATCATGATGGAAAACATGGATCATCATGTTTTGCACAATCTTGTGAAATCCATGACAGCTTAAAGGAAGGGCAGGTCACCCAAAAATGAAAGTTCTCTCATCATATATTCACCCTGATGCCATCCCAGATGTGTATGACTTTTTTCTCAAACACAAACAAAGATTTTTAGAAGAAAATTTCAGCTCTGTAGGTCCTCACAATGCAAATGAATGGGTACCAAAATTTTGAAGCTCCAAAAGAAAATAAAGACAGCATAAAATTAATCCATAAGATTTCAGTGATTAAATCCATATTTTCAGAAGCGATATGATAAGTGTGGGTGAGAAACAGATCAGTTTTAAGTCATTTTTCTTACTATAAATTCTTCTCCCTGCCCTGTAGGGGGCGGTATGCACAAAGAATGTGAATCGCCAAAAACAAAAGAAGAAGAATGTGAAAGTGGAGATTTAGTGTAAAAAAAAAAAAAAAAAAAGACAAAAATATTGATATTATTCTTTTTGGCTTGAACTGTCCCTTTAAGTGTATGCTGTTATTAAAGCAAAAGGGGGCATATCAAATACTGAGAAATTCAGAAATGCATGTTAATTTTTCAATTCAACATTTTAGTCAGTTATAATATAATTTGAAAAAAAAAAAAAAAAACTCTTATTAAATTTGAAAAAAGTCCAAATAGAGGCATTTAACCCCACTGTATATAATGCAACTTCTAGATGTTGATTGTTTAATTATTCATTTCATTTCGTTGCATTATCAGTGACTATTAGTTAGACAACAACCTCCTAATTTTGTTCCCTCTCAGATGCGTCTGCCTGGAACTTCTACTAGTGCAACACTGATCGGTCTCACTGCTGGTGCCTCTTACAATGTTGTTGTGGAGTCTGTCAGTAGAGACCAAAAAGAGAAAGTCCTAGAAGATGTTGTGACTGTCGGAAACAGTGGTAAAGCCTCTGTTAACCAATCTAATTTGTAACCACAGTTCATAATTTTCTCTGTGATTTCATGTCCATATGCTTGTTCTTTACCCTTCTAAATGTGTTCCTCATGTGCTTTAGTTCCAGGGTCTGGAGTGATCCCCACAGCCAGGGATATATGCCATGACACATTCACTGCCACCTACCATGAGGTGGGCACGGAGTGGGAGCGTATGTCGGAGACAGGATTTAAGCTGTGGTGCAAGTGTCTTGGCCTCGGCAGTGGCCATTTCAGATGTGATTCATCCAGTGAGTGAATGGACAGTGTGCTACATGCTAAATACCACACCCCATTCTAGCATGGGCAACCATTTTTTTAAAAATATTTTATTTTTATGTTTAATATTTTTCATGTTCAGTTGGGTTTAAAAGTCCACATTGAATATCTAGAATTTGTCTCCAAATCTACAAATGTTTTATACTTAAATGTGAACATGAAAACAAAGTTTACTTTCTTAAAGGGATAGTTCACCCAAAACTGAAAATTCTCTCATTTACTTACCTTCATGCCATTGCAGATGTGTATGACTTTCTTACTTCTGCTGAACACAAACAAAGATTTGTAGAAGAATATCGCAGCTCTGTAAGTCCATACAATGCAACTGAATGGTGGCCAGAAGCTCCAAAAAGCACATAAAGGCAGCATAAAATTAATCCATAAAACTTCAAATGTTTAATCCATGTCTTCAGAAGTTATATATGTGTGGATGAGAAACAGATCAATATTTAAGTCCTTTTTTACTATATATCTCCACTTTTACTTTCACTTCCACATTCTTTTGTTTTTGGCGATTCGCATTTTTCATGCATATCGCCACCTACTGGGCAGGGAGGAGTATTTATAGTAGAAAAAGGACTTAAATATTGATCTATTTCTCACCCACGCCTATAATATCTCTTCTGAAGTCATGGATTTAACCACTGGAGTCTTTTGGATTATTTTCATGCTGCCTTTATGTGCTTTTTGGATCTTCAAAGTTCTTGCCACCATTCATTTGCATTGTATCAGAGCTGAGACATTCTTCTAAATATTTTTGTTTGTGTTCAGCAATAGAAAGAATGTCATACACATCTGGGATGGCATGAGGGTAGGTAAATGATGAGAGAAATAATATTTGTGGATGAACTATCCCATTTAAGGATTAAAAATATATATTTTATTATTTTATGATGTAAAATGAATACGAAATATTTAACAGAACAGATTCTGCACTATTTCTAGGTCTCTAAACAAATAAGCAAATTTGTGACATTGACATGATTCCATCATGTCTATGCCAGCTCGAGTGCAAGCTGTCTTTAAAGCAAAAAGGGAACATAGCAAATACCACTAAATATAAAGAATTCCGTTAATTTTTCAATTAAATATTTTACTCAAATTATTATGTTGATAATGTAATTTGTAATAAAAAGAAACTGTATTCAGTAAGAAAAATGCAAAATGGAAGCATTTTCATATTAAACCCCACTGTATCTTTGTTTTAGGAATACTCTTCAGAACAAAACTGGAGTGAAATAATTGTTGAACAAAAGTTCAAACTACATACTGTTGCCATGCTAGCCATTCTTGACATGTTTGTAGAAGTCATCAAACATGACAGTCTGAGAGGAGGTGGTTTCTGTCTCAGATTTGTATTGTCACCCTGTAACCAGATGATATTAAACTCTGAGACCAGCTTACCATGTGCTACAACCACTGTTTGAATGTAAGCTTCAGTGCTGTGTGTGTGTGAAGGAGGAATTCTCTGGGAACAAGAACAATGTTACTCAATTGTTTTCTCCATGACCTGAGAACTAAGAGGATGCACAGAGTATATATGCTAACCAACACACATCTCTCAATCTGCAGAGTGGTGCCATGACAATGGCCACAACTACAGAATTGGTGAGAAGTGGGACCGCCATGCTGAGAATGGTCACATGATGAGCTGCACCTGCCTGGGCAATGAGAAAGGAGAGTTCAAGTGTGAACCCCGTAAGTCTGAAAGTGTTTTGTTGTGTCTAAATTTGTATCACACTCTATTTGTTGCTTCACTGACTTGTTAAACATGCTCTGTTGTAGATGAGTCTACGTGTTATGATGAGGGGAAGTTGTACCAGGTTGGGAACCAATGGCAGAAGGAGTATCTTGGAGCCATCTGCACTTGTACCTGTTATGGAGGACAACAGGTAATGCAAACCTTTCCACTGCTTTATTTTCCCTTTTATATGCCCATGTGTTGGGGGTCTGGTATGCCCATGTCTTAGTTGGAGTCTGGTTTAGGGTTAGTCTGTGGATGAGGATTTTATAGTGTATGTAAAACCATGTTGTTTCCCCAGGGCTGGCGTTGTGAGAACTGCCGTCGGCCTGGTGCTGAAGTTGACATGGACCTCATTCAGCCTCCAGTGCACACGGATGCTTTCAACCGCTACAGAGAGAATGCCCTACGTAAATTTGTGAGTCTTTCATGGAATACATTTGACAGACAAATTAATAACAAAAACGTTTATGTACAAAAGAAGATTCAAATTAATCTCTAATGAGAGTCATTTTTGGTTATAACTGTAGCACTTGTGGATATTTTAAAGTCAACATTAAACACCGTTTGAAAAAATATAGGGAAGCACTTGATATTATCCATTTGGAATTGATTGGATCTTGAAAAGTGTGGTGTCACATACCAGAATGGAGCCAGCTGTTTTGTTGGGGAGGGATCGAAAAAGTAAAAGGGATTTGTGATGTAAAATCGAACGTTCATCCTAAAGTGTTCATTGTTTTAGAGGCGGAGCAATTATATTTTATTAAAGGATTATATTTTGAGTTATTGCAATACATTATGATAGAGGATTATAAAGACAAACAGTTTTTTCATTTAGAATAACAAGCATTGATTGACCAGGAGCATGCATTAAAGTCATAGGATAGGTCACACAAAAATGAAAATTCTCTCATCATTTACTCACCCTCATGCCATCCAGGATATGTATGACTTTCATTCTTCTGCAGAACACAAACTGAGGTTCTGCAGAATTTCTCAGCTCTGTTGGTCCATACAATGCAAGTAAATGGGTACTACAATTTTGAAGCTCCAAAAAGCACATTCATCCATTCATGGCTTGGATTCACGAATGAAGATTTAGGAAGGGAGTTGTCCATGTCTGCTGCAGGCACACTGGTGGCTAACGAGGCCAATGCAGGACAGGCAGATTCGGCCGCAGCGACTACAAGGGAATGTCTGTTCTAGATTTGGTGCTGCAGTGTCACGGTTCTTCCTCCATCTCCTTTTGACCTCAAGACCAGCCCTGTGCGCGTTCTCGAAGGAGGAGACAGCCTGGTGAATGGTGTCCAGGCCTTGTGATCAGAGGCTAAAGCAGACCACTGTCGGTGGTCAATGTGACACCAAGGTATTTCTTCAGAGAGTGCTTGTACCTCTTTTTCGGTGCCCCTCTGTTGCAGTGGCCAGTGGTGAGCTTGTCATACAGCACGATCTTGGGTAGGTGATGGTCCTCCATACTGGAGATGTGCCCTATCCAGCGCAGCTGTGTCTTCAACAGCATGGCCTCGATGCTGGTGACCTCTGTCTGTTTGAGGACTTCAGTGTTGGTAGTGAAGTCATTCCAGTGGATGTCAAGGATGGTGCGGTGGCAGTGCTGATGGAAGCGCTCAAGGAGTTGCAGGTGGTGATGGTTACAGGAGGGTGGTCAGTACAACGGCTCTGTACACACTGATCTTTGTGCCTTTCTTCAAATGCTTATTGTTCCAGACTCTTTTGTACAGTCTGCCAAATGCACAATTTGCCTTTGCCAGACTGCTGTCAATCTCTTTGTCGACCTTGGCGTCCGAAGAGATGATGCACCTCAGGTAGTTGAACTGGTGGACCGTCTTCAGCTCTGACTCGCCAATGATGATGCGGGGAGGGTGGTAATCTTCCTGAGGTGCAGGATGGTGGAAAACTTCTGTCTTCAAGCTGACTTCTAGTCTGAAGAGCTCGGCAGCCTCTGCGAAGAGGATGTTATACACTGCAGAGCTGTCACCATATGGGAAACAAGAGCAGCATCGTCAGTGAAGAGTAACTCTCAGATGAGTTGCTCCTCTGTCTTGGTGTGGGCCTTTAGTCGCTTCAGGTGGAACAGGCTGCCATCGGTGTGGTATCTGATGTAGACACCGTCCTCGTCATCAAGGTCTACTGTGACCCTTTGGAGCATCATGCTGAGGAAGATCATGAAGAGAGTCAGCGTGAGGATGCAGACTTGCTTTACACCATTGCCTATTGGGAAGGACTCTGAGAGGTTGTTGCTGTGTCTGAATTGGCCACGCTGGTGTTTGCGTCAATATTTAAGTCCTTTTTTTACTATACATTCTCCTCCGTGCCCAGTAGGTGGCGATATGCACAAAGAATGCAAATCGGCAAAAACAAAATAAGAATGTGAAAGTGGAGATTTATAGTAAAAAAGACTTAAATATTGATCTGTTTCTCACCCACACCTATCCATATCGCTTCTGAAGTCATGGATTTAACCACTGGAGCTTTATGGATTACTTTTGCTGCCTTTATGTGCTTTTGGAGATTCACAATTTTGCAACCCATTTACTTGCATTGTGAGGACCTACAGAGCTGAGATATTCTTCTAAAAATCTTTGTTTGTGTTCAGCAAAAGAAAAAGTCATACACATCTGGGATGGCATGAGGGTGAGTAAATGATGTGAGAATTTTCATGTTTTGGTGAACTTAACTTAAGTAAACTTTTGTTTTCATGTTCACATTTAGGTATAAAGCATTTGGAGATTTGCATATGTTTAGGATTTGGCAATGAAATGCACTTTTTACTTTTTCCTACAGAACATCCAATGTCCCATTGAGTGCCTCAGACCAGACCTGCTAGCAGATGCCCAGAGCCCAGAATAAATGTGCATAACAGTTTTTCCCTAATATTGGAGAGGTCACACCCCCCAGAGACTGTACTTCGCTCCGTCAGTGTTTCTCCATCCTAATATTACCCACACTGCAAACTCTGTCCTGCTGCTTCCACCCGCTGCCCACCTGTGACATCATGCCCGGAGACAAAACTTCTCACTCTTCTGATTGGTTGAGTCCTCAGCCGATCAGTTAGTTGCTTCTTCATGTCTTTCCATAGAAAGGAGAGTCACCATTCTTATAAATCAAAATTCCACAGATTTGTTTCAATTCCAAAGTCTTGCGGAAGATCTATACCACTGCACATCATTGCAACATTCTAGGTCAACTTTAAACTGATATCAGTGGAACATCTACAGAGAATCAACACATCTCATCATTTTTCAGTATTATTGCCTTTTGTCTGATTACAGTGTGTTTTTTAATGATTTTGTGACTTTTTTTGTCAGTGATCAAAACGTTTATTGGTGTTCTTTTCTAAAACAAGCACTGTCTCACAATGAAAACCTTTGTGCCTTGTAGGCACCTTTTTGTAGTATGATGTAATTTCCACCCCTTTTAATCTGATTGGTTGGTTTAAATCTGTGGCCTCTGTGTCTTTCAGGAGACAAAGGAAAGCACTGTGTTAATGAAGAAGTAAACATTTGTTTGCTATTTTTATTTATCCATTTTATGTATGCATTTTTATGGAATGCAGATTATGGGTGTGTACTGTTTTTATGTTTGTGTTTTTTTTTAGGTGCCAAAGTCTTAACTACTGTGGACAAAAATACTTTTTAATAAAATGTTTTCCAAAAAAAAAAATACAGCTGATTCATAACTTTTATTCTAGAAAACCCTATTTTCTAGAAGCTTCAAGGGAACTCGCAGAGAGAATATATAACAACATCTCATTAGGACCCAAGCACTGAAAGTGTGGAGGCCCAGTTGTTCTTCTAATGAGTCGTCTTCTTCTTTTCAAGGTTTTCGGTACTTTTGGAGTACTTAACATGAGTGAAAACTCTTGAATGTTCGCATACACATCAGAGTCGTCGGCCATTAGGGCTGGGCAAAGTTGCAGGGGGAGGTTGGCAGGCATGTAGCGCCCCCTTGAAAATGGGCATGTATGGGGATCTCTGTAGCACCCCCATTTTCACCTAAAGTCACAAAAATTGGTACATATACAGATCTCATCAAGCAGGACAGCTTTCGTGCTGACCATTTTGGATTGTTTGAAAAATGCATGCTCTGGAATTTGAAATACCAAATGTGGGTGACATCATGCCAAGACATTGACAATGCTAAATTGTGAACAGATTTTTGATATATCAAACGGCGTTGCCATGGCGACATGATAAAGTAACATAAAAAAAAATGGGAAACAGGAAGTGTTTCATATTTTCTGGGTGCATTGTGTGATTTACATCAAAATTGAGCCGTATGTTTGGCCTTGCAGGCTGATCACATTGATGTGGCTATTGTGGGTCACGGTCATAGTGCCACCAACTGGCGGAAGGAAGTGTGGCACTTTTAACAGACTTTGAAATATTCCTCTTATGTTTACCTCAATTGCTATAAATTTTTCTTTAATAATGTCAAGACAGTGCAGATTTAAAATTTTGAAGCGATTCTTGATATCTTAAATAGTGTTGCCATGGCAATGCATTAAATGTCATTTTTCCTTTTTATGTATATTCACATGTTTTTGAGGTACTTGGCATGCTTGAATTTTCATGATATTTTGCACACACATCAGAGTTGTCAGTCATTAGGCCTGGGCAAAAGTTAACACATGGGTGTGGCTGGGAAGCTCTGTAGTGCCACCTTTTGACAAAAGTGGTGGGGTCAGTTTCTTCTATGGTCACCAATCTTGCTACATATATTGTTCTCATCAAGCCGGACAACTTTCAAAATTAGTCTTTAGCTCTGCCCAACAGGAAGTCTGCCATTTTGGATTGAATTGAAAATTCAGGCAACATTATGCAAAGACATTAAATTTCGAACAGCTTTTTGATATATTGAACGTTGTTGCCATGGTGGGGCAATAAATTAAGGACAAAAATTGTGCACTGTATGATTTTGATGAAAATTCAGCTGTATGTTTGGTAATGGCGGCTGATCACATTGATGCGTCTATTACTGGTCACGGTCATAGTGCCACCAACTGGCAGCAGGAAGTATGGCACTTTTAACAGACTTTGAAATAGCCATCTTGTGTTTATATGAATTGCTTCAAAATTCTTTAGAATAATGAAAAGACACTGCTGATGTAAATTTGTTAAGGAATATTTGATATCTTAAATACGTTTGCCATAGCAACGCATTAATTGTTATTATTCCTTTCTTCCTATAGTTGGGTGTTTGAGGCACTTGGCATGCTTAAAATTTCATGAAATTTTGCACACACATCAGAGTCATCAGCCATTAGGACTGGGCAAAATTTCACACATGGGCGTGTGGGGATTACCAAGACATTGTAGATGCTATATTGCGAATAGATTTTTTATATTTTGAATGGTGTCGCCATGGCGAAGCAATACATTTATGGTGAAAATTGGGAAACAGGAAGTACCTTATATCTTCTGTGTGCATTGTGTGATTTTGATGAAAATTCAGCTGTTTGTTTGTTAATGGGGGCTGATCACATTGATGTGGCTATTATGGGTCACAGTCATAGCACCACCATCTGGAAGCAGGAAGTGTGGCACTTTTAACAGACTTTGAAATAGCTGTCTTGTGTTTACACGAATTGCTTAAAAATTATTTAGAATAATGACAAGACACTGCTGATGTAAATTTGTAAAGGAATATTTTATATCTTAAATACTGTTGCCATGGCAATGTATTAATTGTTATTATTCCTTTCTTCCTATAGTTGGGTGTTTGAGGCACTTGGCATGCTTAAATTTTGCACACACATCAGAGTCGACGGCCATTAGGACTTGGAAAAAGTTGCGGGGGGGTAGTAGACGTCCACCGGGTCCAGGTCGGGTCCCATTCTATTGCTGCGGGTCCTGGGTCTGTTTAATATTATGTGTAATACCCAAGTCGATCCTAGAAGACAGCGCTGATGATGATGGTGCTGTGTGTGTGTGTTGTAACATGCAACATTGTAAAATTAGGATGAGAAAGTGCGGGATGGGAAATAAGGTGAAAAACAGAGAGGAGCCACAACGAACTGAGTGACATCAGAGGCAGAATGGAGTTAAGGCACACGATAGCAAATTAGGAATGCTAACGTTAGCAGCCGTGGCAATGAATGAGCAATCGTTATTATAGTTCAAAAGGGCAAACAGTCGAAGTTATCTTATGCGAGATACAAAAAAACTGTAAAGCTGATTCTAAACAAGTTGCGTTTGTCATCCGTCACCGTGACAGCAAGTGGACTTTTGAAGCTGAAATAATGAGTGGATTAGCTATGCTGTTTCAATCAGCAAGAGAGGAACCACAGAAAACCTGGATGTATTTTACCTACTTTCTTGGCAAGGAGGAGCCCGCTGATGACTGCCAGGAGGCAGCCGAGCCCCTATTGCATTTCCTCCCATCCCCCTTGGGGGGGGGGGTAGTGTCAGGGTTCAGCCATTTCTGTAGGTTGTGTTTTTATTGTCTTTGTTGCTGAACTCTGACACTCTTGTCTAGTCTGTGTCTTGTGTGAGAATGCATGGCTTGCCTTTGGCATTGTCTTGTCGATTACTGCCGTGAGTGCATTGCTCTTATGTCATCTTGGCGGCATGCACTCATGTCAATTGTTTATGTCTGTCTCTCGCGACCTCGGGTGCACTTTGCGTTGTGCTCGCTTTGTGCTGCGCGTCCGGATCACAATCTGTCTTCATGTTGTGTTGGGTTTCGGCCGCTTCGATCTTAGTTGCCTGTTTATTTGTGACCGAACTCTCGCACAGGTGTCTCATCTCATTTTGTCACCTGTTGTATGCATCCTGTGTTTTTTGTTTCACGGTGTACGCTCAAGCTTTGTCTAGTGTGAGAGTGCATGTCATCACTTTGTTGGCGTTGCCGTGCATTCTCTTGTCTCGTCTGTTGTTTGGCATGAGCGCATGTTGCCTTGTAGATTCTGCCGATATGCACTCGTGTCATTCGTGTGTTTATGTTTTGTGAGAGCGTGTGGCTTTGTTTTGTTTCTGTTTTGCCACGTGTCTCTCAGTCTTGCGTAATACCCTGCTTCCCAGTGGCGGAGCTAGGGGGTGGCCAGGGGTGGCCGTGGCCACCATGGACCGCCTTGGCCACTCCACTCACAACTGCCGCTTTGGTCATTTTTTGTCTTGGGCACAATTTAGTTTTTAGAGGTGGAACTGTCTCTGTACAACCGCAACACACAGGAGTCTTAACACGTGCGCACACCAAGGTCGCCGCACCTCTCTGTCCCGGGTGTCACTGTATTCCCCCCCCGATATGGAAATGCTGCCTGAAATTTCTGTGCCACTACAGACTGATCACTGGCCCCTGCCAGGCCACCCCTGTGAAAAATTCCTGGCTCCGTCCCTGCTGCCTCCTTGTCTGCCCATTATCAGTTCATTAGTTTCACCTACTCTGCTTGTTAACCCATTGATTTCTCTCCCTTTTTAGTCTCCTCGTGTGCGTTGTCCTGTGCCAGTTCGTCTTGTTTCCTCGTCCTGTCTGTCCCGTCAGTAGTGTCTCCAGTTTTGCTCCAGCCCAGCCCGTCTATGAGTTAGTCGCCCTGGACAGTGTTTTTCCCCTTTGGGGTTGTTTTTGTCTATTTTTTTATTTTTTTATTAATAAAGCCCATTGTTGTACTCTGTATTAGAATCCTCACCTATCCCTTAACAAATCCTGACAATATGATTCAGCACTGTATGCAGTTATTATTACCCTGGCTTTGTGATTGGTTTGTGATGATGATCGGAATGTTGATCCAGTCCCAGTTGCTAACACATACAAAACAATCCCCATATGATCTCTCAGATTTTTTGAGGGCAATGTCCATGTTTCCTCTTTTCTGTATGTCTTGTACATGTGTTAATATTTTACTTCATATGGGACAGGTTAATGGTTCTTCCTCTATCAGTCTCTGGCTCTTCCTCCTCATTTCAAAAGTCCATCACATGCCATTGAATTCTAACTCTTGGTCTAAAACTAATCTATTAAGCATTATATAATGCAGTAATGTTAGTAAATATTCTACATGAAAGTTATTATGAAGTGTTACCAAAAAAATTTAGCTTTTTTGTGTTGGGAGTCTGTTGGTTGGCAGAGCATCTTTGAGGGTGGCCCCTGGATGTAATTATGTTGTTATATTACACAAAATAGACACAAGATGTTGTTTTGATGTTTTCACAGCAGATGGCAGTATTGCTCTTTCCTCTGTAAGAGACTAAGACTTCATCCTGCACCCTGTTTTGCTTCTCAGGTGTTTTTCTTCATTCAGTCCATGGAATGCAGGAGATGGATCAGTGTTTTTGGATCATGGTTATTACCCGTGTTCATATTTCTAACTTGTTGGCTGGTCTGTGTTAGTGTTGAAATCTGTTTTGGTGTAGCCCTTTGTTATTGAATCCAATCCGGATCAGATGAAAATCTAAACATATCATGCCAGGTTGGCTAAGGAGCAGCCAAGGAAAATCACATTACTCTCAAACACATCTGAATCTCTTTACAGAAATGTGTGATTACATTAGCCACCATTAAGATGTGCACTGATAATCAAAGATTTCTTGTGTGAGGATTACCTGGCAGGAGTAAAAGGGTTTTTTAAAGATGAAAAGCCTTAGTATCTGTTTGGCAGTTTCTCTTAAGATTTGCCTGAACAGTTTCCCCTTTGAAGGAAACACCGAAATCAGACTCTGTGTTTTAAAATATGAGTGAGAGCCAGTTTTACTCTGACTGTATTTAAAAACCTAGATTTACTATGCAACATTTTGTAATAATTAGAAACTTTATAAAATAGGGCTGAGAATTTATACAGATTTTCTGATTCGGGTAAATTGGTTAAAATGTCCATTTTGCTTACATATGAAAGGCTTTCTATTTAAGTGAATGCTATTAATTATACTGGGGGTTTTCTAACTAAGTACAGTACATTACAAAAAATACATTACAATACATAAAAAAATAAAATAAAAAAAAATGTCCAAAATAAAATATCATTCATTTTTCATCATTTTGGTCCCATTTTAGCTTTTTAAAATGTACCATGTATTCCATCAATAAATATAATGTCTTGAAAATATATTGTTACATGTTTATTGTTTACATGCATAATTTGTACTACTTACAGTTTACATTGACATGTAGAACAAGTGCTAAAACGGTACTGTCTCTTTAAGGATAGCGGCAGTTCAGGGAGCATTCACACAAGTGTTTTGGTTGAGCACATATAGCACAGAGTCTAATGGCTTCTTTACTGCATCCACGCTATGTGTATTTAAAATTAAATGTTTATTTTTTGGCTGTTTTTGATCCACATCTGACTGCAAATACAACAGAAAGGTTATTAAAAGAGACATTGTTCAATGACAAATGGATTGCGTGGATCTCGTCTTTGGACATAAGACACACTGAAAGGATCTTGGTGCTAAACTTCTTCACTACTCATGGTGAGTGAAATCTGAAAAATTACCAGCCAGTGACTAACCACATGCATTTTAGTCTCATAGCACTAAATTTGGTCGCATGTGCAAGCAATTTACTCACATTGTAGAGCATTGCCGCACAGAGTGAAAGATCGATCTTGGGATTTAAGAATCGATATTGAGATCCAGGGCTGTTTCTAGGCCCAAAACAAAATCCTCCTAGGAGGCCACAAACCACGTGTAGGACCTTCAAGGCCCTCAGGGATCTGCAGACCCCTTGTTGAAAACCCTGGATGTAGACCATTCTTTTTTAATTTATATGATGTAAAAAGTGATCTGTGATCTTAAAAGAGCATCCATTACTGTAATGAGGGGTTCATAGGTTCACTTTGAAATTTAAGAATGTTGTTTTAAAGCCACTGGTCATTTATGTTGCTTGAAAAACTTGCCTTGTAAGAAGTGAAATGGTAATATTGTGTTGTAGATTACATCTCTCCATTGCCAATACTCTCATCCATCTTTAGCAATGTGATTGATTAGTCTGTTTATCCGAGATTGTCCATCAATTAATTTATATGCTATTTGTGTGAATGACCAACACATCTCTATTAATCTTTCCATACACTTTCACTGTTTTCTTGGACTCATGCATTCAAGTATGGAAGTGATCAATGGCCCATGGTTTTGTGTAAAAACTGGTGAGATTTATGAGTCTGCTGGTCTGAGTGATGAATGGCTCTGCTCTATGCTTACGATTTATTTTGTGGGTCCTCATTACATGTGATTGGTACATATATGATTATAATCTATGTTAGTTCTTAATGGAACTTGTGTTCATGATAAGTCAACCTCAGTTGAACCTCAAACCTTACACATTCCAACCAAAAACATCTAGCCGTATAGCTTGACCAGAGAGTTGTATAGCCTTGTAAGTATTATCTTTCAGCTTAGATGCAACGCCCATCTGTAACTGCCATAAGTAAAAAGAAACATTAATATATTATTTTCCTTTGTTATTTAAAAATGTATGGATCAGAGGGGTTAAATGACTCTATCAACTGTGCATTTGAACAGTTGCATACTGTATGTACCAGTCATGCTGTGTTCTCTTTGTTCAGCCATGATTCACTCTTGTTGTTTTCCTGGAATTGTATTATCAGGGCAATATATTACAATTTCTAAGATTCACCAGTGTCCGGTGCATCTGTAACTCCAGTCTTTGCGCTAATGAAATTCTCCTGTTCATTTCCGTGCCATCTGCTCTCTCAGGTCTTGATCAAGGAAAATGTAGATGAGAGGTGTTAGGTCAATGCACTTTGCTCTGTGCCTTCTTAAAGGTGCATTCAGTAATTTGGGGCTAATTTAAAAAGTTTTGCACATTATGTAGATACACGAGTCTATGCTTAGCACAGTGTTGTTTGGTGATGCGAAGAGCAAAAAGAATACAATGGAACATACTTATTATCGGGCTTTAGAAGCAGAGACAACAGGAGATTCAGTTGCTGTACTGCTGAAGAAGTGAAAAAGGTGAGAAGCAAGAAGACAGAAAGACCGGCAAAGGCAAAAAACTAGAGTAAACATCGGTACGGCATACACAAGGTGGAAAGATTTGATGACGGAGAAAAACATGAGTAGTGATGCCAATGTTGCTTCTTTGTTGTTGGACAGGTAAAACATTATTAATTGTTTAGACCACTCTCTAAAATAGTATCTGTGGAATTTAAAGAAAACTCATCCAAGTTTCTATCAAACTTTTTAAATTACATGTGTAGTCAACATATGTTAGTAATGGACAGTTTTCACCGGTGATTACAAACGCAACTAGAAAGCAACGTGTAATTTTATTTTATTTGTTATCACAGGTATAGTAAGGGGGACATCTACATCCACCTCTATGAAATGGCATACATCTTCATCCGTTTAGTAGCTTGGCACAGCGATTGTTGTGGATTTTGAGTAAACAAAACGAGTTCTTCAAATACAGTATCCATGGACATGCTCAATTATATCATCAAAACTATTCTAATCTTTCCTTTTACCATGACATTCTGTATCACTAGATAATTGAGGTTTATTTTATGCTAAGCAGTTCTCTAATAAAGGTAATAACTGTCTTTAGAAATAACATCTCCAAAGATTATTGATATGAGGGACAATAATAATCTGTCCTTAACTGTAGAAGTCTGTTCACTTGAAGATGTTTGTTTTTAGTCAAAGCAATTATATTATAGTAGTAATAAATAACTTTAGAAATTACCTCAAACTCCGATATTTTCCAGATGCAAATGATATTTCAAAGCTGGTGGGGGCAGCAGAGACGATCATGCTTATCCACATCGATAGATGGCAGTACAGCATCTAACACCACTGTCGTATCAGTACTTAAAGTACACGAAGAAGAGCAATGCTAAAGCTAGCTAGAAAACTACTGAATCCCCCTTTAAGCAATTTGTTCATTTGGTTGGTCGTTTGGCCACTTTACCTTACACACATTTTTCAGTGTAAAAAGGTTGCCTATTCAGAGTTTTGTGAACACACTTTGACGTTTTGACTCCTTAACTCCAGAACTGAGCAGACATTGATTCTGAGTGAATGTTCAGAATTTTACATAGTCTCAAAGGAAGTTTATTCTCTCAAAGATAAAACAGTTTCCTGTTCTGTGATGGGAGCTGGTGTCTCTGAAAGACAAGAGAGATTGTAGACCCTCTATACCCCCTTGCGTCTGACTGTAACCATTCTTGATAGATTACTCCCAGAGCTTTTTGGCTGGCGGCCTGTTATTCGAGCTCTGTGAGGCGGTCTCGCCCTCCGGCAGGTGATTTACTGCCTTCTGCCTCCGTAAATCAATCTGTGGCGAGTCTGTGGGCCTTCCTCTCTACCCTGCAGTGCACACCGAGCTACTTAATGTCAGATGCACTATGATGTATGAAGAGCCAAATATTTGATTTGGCAAAGCACTCAGAAATGAAGCAAATTCCCCCACTGTCTTAAGTAGAAGTTAGTGTTTAACAAATTGCTTATTATTTTGCAGAGTAGATAAGTAAAGGACACTCTGGGGAGATAAAGGGATAGAATTGCATTGTTCTTCAGTAACTCAGTAGTTTTCCCATCATCTAGAGAATAATGAAAGACAGATTAAATAAATGGATAGTTGATCAATAACATGTCCATGGACTTTTTAATCAACAGAAAAATGTTAGGTTACAAATTGTATAAAGGGAAAGTGTTTATTTTAGGTCTTGTTACTGGTCACAATTTCTTTTAAATTTGTTCATAATTTTTAATCACCTTTGTACCTTCACTAGTTCATTTTAAATGGTACTGCAGTGTGACAAATAGTTTTTTAGAAGTACAAATATTCCATGTAGGCTCTCAATTACTACAAGATCATAAATGCTGAATGCATAATAATTATACAAGAATTGGCAAAAAGCTGTTTAAAAGAGGTTTAGCTGGAGTATAGCATGTCACACTACAGGACATGTCAACTAGCGGAAAAGTATTTCATGTCAGCTACCATTTAAACTCATGTTGTTAATTGTAAACTACTAATAAAACATATGTACCTATATAGCTATTACTTAAACTAGTTACATGTTTTGAACTGGCTTTGATTGCACAGCATTGATTCTATGGCATTTATCCTTAACTTGTGACTAAAGGTTGTGTGAAATATTTAAATGCATGATCAAGTTATGTTTCATGATGATATTTCTGTTGTGAATCAGGGCTGGGTAAAAATATTGATTTTTCAATGCATTGTGATCTTCATTTGAACGATCTCGATATCGATTCTTAAATCCCAAGATCACTAAAATCTATGAGCAACACTCTAAAATGCGAGTAAATCACTTGCATTTAAAAATGTCTGTGATTAGCCACAGGCAATGTTCCCTCTAAGCTGCGCGCGTGCGTGGCCGCACTGACTGATTGAAGGTCCCGTACAGCACAATTTTAGGATGCGCACAAAAACTTACTAGATACCGAGTAGGCAAGCATCCAGTGAGCAGCAATGGTGAAACGAAAAGAAGAAACGTTACCTCTAGAACCTCTTAAGAAAAAGGTTAGTTTGACTTTCAAACAAGAATGGCTAAATGAAATAGTTCAAACGAATACAAGTGATGGTCCTAGTAAGACAATTAAAATGTCTGACATATTCTGCTACGGAGCTAGTGGGGTCGTGTGCAAATTTTGCTCTGAAGCTAAAATCAAAGGAGAGTTTTCCATCGGGAAAACGTGGACCAAGTGGAAACTTGACTACCTAAAACGCTACTTAACACAAAAAGGTCACATTGCTGCTGTGAAAACATCACATAATCAAAAACATGGAACTTCGATTAACCAGCTTCTTGGGGAGTCGAGAGAATCGAGAGAAAAGCGTATTGACCTCACCAATAAGAACAAGTCAAACCCTGAACAAATCAAAATATTGATCGATAACGTGCTTCTTGCCATCAAAATGAACACGCCAATGCTGTCTGTTCAAGAAATTCATTATCATCTGTCGAAATATGTTAGCCTTCCCGACAGCTGGAGAAGTAAAAACTATGCATTTGAATGAGTCAATTAATGCAGTTGTACAAGCTGAGACTATGGAAAGTGTGAGAAATCCCCATGTTCACACATTGATAGTCGATGAAAGCACAGACATTACAGTGCATAAAATGGTGGTTCTTTACATTAAGTTTAGGAAGCAAAATGACATCACTTACAAAACTGTGTTTGCCGGGATCATTCAGCTGGCAGGATGCAGCACTCAGCATATTGTGGATGCAATAATAAAGTTCTACACAGAACACCGACTTGATTTACAGAAAATTGTAATGTTAACATCCGACGGCGCCTCTGTCATGTTAGGTAAACATAATGGAGTCACTGCAATACTGAGACAACAGATACCGCACCTTACGGAGCAACATTGTGTTGGTCATAGAGAGGATTTGGGAATTGATGATGCTTGGACAGGTGTGCCTTTGATGAAGGAAGTGGAAACACTGCTTAGAACGGTATATTCACTATTTAGTAGGTCTTCTTTGAAGAAAAGCAAATTCGAAGAGTTAGCAAATGTTTTAGAAGTGGATTCACTGTCTTTCAGACCTTTGAATGAGGTACGTTGGCTGTCACGTTGCCAAGCTGTAAATGCATTTTTGCACAATTACAGTGTATTAACAGAGTACTGCGTGAAAGAAGCTGACAATGACGACCCGATTGCAAAATATTGTCACAAAAAACGGACTGATCCGAAGTACAGAATTGCTCTCACTGTGCTTGGAGATGTGTTGGAAGAACTAGCTCAGCTCTGTGTCTCCTTGCAGTGAAGCAATCTTAGCATCATTGATGCCCATTGCCTTGCCAGAACTAAAAATGGAAAAACTTCGGTCTCAGTATCTCGGAGAGCATGTTTACTGGAGCAACCAAGTAAACGAGCTGTTGGAAACAAGTGACAGTGCGGTAAATACAGTGGATATTATTCTGTTTGTTCTTAAAGTCTGTGACCATCTTGATGCTCGATTTCCTGAAGGTAAGCTTAAAGAATGGTCTGCTTTTAACCTAGAAACATTGGATTCAACACTCGATTTTGATCATGGTACAGATGATGTAACCAGACTGACAGAGAAGTTCCAAGCTATTCTAAAATAAACAGACAAGACCGCCACAGAGCATATCTGTCAACAGTACAAGGATTTCAAGTTCACTATTAAAGAAAAACGAAAGATGGGAGCGCTGCGGACATTCGCTGAGATGGTAACCTGGACACTAAAAAGTGAGTAGTTCACTGAGCTTGTACAGCTGATTGACATTTGTGGAACATTCCAAGCGTCTAGTGCAGACTGAACGCGGTTTCAGTTTGATGAATCGTATCAAGACAAAATCACAGAACTGACTTGAGACCACGCACATGGATCAGCTAATGAGAATCCAGTCTACACAAGCAGAGGACCCTATAAATCTGGACAAGTTCTACAACCACTGGAAAGGGGACAAGAACAGACGGGAGAAGTTTTAAGGTAGGCTACAATACTAAATAATATATTTAGTATTCATGTGTTTGATTTGAACAATATTTTTACTGTTTACTGTAATAACAATTTTAATAATTCCTTAAGCATATCATTATAATGTATAAAGTAATTATTAATTAGCTGACTGAAGCTTTACATTTTGTTTAAGTTTAGGTTATTATTTTGGTGTATGTGTACAGACCAGTAGAAATAAGCCGAAACAGGGGAGTGTATATACCTAAACAAGGTCTATAATCACTGAAGTGAAACAGACAGAGATAGAAGATTGAGGGCACTTTTATTTGTATAGTGCCTAGCAATACTTTCATCTTAATTATTACTGTAATAATGTGGTGGTGTATGTGGTGTTTTTACTATTGTGGTGCATCTTTGTTTTTTAGGTGCTGCTCTGAGTGAAGTCTTCCACAGACCTGCAGGGCCAGTCAAGGGACTGATGAAGTTCTAGCAGCACCATGATGTCGGTATGTATATATATATATATATATATATATATATATATATATATATATATATATATATATATATATATATATGGGTTTAATGAAAATGTGGCTGTTTAAAAGTATTCTACTGTCATATTATCATTAGTTGCTGTACTTGTTGTAAAACAGCTAACAGAAGGGACTAAGTCATCCAAGACTATATTAGTTTATGGTAACATGCCCTTTTTATGTAGACTACTGGTACAGTCACAGAAGACATTTTTTGCGCAAGTTGCTCACAGTTTTGAAGTTTGCGCACAGGGAAATTTTTATTTGCTCAGTGCTGTAAAAAATTAGAGGGAACATTGGCCACAGGCTGGTAAATTTTCAGATTTCACCCACCAGTAATTGACTAAGATAGTGGCGAAGAATTTTAGCACTGAGATCCTTTCACTGCATGTTGAGAGTAAAAGTCTGTTTAGATTTGTTCCATGTAGTGTGTGTCCAAAGACGATATCCATGCAATCCATTTGTCATTAAATAATGTCTCTTTTAATATCCTTTCTAAAATGAACATTTAATTCTAATCACGCATAGCATGGATGCGATAAAAAAGCCATTTGACTCCACTCTCGTTGATGTGTGCTCAGCCAAAACACATCTGTGGGATGCTTGCTGAGCTGAGCTGCTGCTATTTTTAAAGAGACAGTGACGTTTTAGCACTTGTTCTACATATCAATGTAAATAATTGTAAACCATTCAAATTCTGCAATTTCAAGGCATGATATTTATTGATGAATAAATTGATTTGTAAATTGTTTTTAAACTAAAATCTTATCAAAATGATGAAATACTAATGATAAAACAAAATGTAAATAATATATAATATATATATTTTTTTAAATTGCTGTAACTGTGGAGCAGAAGGTAGTGCCCCTAACATGTCAAAGCTGTTGGCTCACGGGAACCCTGGTTTGAATCCAGCCTGGGTCATGTCTCGACCCTGTACCTTCTCTCTCCCCCTCAGTTTACTGTCCATCTATACTATCCTGTAAAATTGCACACAAAACAAAAGCCCAAACATTAAAACAAAACATTTTATACTGTAATTCATACAGTATATTAGACATAAACACAGTTAGAATGTCCCCTGTATACTTAACAGCATTAGATGAGAGAAAAAATAATGCATATGTGAGCAAAATGATCATTACAACTGAAATATAGCCATATTAACCAGAATCTAATTAGGACATCTGTATCTGTTGGAAAGGCGGAGCTTAGAGCGCCTGTCAATTACCGCCATTGCACAGCGAAGCAAGGCAGAGGAGAGACATGCCCATGAAATGTGCTAAGATAACTTGTTGTGGGTGCTAAAGTGTGCGTCCATGAGTGACTGTGAGTAATTATTTCCTTGATATATGTTCTGATTAAGCCACAGATCCTTTCATGACTGTTAATATGATGTTTGTCCGCTGATATTGAGTGTACTGAGATCTGATGTTTGCCGTCATCTGCACGGTGTTTCACATGTGTTTTTTCGCTGATACACTATATTGCCAAAAGTATTCACTCACCCATCCAAATAATTGAATTCAGGTGTTCCAATCACTTCCATGGCCACAGGTGTATAAAATGAAGCACCTAGGCATGCAGACTGCTTCTACAAACATTTGTGAAAGAATGGGCCGCTCTCAGGAGCTCAGTGAATTCCAGCGTGGTACTGTGATAGGATGCCACCTGTGCAACAAGTCCAGTCGTGAAATTTCCTCGCTACTAAATATTCCACAGTCAACTGTCAGTGGTATTATAACAAAGTGGAAGCGATTGGGAATGACAGCAACTCAGCCACAAAGTGGTAGGCCACGTAAAATGACAGAGCGGGGTCAGCGGATGCTGAGGCGCATAGTGCGCAGAGGTCGCCAACTTTCTGCAGAGTCAATCGCTACAGACCTCCAAAGTTCATGTGGCCTTCAGATTAGCTCAAGAACAGTGCGTAGAGAGCTTCATGGAATGGGTTTCCATGGCCGAGCAGCTGCATCCAAGCCATACATCACCAAGTGCAATGCAAAGTGTCGGATGCAGTGGTGTAAAGCACGCCGCCACTGGACTCTAGAGCAGTGGAGACGCGTTATCTGGAGTGACGAATCACACTTCTCCATCTGGCAATCTGATGGACAAGTCTGGGTTTGGCGGTTGCCAGGAGAACGGTACTTGTCTGACTGCATTGTGCCAACTGTGAAGTTTGGTGGAGGGGGGATTATGGTGTGGGGTTGTTTTTCAGGAGCTGGGCTTGGCCCCTTAGTTCCAGTGAAAGGAACTCTGAATGCTTCAGCATACCAAGAGATTTTGGACAATTCCATGCTCCCAACTTTGTGGGAACAGTTTGGGGATGGCCCCTTCCTGTTCCAACATGACTGCACACCAGTGCACAAAGCAAGGTCCATAAAGACATGGATGAGTGAGTTTGGTGTGGAAGAACTTGACTGGCCTGCACAGAGTCCTGACCTCAACCCGATAGAGCACCTTTGGGATGAATTAGAGCGAAGACTGCGAGCCAGGCCTTCTCGTCCAACATCAGTGTCTGACCTCACAAATGCGCTTCTGGAAGAATGGTCAAAAATTCCCATAAACACACTCCTAAACCTTGTGGAAAGCCTTCCCAGAAGAGTTGAAGCTGTTATAGCTGCAAAGGGTGGGCCGACGTCATATTAAACCCTATGGATTAAGAATGGGATGTCACTTAAGTTCATATGCGTCTAAAGGCAGATGAGCGAATACTTTTGGCAATATAGTGTATCTGACTCCTGAGACAATAATATTGCAAATTATGTCTTTCTACATGTCACTGTGTTGATGATGACTAAAATTAATCTGTTATGTTCGTATGAATGAAGTGTAATTCACCTGAGTGATGTTCATTGCCGCTCAGCAGTTTACTTTCAGTTTCAGTTTCTATGTGTTTACATTTTAAAGCCATATCAGTGCATTTTATTGAGCATTATTTCATTACAAGCTGATACTCCTATGTTAAGTTATGTATATTGCTACTGATGATTACATAATCTCCTGTGATTTGTTAGAGGTATAACAGTACAGAGATGGAATGTAAATCTATTTCTTTCTTTCTGTTTCTGTTGTAGAACCACACACACACACACAAGCATAAACACACCCATTCAAATACTCTCCTATAACCCTCATATCAACCTGACTACCTTAATATTCAACCTGTCATGTGCCTGTGCCGTGTGGCTTCTTCAATGTAAATAAACCCCTTTTGAATTAAACCTGGCTGTTTGGATCCTATCCTGTGTTCTGACTGACATGCCGGGAGGCGAATGGATAATTAGGAACCTCCTTAGTTTACCGCCTTTGCTCTTCCCCCAAACTATCGAACATTTGTGGTCCTTCGAGCCGGATTCAGTTGTTCCCCTGGATAAAGAGGATTCATCAGCCCTAATATGCAGCCACAAGCGGTATATGCAGTTGGAGGAAGGCCTCAGCGGCACGTCCACCCTCCAGCTTACTTAAAGGACTATAAGCTCACGGCCACACGACAGAAACAGGTCAGTCAGCCTTTGTCACTATATGATGAGGAGGTAGGAAAGGGTAGCCTGTGTGATGATGTCGGGAGAGTTCCTTCGTTGTCAGACAGAGCCTCCAGCCCTATTAGTCAGTATTCTTGGAGCATTATGGATGAGTGGTCTGCACCTACCTACAACCTAGCGCCTCATTATGACAGAGAGCGCGTCGGAGGGTTGTCACGGTTTCAAGTTCCTACACAGTCAGCTCCGACAGCTCATGCCATTCTAGATGACGGCTCGGAGAGGACAATTCTCCTATCACCTGCTGCTAAAGAGCTGGGGGTCTGTGGACAGGTGGAGAACTTAGCCCTGCGGACCATCTGACAGGATGTGCATATAGTCACTGGCTCCTCAGTCTCCTTCTGTACCTCGCCTCTGACGCAACCACAGAAAGTATTCGAGATCACTGCTGCCTTCACAGCTGAGCACTTAGGCCTAGCTGACCATTCTTACCCTCAAAGTGTTCTGGAAAAGTACAAGCACCTAAAAAACCTGCCTCTGCAAGGCTTTGAGAAAGCACACCCACTTCTGCTCATTGGAGCAGATAATACCCACCTCATTACACCTATATCCCCTGTCTGCTTAGGCCCAACTGGAGGATCTGCTGCTATTCAGACCAGGCTCGGATGACTCTGCAAGGACCTGTGAGACTGGTGAAGGCTCAGATAGGCCTGCAGAACTGCTTCTTCCTATCCTACACCCCTGCTGATCTTGCGTTGTGGAAGGATGTCGAGAGGCTGTGGCAAGTTGATGTTCTGCCCTACCACTGTGAGAAACAAGTTACCAGATCTAAGGAGGCTCAAGAAGCTATTCGCCTCCTGGAAGCAGTGATCACCCGAGTGGAGGTGGATGGAGTATTTCGTTTGCTATGCAGAAAAGACTTCCCTTTCTTCCGTGCCCCAAAGGATGCAGTGATGCCTAATCTCCAAGGAATGGAGCGATGGCTCGCCCAGATCCCTGCCAAGGTGGAAGTGGACAAGGCAGAGATCAAGAAGTTGGAGGACAATGGGCGGCCGCCAAGCTGTCAGTGGCAGAGAGTGCGGCCTTAGGTTAGAACTGGTACATCCCACACCACATGGTTCACCACAACAGTAAGGACCGCCTAGTATTTAACTGTTCCTTTCAATATGAGGGTCTGAACCTTAATGACTCTCTCTTACCTGGCCCCATGTTAAGTCCTTCACTCCTAGGGCTCCTCCTGCGGTTTCCTGACTACTTTCTACAGAGCCTTCCCACAGCACAAGAGGCGCAACAGTTACTGGACAAGCTGCTCAAGATTCTAGCCTCCGGTTGATTTGATATCCATCAGTGGGCCAGCAATGTAACTGAGGTCATTAAGCACTTACCCCAGGAGGCCCGGTCCACCGAGCTGGAGCTTTCCCATGACAAAGCTGACCAAGAGAGTCTACCTTAGGTCTGAGCTGGCACTGCAAGCTGGACCGCCTGAGATTCAATCGCCGACCTATCACTTACAAGACTTTGACCATGCGGAATATCTACCGGGTGCTGGCGAGCCAGTATGACCCCCTCGGAGTCATCCTTCCCTATTCCACCCAGGTAGAGATAATAGTGCAGCAGCTATGGGACGGCCAACGAGATCGGCAGCTACCCGATGAGCTCCAGTGGGTCTGGACAGCCTGGGAGGATGAGCTACCATACCTACCACAGATAACACTCCCTAGATGTTACACTCCTATCACAATGGATCATCCAGGTACCTGCCATGAGATTCACATCTTTAGTGACGCCTTGGACAAGGCATACGGGGCCGTCGCCCACCTATGTTCAAAGAATCCCCAAGGAGTATTGCATGTTGCCTTCCTACTAGCCCGCTCCAGGATTGCCCCACGAAAGCAGCAATCGATTCCCAGGTTGGAGCTCTGCACAGGCCTGACAGGAGCACAGCTGGCAAAACTGCTCCTGGAGGAGCTCACTCTGGAAATCGGACGAGTTCAGAAACCTGCTGGACAGATTCCATGAACGTCCTCCATTGGCTGCATTCTGAGTCCTACCGCTATAAGGTCTTCGTACGCACCCGAGTAGTGAAGATTCAGGAGTTGACTGACCTACAAGCCTGGCGATATGTAGACTCCGCAAACAACCCTGCTGACAATCTCACCCGAGGCAGGAACCTGAAAGACTTTGCCAGTCCTAACTGATGGATACAAGGCCCAGGATTCCTACAACAACCTCCAGCAGAGAGGCCCTCTCCTCCAGCCCTGCACTTTCCGAAGTTGAGGACACCACTGAGCTGAAAGGGAGCTCGTTCTGTGGAATCATTACTGTGACCCTAGCTACTTCTTATGAGAGGAAGTACAACAGGTGGGAGGCCATTGTAGAGGCTGTCGCTCGAGAGCTACATGGAGCTGTTGTGCAGGATGACTCTCCCCCAGTGAGTGCCTACTGAGAAGCCGAAAAATTTGTTCTAAGGAGGGCACAGATGGACAGTTTCCCTGTTGATATTCCTAGGTTATGTTATGTTTGTTGCTATTGATGATTACTCACAAACTGCCTTGGGTTTTTCCCTCATCTTCAGTTCAGTTTCAGTGACTGTTAAGTTTTTCCCCTTGTTCATGGACTACATCTCCCAGTATGCACCTTTTTGATTACACTCACCTGCCCTCCATCTTCCACAACTGTTTCCTTCACTTATTGTCAGTTCTTGTTCTTATGTTAAGCTGTGGAATTGATGTATATATTTAGTTATTTTGTATTCTTCCATGTTTATTGAATTACCTTCTTCCTTGTTATCATTAAAAGAAGTTGCAATTAAATCCTAAGCCTCTTTTCTAAAAGATCACCACCACGTTACAATTACATAATCTCCTGTGATTTGTTAGAGGTATAACAGTACAGAGATGGTATGTTAATCTATTTATTTATTTCTGTTTCTGTTGTAGAACCACACACACACACACACAAGCATAAACACACCCATTCAAATACTCTCCTATAACCCTCATATCAACCTGACTACCTTAATATTCAACCTGTCATGTGCCTGTGCCGTGTGGCTTCTTCAATGTAAATAAATCCCCTTTGAATTAAACCTGGCTGTTAGGATCCTATCCTGTGTTCTGACTGACATTCCGGGAGGCGAATGGATAATTAGGAACCTCCTTAGTATACCACCTTTGCTCTTCCCCCAAACTATTGAACATGTTTCAATACCTAGTGTGAATAGTTTGGGTAAAATGTAGGAAGGTGTTTTAGCATGTTGGCTCTTTGTCAGTCTCTAGGTTGGTGAAAAAAATTGACACATTTAAACTAACAATAAAGGTGGTGATTAACATTCAATTAGTTACTGTAACTGGCTATCACAAGGCCATTTTTTAGGTTACAAACTAGTAATTACAAGGGTATTATGCTATAAATGTGGTTTATGAGGACATTTCTAGTGTGCCCATAATTCAGATCGCTTAAAAAAAACATACTAAACAATGTTTTTTTTTTGTTTTGTTTTTTTGTTTTTTTATGTAAAAATGCAGAAAGTTTTTTGTGAGGGTTAGGTTTAGGGGTAGGGTTAGGGTTAGAGGATAGAATCTATAGTTCGTACAGTATAAAAATCATTATGTCTATGGAGAGTCCTCATAAGGTTAGCCACACCAATGTGTGTGTATGTGTGTGTGTGTGTGTGTGTTTGTGTGTGTGTGTGTGTGTGGCCTGCTTTCTGAAATGTGTCAGTTGGTCTCACATGATTTTCCATTCTCCAGATTGCAACACAGACTGTGAGACATTAACGTATTCATGCCACATTTCCATTCCTTCCTTCAAAAGTGTCATGAAATGGGGTATTAAGACGTTATCTGAAGGAGTTTCATCTGTGCAATGAAACACAAAATCAAGAAAATTGATCTTTTTGCTTGTAATGGCTTACTTTGTGAATTCTGCACTTTGAATGATCTGTCATGATCTTTCTCTTTCATCCTCTCTGTGTGGCTAAAGATGTGCTGATTTGGCAGATTATCCCACTGACTCAATCTTTTCTTAGCAGACAGGCAGGAAATTAAGAAAGAATCATGGCCAGCAGCTGAGATTGTGCATTTGTGTCTAAAGTGTAAACTTTAGCTGACCCCAGGTCAGTACCACTGCTCTTAGAATGTGAACTGTAGACTCAGAAGCTACTCAGAGCCAATCCTGCTTGTCCCGTTTTTAAAGATTAAATGATGCGTCCCATATCAAAACCAATACAGGACATGTTTTGTCCCGCATTTAAGCTGGTCTGATGGTGTTACGGCGAAATCATTCAAGATGGTTATTTAACCTTAATATTCGTTGGAGATTTCAAGTAGGTATAGCTGTAGGCTAGAGATCTCCAAATGGGGTGGGGTTACTCCATAAGGGGGCGGGTTATCTAAAAAAAAGGGCGTTGCGCCAACTCCAAAAGGGGGCGTCACTTCCAATCATGCTTAGGTTTAGGGAATGGGTTAGGTTGGGGCTCCTTATATCTTTGCTGGTGGTTTGGAGCTTCCACTCTTTTTGGAGTAATTCAAAGAAAATATGGCAAACTCAAAAGAAAAGTGCCTTCAAGTTGTCTTTGATATGCTTAGTCTACAACAGCTTGGTTGGATTACATAGCATTCTTTGTTTCATTTGTATTTTAAAAGTAAAAAAAAATCTTTTGACATAATAGTTTTTGCTATATCGCTTATTTTGATATTTTAATGGTTCAGAAGCCATTTCAGTTCCACATCCATCACGCCGCATTTGTCTAATTTGGGGTGATAAATTCCACGTTACTTTTTAATTACACACACACACAAAAAAAAAAAATGTCCCCAGATTAAGGGTATAAAGAGCATTATTAGGCATTTTCATTACTGAAATCCAATCTCACTTTGGCCAGTGGGGGGAAATAACCTTCCAGCACAGAACAACACACTCACAGCCTTGATGTCTCTGCTGCAATTTATCTACACACGATGCCTTTGGAATTTTGACCGCTTTTTGAACATAAATTAGCATTTAGACAAACCATCAGCCACAAAACAATGCAGTCCCACTTGTTAACTTGCATCTAAATGGCTGTTTGTCTCCAGTGAAGACTCTAGTTTACAGCAGGCTGTTAGTCTGATGAAATTTGGTTTAATTCTGTGCAGGGACAGTGCGGGTGCCGTTTGTTTTTCTAGCAGTGACATTCATCTCTTTCCTACCTCTGCTTTCTCCACCTCACCACCACATACTGACATCCGTCTGCTTTATATACGAGGCACCTGACTTTTCTGATGCCACGCATAATCTTGACAAACAATCTTTTCCCATCCATGGAAATATACTGCCTGAACAAATGGGAGGGCTTGCTGTTTCTTCAACTGTGGCATATTAGTTCAAACTGAGATAAGCATGATAATAATAACAAACACTGGAAATCAGTTCTCTGTCATTATACTGTATAGCTCAGGGACGTGCCGTCCATATAAGCAATGTAAGCAGTGCTTACCTAACAGAAGGGTGAAAAGAAAAATGACACTATGAAATATTTAAATATAATTGTTAATATAAACTACTGTTTTCGTTCAAATTCGTCATCTTTCATCTCAGTTGAGCAACACATTTATTCGCTTTGGTGCCAACCTCAGGTGTAAGCACTTTATGTTATGCTTTCTCTGTTTCAAAGCATTCTTTACCGCCCTTTCATTCAACACTGTATGTTCATTCAAACTTAATCACATCCGCTACTACAAATGGCCAAGGTAAGCATGCTTACCATAATGAGTAAGCCAATGAAAAACTGCTTCCTTCAGACACGCTATCTGATAGGCTAGATTTTTGTTTTGCATCAACATGTTCAAGTTCATGGAACTTATGCGTTATTAAGCGCTAAAATTTATCTAGTGTAAGCACTGAAGACCTACACAGATTTGGCAAAGTTGAGAGGCTATCGAAACTTCACTGCAGTAAATTTGTTTTTATATTGGACATTCGTTAGACATTCGGCAGGCAAAGCTCGGGAGTGTCTCTAAAGTGAAAATGGACAAAGGCTATAACATTTTTAGCTTTATCCAGAAGTAACTTAATATTGTCAAACAAGTAAATTAGAAATATATGGTACAAAAAACAAACATTTAAAGCCATAAATGGCTTATTCCCTAGGATATGTAATGATGCTATAACAATGCAATGTAACTGAAATTGCATTTAACTTAAAGCTAACAGAAATAGATGCATGTCAGACCTCCTATAGCACATGTATACACAACACCTTTCCACCCTAAATTACTTTTATTTTGGAATCGTAACTAAATAATTTTTTTATGATTTTTTATATTCAAATCTATATAACGTCCTGGTCATGTGACCTGATGATGTCTCACCACCTGTTATGCATTCACACACACCTGACACACATCTTACACAACTTGGATTTTGGAAATATCATTTTGTGTATTTTTTATGAATTTCTGAAATGTTCAAATCCATATAACTTCCTGGCCATGCGACCTGATGATGTCACACCACCTGTTATATATTTACAAGCACCTATAACACATCATACATGACTTGAACTTTGGGAAAATGATTTTATGTATTTTTTATGAATTTTTGAAATTTTAAAATCTATATAACTTCCTGGTCATGTGACCTGATGATTTCACACCACATCTAATGCTTTTGTAAACACATCCTACCCATAATAATAATAATAATTTTAAAAAAAATCCTTCCCATCTTTGTTTTTTTAAATATCCTCCTGAACATTTGGACATTTTGTACTTTTACATGGTTACATCACACTTATTAGGCCCTTATATTAATTTAAGTAGTTGCACTGACAACACTTACATTGTGTCAGGAGCTGTAGAAAAACAGCCTATTACAGTAACATATAACTCATTACTTGCTTATGTACTTACACTCTAATATAAAGTCCTAACAGTTGAATTATTACAGCTGTAATTGCAGTGCACTCAAACGCCATAGAAAAGAGGGAAAGGAAATCGTCTCAGTTACGCATGTAACCTTGTTTCCCTGAGATGAAGGGAATGAGACATTACATCGCTGACGCTCTGGGAAATTCCTTTCTCAATTACCTAGTTGAAGCCCTTTGTACAATAACGGCAATTCTAAAATTGGCAATGGTGTTTTAGCCCCGCCCCCTTAGGTGTGCAGTTGGCCTATATAAGCGGGTGTGAAACCACCATTTCCTCAGAATTTTTTGACTGAGGGATAAGGACCGCAACACTCGCACCTCAAAGCTCTGGGTCAGTAGTGCGACTTTAGTCTCGTTCCCTTCATCTCAGGGAACCAAGGTTACATGCGCAACCAAGATGTTCCCTTTCAATTACGGCCTCTCAATATTGCATTGCTGATGCTATGGGAACAGCGTCCAATCACGCCACACTACTGACGTGACGTCACACCCCCCAGAGGGGCCTTGTCCGAGGCATAGACATCCTTGAGGAAGGATATGTATAGGATGTCACAGGCCAAATAAGACTGTGAAAACATGCCTCAAAGTACATAGTAATATTTAATCTCCCTACTTAGTGAAAACCCAGGAGGGAAAATTAATATTGACTAGGAATTTATATGAATCTTATAAATACACAGTGTTAGTATAAGTACTTCACAACCAGGTTTGGGAAGGAAGACGTTAATAAGAAGTGCTCTTAATTTTGACAGCGGTCTACATACCGGCAGCTGTATTAAAATTATAGCAGATAGCCCACTCATATAAATGAGCCTGGGCTCATCTGCTGAGTGTTGGAATAATTAGCACTCTTAGACAGGGTGGACCAGTGAAGAGAGAGAGGCCACTTCTAGGTTATAAAACCTGGCAAATGTGTTATGCGAAGAACAACCTGTTTCTCTGGATTTATTATTTATAGGTATGTGTTTGAGTAAAATGAACATTTTTGTTTTATTCTATAAAGTACTGACAACATTTCTCCCAAATTCCAAATAACAATATTGTCATTTAGAGCATTTATATGCAGAAAATGACAACTGGTCAAAATAACAAAAAGATACAGTGTTTTCAGACCTCAAATAATGCAAAGAAAACAAGTTCATGTTCATTTTTAAACAACACAATACTAATGTTTTAACTTAGAAAGAGTTCAGAAATCAATATTTGGTGGAATAACCCTGATTTTCAATCACAGATTTCATGCGTCTTGACATGCTCTCTATCAGTCTTTCACATTGCTGTTGGGTGACTTTATGCCACTCCTGGTGCAAAAATTCAAGCAGCTCGGCTTTGTTTGATGGCTTATGGCCATCCATCTTCCTCTTGATCACATTCCAGAGGTTTTCAGTGGGGTTCAGGTCTGGAGATTGGGCTGGCCATGACAGGGTCTTGATCCAGTGGTCCTCCATCCACACCTTGATTGGCCTGGCTGTGTGGCATGGAGCATTGTCCTTCTGGAAAAACCAATCCTTAGAGTGGGGGAACATTGTCATAGCTCTGACATCACTAGGTCACATAACCAGGAAGTTAAATGGATTTGAACTTTTCAAAAATTCTAAAAAAAAAAAGAAAAAAAAAACAAAGCTGTGTAAGATATGTAGCAGATGTGTATAAATATATTGCAGGTGATTTGAGATCTTTAGGTAAAAAACACAGAAAGTTAAATAGATTTATTTCATTAAAGCTTTCAGTTTACATTAAATAGTAATAACAAGGAAATAAATCATAAGAAAATTAAAAATAAAAATTAGGAAAAAAATATTACATAAAAATTTATACATAAATAAGATAAAGAAGACAAATAATCGAATAATTCTATAAATGAATAATAATTATTTTTGTTGTATGTCTTCTGGCACTATGGTTCATTGTATGATTTAATGGACATAAACATGCTCAGCTCAATATATGACAATCTTTATTTTGTTTTGATATGTGCAATATTATTGTCCCGAATTTAAAACACTTTGGTCATGAAGTTCACCACTGTGACAATTGTTTCCATTGACTGATGGGTTCTAGCAACAATTTACGTCAATAACATTTCCGCAACATTACACTCACCAGTATAATGTTTTTTGGGCACAGCGTTTAATAATGTGTATTAAAAATCTTTGATGCTTGCCCAGTCTCAAAGCCCATGGAACATGCCTGGTATAGCTCAACAATTCAGTGATAAATTATTATTATCGTGTTTTAAACCCCACTCAAACCCAGCCGAAGGAAATGTGTTGGCTGTTTGGGCTCGTAATCTCATTACGCATTTTTAATTTTTATCGGCTCATTCATTAAACTTTGATAGGAATGAACAAAGACAGGCAATTAAAGCTAACAGGGTGGATCTAGTCACCATTAAGCTCAGCTTTAATACACCTAAAGAATAAAT
Organism: Myxocyprinus asiaticus; assembly: GCF_019703515.2. Lineage (NCBI taxonomy): Eukaryota > Metazoa > Chordata > Actinopteri > Cypriniformes > Catostomidae > Myxocyprinus > Myxocyprinus asiaticus. The sequence goes on from NC_059353.1 coordinate 15,161,839, forward strand.
AACTGGAGCATGATATTAAAAATTAACAGATAAAAATCTAAGTGTCAGTCATGCTCATATGTGTTGAAAGAATGAAGATGGAAGGGGAACAGGTAAGCTTGTTGCTGGCTGACTGTGAAACAAAAAATTAGTCGATAAGATGTAATTGTTTTTCTGGCTTTCAGTCCATGGCTAAATCTATCCATTGTACCTGCAAGAGTAAAAGGGATTTATTTTCTCTAGCATTTATGGGAGAAATGGGACTAGTTACTTGTCACATGAAGAAGTTGTCACCAGAGCTGTATCTCAGTAACTATTAGGTTTTGAGTCCAGTTACACAAATGTTTGTTTTCAGTATAGCAGTGGTTTGAAACACATAGTTCAAAACACTCTTAAAGGGATAGGTCACCCAAAAATGAAAATTCTCTCATCATTTACTCTCTTTCATGCCATCCCAGATGTATATGAATTTCTTTTGCTGAACACGAAGATTTTAAGAAAATTATTTTAGCTCTGTTGGTCCAGACCTCTGAAGGTGCAAAAAGCATATAAAGGCAACAAAAAAGTAATCCATACCTTAAGCCTGGTTTATACTTTGGAAGAAGCCAAACTTTTGTCTCCTGGACAAACTAAAGCACCCTAGGCGATCGAAGCTGGCGTTTATACTACGCACAGCGTCGTTTTAAAATTAGTTCATTGAGGGTGATGTCACAGAATTAAACATGTTGTTCCAACCACAATTAAAGTCAATAATACAGGTTTTTTGTGTTTTTAGCGCTATGTCGCTTCTTTGCTTTATTAAACTTTTCACGGCCCCTTCCACTTTTAAAAACTCGAATCTCTCTCTACTCATTTGTCTTGGCCATGCTGTCTTTGTAGGGCTTGTGTTGCAAATCATGTAAAAAAAAAGTATACGAGGTGAAAAGGGGAGATATGGGGAGAGGGAAAGGGCGAGCGAGAGACACAGAGAGAGTGAGAGAGAGAGAAAACTTGCCCGCCGGTTCCTGGACACGCCGGTCCTCAACCAGTCCTCTCCTCTGGTGACGACAGCTCGCTTCTCCCCCGGTGGACGGCAGCGACCCCTCCGTCCCCAGGCTCCCCTTTATCTCACTCTCCCGCTGATCAGCTGATTCAGTGCTGGACGTGCACCCTCACGGCCCGGCCACACCCTCCTCCTTGTCACACTATATAAAGCTTTTATATAGTGCTTTTCATATAGACAGACAACATGCCCCTCTATAGTTCACAAGAGGTTAAAATGTAACAAATGAACAGTATTCCTTTGAAATGTAAAAAATCAAACCTGAAAAATGCTCAATAAAGTATAAAGTGTGACAACTAGCGAATATTGACTAACATTGAGAAAAATATAACATGAAAAGCAAGGAAACTGCACATGTAACTCGATATCAATAACTTGCAAGCTCTCTTGCAAGGTCTAAATTCTTGCTGAAGGTGATCCATATAAATTTAATGGTGTCTGCATCATGTAACTCGTGCATGGTCGGCCATATGTACTATTCATTTCAGACTTCCACATTGGACTGGTCAGTGTTGTGCTTGGGGTCTCTTAATGGGGTTTGAGATAACTGAAGGCTTCAGTAAACAAACATTCTCCGACCCAAACACCTGACCCTCTGACACTGATGTTAGGTGCTCTACACAGGGGTTACAGACAGATTTAAACCCCCACTGTTCCGAGAGTGGAAGCTCAACCAGTCTGTCTGTAAAATAATTGAAAGTGTATATAAGTAAAAACCATGTTACCATTTAATTTACTGTGAAAACAGTAAAAGGACATTCCCAGAAATGGCTTTTGATTTAAATATAATCACATTTGTTTATATTTCATTTAAATAGTTGTGTTTCTTCTTATTTTACTATCAGTTATATACAGTATGGTGTTTATGTTATATTTATGTTGCTTAGTTAATGTTTATTGCATTACATTTATATCATGTCTGTTACCATGATTTTGTTTTGTCTTTGAGTAACATTGAGCACTGTACTATATTAACATGGTTCATGAAAAGGCAGTAAATTACTGTAAAAACAAGATTTATTTTATTTATTTATTTTTACAGTAGACTTTAGAATATAATTTCTTGTGAAGCAATGAAACGGTACAATATACGTATGTTTTTATGTTGTCCATACTGTCTTTCAATAGGGCAGTCCATTTTGTGTACATGGAAATCTTTGTGTACCTTCATATGGAAACCATTCTATTCACACTTTCCAGTCTTTCAAAAAGCATGGTTTGCCCTTTGGTAGACCAGCACATATTGATTTTGTTGCAATCAGGCAGCTTTTGAAATTGGTTTGAACTACATTAACTATAGTTTATTAATGTGTCAGATGTTTCACTTCCCTGATTGCTTTTTAATGCTCTGGTGTCTTATTCAAGAGTTTAACATAGCAAGCTTTTGATGGAGTCTTTTGATCCAAAATTAGATACATAAACTCATGGATACATAAAGTGGACACAAAGTAATGTTTATGTTTGCTAACCATGAAGTTTTGAGAATCAAAGTTCAAATTTAACAAGTGATTAACGCTCAGATTTCAGGTGTTTCAAGAAAATGACAAATATATAAACAAGAACTCTGCATGATACAAACCATTTTAATTCTCAGAGTCTAAAACAAGTTGTGTTATGTATTTCCAAGTTCCAGGTAACTTATAGGAGATGTCTTTCTCCTAGCTCAGCTTACGTATGCAGAAATGGCTGTAAGCTATTTGTACGCATGTTGATTCCCCTGAAAAGTGTTTGAGCGTCCTGGCCAGCCCAACATAGCAAAATCTGCTCAACTAATGGCTTGACTTTGGGGGTGGGACTATCTTTATGTTCCACCAATGGCAATGATTCAATGGCAGAAAGATGTGTTCAGGAGTGTTCATTTTTCCAAATTTCATTTGGTGATACTAGTGGCACAGAAATTACATCTTTAATCTGCTCCACTGACATGATCAAGTCACGTCAAAAATTATAGTATGACACTTAGAATACCAGTATGTTTTCTGGCGAGAGCAACAGAGCGAAGGCTCTACTTTGGGGCTGATGAACCTTCATTCAAAAGTTTGGATGAAACATGTTTTACCTCTTGTGTGGATACAGTTATTCACCCCTTGTACCCTGATCCTCCATATCTCTCTTCAGTGCAGTATTTAAGTAGTTTTAACAGAGTAGCAAAAGGAATAAGCACTTTTCCTTGAATGTGTGTCAGAGGGATAGAAACAGCCTAGGTTTGACATGCCCATGGAGATGGGCTTCTGTGGCAGTGTAGTGTAAGTGGAGAAGGTTGACACATTCTGCCTTAGACCCTCTGGCTCAGCTTGTCACTCACCCTGATGCCCCGCACAGGCCAATAATTACTTTTCCAATCATAGCAGCCCATGCAGCATCAGACCTCAGGGATTTTCAATCTGAAACACTCTACTCAACACATCTCCGTTCCAGTGTTGGGTAAAGTTACTTTTAAAAGTAACTCATTAGAATATTGCGTTACTCCTTAAAAAATAACGTAATTAATTAAAAAGTGTTACGTTACTTTTGCGTTATTTTTGCATTACATTTTTTTCTCACCGCCACTCTCTCTTCCGCTATACTATGCTTTCCATAAAAATAAGCCATGTATTGCATACAAGAGACATTACAGGTCATGATAGCTACTGTACAATTCTCTTCTGCTATGCTATGCATTCCATACAAATAATCCATGCATTGCATACAAGAGACATTACAGGTCATGCTAGCTACTGTACAAAACTCTTGTCAAAACAACATACTAAACAAACAGATATTTAGAAAGTCTACAATCAGTAGATCTTCATGTCATATGCATAATAAAGACTCAATAACAGGAATATGCATGATTTGTTTTTCCATCGATATGGCAGACAACATGAATAATGAAGAATAACCACTGTCTTACCAAATGCAACACAGTTCAACATCTGAACCTGCGTCATATGTCATCATATGTGGTGCCCATCGACAATGCCAGAGTCAACTTGAGATGTTTTTCATAAGTCAGGATAAAAATCAGTGGGAAATGCCAACCTAACATGTTCAAGGAATAAGTCTGATGAATAAATTAATGTTTTTCACTCTCAGTGCAGCTTGTTTTGAGTTGATCCATGGTGCGTACTGCGGACAGCCTACTGCAAACGCGCATGTTGATACAACTTGAATGGAATCGAATGCTACCAAAATGTCAAACAAACGGTATGTTTCACAAATCACATTACTTGTTTATTGTAAAGCAAAAATGTCAAATATTTTAAGAAATTAAGACATTTTGTCTGCATACTAAAACCATTTAGTACGTTGCTCACAGCCACTGATCCAGAGTCAGCTTTTCTTATCCCATTCTCCTAGTTACGGGGAGCTCTAACACGGAGCAGTTTGGCTGCATAAGTCAGTGAATTGAGCGAGTATATCACCCTGTATATCATGCCATGGCCAGTGGAAGGCTAGTCTTATAATCCCTCTGCAAATTGCGTTTACTGATTTTTTTTAATCAGCATGTATTTACACCTGAGTCAATCGTGTTTCATTCAACCGAATGTTGAATGTTAAATGCTTTAACACAGAGCAGTTCGGATGCAAACTGATCCAAGAGAAGTAGTTATGGGCAGTTTTAAAACTAAGCAATTCGGATGCTCAAACAATCAGCCAGGGGCGGACTGATACTAAAAAGTGGCCCTGGACTTTCTGGCCCAGAGCAGCCCACCAAACCTGGCCCGCAACACAACACAAGCTCATTGATTGCATTTTCCAACTCAATTGAAAAAAAGATATTTCTATTGACTGCTAGTCATGACAATGAGCCCACCAGTACAAACATTGTCATATATTTAAAACATATAAAACCACTGTAAATGTGATGAGTGGATTTTTTAGAGAAAGCCCTAAAAATAAGCACTTTATAGCTCAGACAAATAACATGTCCGAAACCTTTTTATCCCCAAAATACAGTTATAGGTTCAAATGTACATAAAGGTACAAGGGAAAGTGTGTATTTTAGGTGTTGTGACAAGTCAGCATTTCTTCAAATTTTTTTTACTCTTTACTTTTTGCTCCGTGCGAGCATGTTGGAACCCAGGACGGCCGCCTATATCGCCTGTAGGACAGGTCTGTACTTGCGCAGCAGCAGGCTGGCCCAAATTACCCAGCGGCCCACTGGGAAAACGCCCAGTGCTCCTGATGGCCAGTCTGCCCCTGCAGTCAGTGATCATTCCACATTGTATGTAACTGTAATCATGCCGTGGCCACGGGAAGACTTCTCCCGGCATATGCCTGTGCTATATTATACCACGAAAATGTGTGTTTACACACTTTTAAATGCAGCCTACATGAATCAATTGCGAGAATCAAAGTATCACTTAGCCGAATGTTACATTCTTGACAGAATGTTGCCTTATGAGGACACATTTCTTAACTCTTGCTGTGATTGTCATGACAACGGCAAAGTTTATGAGGGCTGCTCATGTAAGCTCCAGTGCACAAAAAAAAAAAAAAAAAAATCAACCGCTGCAAATGATAAGAACATCTGTATTCCACTGAAGCATTCAGATTTACGTTCCTTTGGCAGCAATATTTAGCAGTTTTTAAAACAAAAAGTAAAGTGGCTAAAAGAAGACTTGTTGTGTTCTGCCCATCGCTGATTAGTATGGCTCATACTCTCTAGAACTACAATACCCATCATGCACACACATACTACAACTTCATTGTGCATCTCTGGTAATCAAGCCTCCCACTCTCTAGAAATACAATGCCCATCATGCACTATGTCTCCTCTGCGAAGCTTGCACACTTTTACTCCTGATTTATCGCAATACTGGGAAAGGAGAGGTGTACAAAAGCAACACGTTACTTATTTAAAAAGTAACTCAGATTTATTGGTCTAAAATAAAAGAAATATGGCATTACTTTAATTGTTACTCGAAAAAGTAATCTGATTACGTAACATGCGTTACTTATAATGCATTACCCCCAACACTGCTCCTTTCCTCCTTACTTCCTCTTTCACTCTATTCTTTTATTCCAGTCCAGTGTGGCTGTGTCTACTGTTTTAATTCTTCTATAACACTGCTTTCAAGTTCACTAGTAAAAACACTACTCTGCCAGGGACGAAACTGTTTAATAGTTGTTTGAACATGTAAATAAATAATAAATCAATCATTTAAAAAAAACTTTCTTTTTTATTATTATTATTTTGTGGGTAGAATGGTGTTGTGGTTCAATTTCTTATTACTATCTTAAAACACTGTATGCTTACATACAGTTTTGGCTTTTCACTGACACTTCAATAACTTTATTAAATGTATACATTTATTTATGCATTTTGGCAAACACTCTTTATCCAAAGTAACTTACATTGCATTTGGGATATACATACGTTTATCCCATGCATTTCCTGGGAATTGAGCACATGACCTTGATGTTGCTTGCACCATGATTGACCAGCTGAGCTACTGGCACACAAGCATGACACACTGTTTCCCACAATTGTGATTCATGTGTAAATCCATTTATGCCACCTCTGTGCATGAAAACATCAGTGTAAATGCACATATTCAAGGTATATTTGCTGCTTTAGATGCAGCTTCTATATATATATATATATATATATATATATATATATATATATACAGGTGCATCTCAATAAATTAGAATGTCGTGGAAAAGTTCATTTATTTCAGTAATTCAACTCAAATTGTGAAACTCGTGTATTAAATAAATTCAATGCACACAGACTGAAGTAGTTTAAGTCTTTGGTTCTTTTAATTGTGATAATTTTGGCTCACATTTAACAAAAACCCACCAATTCACCATCTCAAAAAATTAGAATACATCATAAGACCAATAAAAAAAACATTTTTAGTGAATTGTTGGCCTTCTGGAAAGTATGTTCATTTACTGTATATGTACTCAGTACTTGGTAGGGGCTCCTTTTGCTTTAATTACTGCCTCAATTCAGCGTGGCATGGAGGTGATCAGTTTGTGGCACTGCTGAGGTGGTATGGAAGCCCAGGTTTCTTTGACAGTGGCCTTCAGCTCATCTGCATTTTTTGGTCTCTTGTTTCTCATTTTCCTCTTGACAATACCCCATAGATTCTCTATGGGGTTCAGGTCTGGTGAGTTTGCTGGCCAGTCAAGCACACCAACACCATGGTCATTTAACCAACTTTTGGTGCTTTTGGCAGTGTGGGCAGGTGCCAAATCCTGCTGGAAAATGAGATCAGAATCTTTAAAAAGCTGGTCAGCAGAAGGAAGCATGAAGTGCTTCAAAATTTCTTGGTAAACGGGTGCAGTGATTTTGGTTTTCAAAAAACACAATGGACCAACACCAGCAGATGACATTGCACCCCAAATCATCACAGACTGTGGAAACTTAACACTGGACTTCAAGCAACTTGGACTATGAGCTTCTCCACCCTTCCTCCAGACTCTAGGACCTTGGTTTCCAAATGAAATACAAAACTTGCTCTCATCTGAAAAGAGGACTTTGGACCACTGGGCAACAGTCCAGTTCTTCTTCTCCTTAGCCCAGGTAAGACGCCTCTGACGTTGTCTGTGGTTCAGGAGTGGCTTAACAAGAGGAATACAACAACTGTAGCCAAATTCCTTGACATGTCTGTGTCTTGATGCCTTGACCCCAGCCTCAGTCCATTCCTTGTGAAGTTCACCCAAATTCTTGAATCGATTTTGCTTGACAATCCTCATAAGGCTGCGGTTCTCTCGGTTGGTTGTGCATCTTTTTCTTCCACACTTTTTCCTTCCACTCAACTTTCTGTTAACATGCTTGGATACAGCACTCTGTGAACAGCCAGCTTCTTTGGCAATGAATGTTTGTGGCTTACCCTCCTTGTGAAGGGTGTCAATGATTGTCTTCTGGACAACTGTCAGATCAGCAGTCTTCCCCATGATTGTGTAGCCTAGTGAACCAAACTGAGAGACCATTTTGAAGGCTCAGGAAAACTTTGCAGGTGTTTTGAGTTGATTAGCTGATTGACATGTCACCATATTCTAATTTTTTGAGATAGTGAATTGGTGGGTTTTTGTTAAATGTGAGCCAAAATCATCACAATTAAAAGAACCAAAGACTTAAACTACTTCAGTCTGTGTGCATTGAATTTATTTAATACACGAGTTTCACAATTTGAGTTGAATTACTGAAATAAATGAACTTTTCCACGACATTCTAATTTATTGAGATGCACCTGTATATATATATATATATATAGAAGCTGCATCTAAAGCAGCAAATATACCTTGAATATGTGTATATATATATAGACACACACACACACACACACACACACACACACAGTACCAGTCAAAAGTTTTGAAACACTTGACTGAAATGTTTCTCATGATCTTTAAAATCTTTTGATCTGAAGGCGTATGCTTAAATGTTTGAAATTTGTTTTGTAGACAAAAATATAATTGTGCCACCATATTCATTTATTTCATTATAAAACTAAAATTGTATTTTAAAAAGTTTTTGAAATTGATGACTTGGACCAAATAATAAAGAAAAGCAGCCAATAAGTGCCCAACATAGATGGGAACTCCTTCAATACTGTTTAAAAAGCATCCCAGGGTGATACCTCAAGAAGTTGGTTGAGAAAATGTCAAGAGTACATGTCTGCAAATTCTAGGCAAAGGGTGACTACTTTGAAGATGCTAAAATATAACACAGTTTTGATTTATTTTGGATTTTGTTTAGTCACAGCATAATTCCCATAGTTCCATTGATGTTATTCCATAGTTTTGATGACTTTACTATTATTCTAAAATGTGAAAAAACAAACAAAAAAAAAACAAAAAAAACAATTATAATAAAGAATAAGTAAGTATTTCAAAACTTTTGACCAGTAGTGTATATATATATATATATATATTTAAGCAATATCACACAAGCAAGAGTGCGATATGGCCTACATCAGCACTGCTGTGATTTGGCCGCAGGTAATCACAGCAGTGCTGATTTAGGGCCATATCGCACTCTTGCTCGTGTGATATTGCTTAAATATATATACACTACCGGTCAAAAGTTTTGAAACACTTACTCATTCTTTATTATAAATTTATTTTTCTTCACATTTTAGAATAATAGTAAAGTATTTCTCCCTATTTCACGGTAGCCGGTGTGCAAGAGTCATTCACAATAGAAACCGCAATCTTCTCCGCCATTTTAAACAGTATGTTCTCTCCAATGTAGAAACTCCAGTAAGAGGTAAGTGCCTTGAGTTTGTGTAATTAATCAGTCTGTTGTGTCTCTCAGCTGTTATGAGCCATATTGCTGAAGTTGTTCGTTTAAAGCTGTTTAACCCTCAGGGGTCGACGGAACGCGATCCAGCGCGTCCTGCTGGATTTTTTCCTCATAACAGCGGAAACAATTTAAAATACTCCGTCATTTTTGGGCATACAGATAAGTGTAAGACATCATTAGAAACTATAAAGGGTCTACTTTTATTTGTGTACACTCACAATAACAACAAAACCTTGTGCTTTTGTAAAATAAAGAAAATAAACAGGGTGCACTTTCATCCGTCTCTGTCTCCTCAAGCATCATTCTGAAACACGTCACAAAAATTAACTGAAACGCCGCTAATACTTATCAGACAAACATGAAACATATGTCTAAAGAAAGCTTAAAATGTCTACTTTTAAATAAAACAATTCAAATTTAAAACAAATATTCTTCTGCAATGTAATCTGTATGAAACTAAAGAGATGTACAGTTTCTCCTGGCTCAGCTAATTATCACTAATGTGATCACACCCACCAGCAGAGTGTGCTATTCATACGGTAATGTGCTGAGGCGATCAATGCAAATGGTAAACGCCCCCAACAATGCCTTAAAAAACATCAAGTTCATCATCAGATTCATTAACTTTCCTGCGTATTTGGAAGATGGCATGCTACACAGGTAGGAAGAGTTCCTAAGCATTTTCCTCAGAAGAAGAGCGGGACTCCGATGATGAACATTTGAAGAGTGACTTGATCCAGCCGAGAATACAATTTCGGATGAGTAAGTCTTTACTTACATTAGTTGACATGCTATTTTATATAAACATGTACATATTTTACTAGATGGATTATTTCCAGACTTGCCAGCCAGTATTCAAAGTATTGAAATTTGAAATATGTCCTAATAGGCAAGTTTTACTTACATTTAAATGTTGTTTCGGCTAAAGCAGGTATTTAAATTGTATGCTGTATGATATAAATATAATATGTAATATGATATAAAAATAATATGAATGTTTAGATTATATTTTAACTAGTGTTTATGCTGCCTCATTATCATCAACGAAACTTGTGCTTGCAAATATTTGTTCGGGTGTAAATGTGTAAAATGTGCTGTAAATATGCCCATATTCGAAAATCAGCATATTAGAATGATTTCTGAAGGATCATGTGACACTGAAGACTGCAGTAATGATGCTGAAAATTCAGCTTTACATCACAGGAATAAATAGCATTTTACAATATATTCAAATAGAAAACAGTTATTTTAAATTGTAAAAATATTTCACAATATCACTGTTTTTGCTGTATTTTGGATCAAATAAATGCAGCCTTGGTGAGCAGAAGAGACTTCTTTTAAAAACATTTTAAAAAATCTTACCGATCTAAAACTTTTAAATAGTAGTGTAGGTCTAAGGTTTTTAAGTAAAGTCTTTATGTAAAGAAAATGTATAGTCAGATTACTTCTTTTAACTTAAACTTGATTTTGTGAATAAGCTACAAACAATACATTCAATCATTAAGTCTCCTCACATTCATTCTCTCTCAGGGGAGGGGTCTATGTCTCCTCAGGTGTGAATCATATCAATATTAATGATCATCCACGCCACCTCGCATATGGCCTTTCTAACACTAAAAGTGTCTTACAAAAGTTAAATGACTATATTGTTTTGTATGAATGAGTGATCAGGAAGTCTTGTGAACAAATGTTTAGTATGTGCTATATGGCCTTATTTCAGTGACTTAAAATATTAGGTTTTTAAAAAACCACGCATAAACATTATTTTCTAAAAAATACAAACATGTACAGTACATACATGTTGCTCACATATTATTGTAGCCCAGTTTGTGCTGAATACACTGTTATCAGACTTTAGCCATTAATATGTTTTTAAGCAACTGAAAAAAGCACAAATGTCAAGGCATGTCAAAACTTCTCCAGGGCCCAAAACACCCTCAGACCCCAGAGGGTTAAAGCAATTTCCTGGCTTTAGTAGTGTAGTAGTAATACAAGCAATCACGTAGTGCTGTTTTATGTAAACACTGACTGACGCTGACTTACTTCACATTACCTAAGCTCATATTACACACAAAAATGATCTTTTGCCACCACCTGCTGGCTAACATATGTAATGTCAAAAAATTACATGTAAAGAGACACATATACAGTAGCTCTTAACACATCTGCACTGCTCTTACACTTTAGTTTAGAATGGCACGAACACAAGCGGAGTGATGATGGTGTGAGACCATCAGTACTCATGGAACAGTCTCTTGTCCAATCTGTTGTATGTATATATATATATATATATATATATATATATATATATATATATATATATATATATAGACACACACACACACACACACACACACACACACTGGCGGCCAAAAGTTTGGAATAATGTATAGATTTTGCTCTTATAGAAAGAAACTGGTACTTTTATTCACCAAAGTGGCATTCAACTGATCACAGTGTATAGTTAGGACATTAATAATGTGAAAAATTACTATTACAATTTGAAATATTTTTTTCAGAACTTTTTAAACTACTTCAAAGAGTTCTCATCAAAAAATCCTCCATGTGCAGCAATGACAGCTTTGCAGATCCTTGGCATTTTAGCTGTCAGTTTGTTCAGATACTTAGGTGACATTTCACCCCACGCTTCCTGTAGCACTTGCCATAGATGTGGCTGTCTTGTCGGGCACTGATTTTCTAGTACCAAATTAGCAATTTAACATGATTACTCAAGGATAAGGTGTTGGAGTGATGGCTGCTAGAAATGGTGCTGTGACAAGGAGGCTGTGCCCCCAGTTGGGCTAATCAGCCGAGGAGAGGGATAAAGCCGAGCAGTTCGGGAGAGAGAGAGCCACACACAGCTGCCGTGTGTTTATGTTTGATAAATTTGTTACATTATTTTGATGGTTCGTCTGGTTCCCGCCTCCTCCTTGCCCATCCTAACCTTGTTACATTGGTGCCAAAACCCAGGAAGGAGGAGGGATGCGCTGTCGTGGAGTCCTCGCCATTGCCATCCACCCATAGAAGCAGCCACGGCCATCCGCCGGGGAACAGAGGAGTTGCTGCCGGCCACCTGGACGCGGAGGAATGGCCACCATCCGAGAGGGGAGGAGGGGCTCACTGCCGGCCGCCTGGAGCAGTGGAGCCTCTGTCAGGGGCGGAGGGGCTCGCTACCGGCCCCCAGAACATGGAGGGGTGTTCCATCCACCAGGGGTCAGAGGACTTGCTGCTGTCTGCCCGGGGATGAGTGGCTGTCGTCCGCCAGAGGGTGGAGGAGTGGTCGAGGACCAGACGACGGTGTGTCTGGGAACCAGCGAGCAATTTTTTTTCTCTCTCCTCTCTCTCTCTCTCACTGTTGCTCCACCTTGCTCTTTACCTCTCCCCTTTTCCCTCCCATTATCTCCCTCCCAGGTGCTTGAAAGGCAGGGAAAGCCTGCCGGCAGGCATGGAAATGGGGGGGGGGGGGGGTACTTCATGTTGGGGGTTCCCCGGCCTGAGCCAAAGGAGGGAGGTGTGTGACGAGGAGGAGGGCAGGGCACAGTGAGTGTGCACAGCCGGCCCCAAATCAGGCTAATCAGCAGACGAGAGGGATAAAGCTGAGCCAGATGTGGCAGTTCGGGAGAGAGAGAGCCACACGCAGCTGCCGTGTGTGTTTATGTTTGTGTCTTTTTACGTTTTCATTAAACATTATTTTGATGGTTTGTCCGGTTCCCACATCCTCCTTGCCCATCCTAACCTTGTCACAGGGGCCTGTCTATATTTGATCAAAAATTACTTTTTTCAAATAATGATAGTGCTGTTTTTTACAACAGTAATGTCCTGACTATACTTTGTGATCAGTTGAATGCCACTTTGGTGAATTAAAGTACTAATTTCCTTCCGAAACAGCAAAATCTGAACATTATTCCAAACTTTTGGCCACCAGTGTGTATGGTATATATATATATATATATATACACTACCGGTCATAAGTTTTGAAACACTTATAATTTTTTTTCAAATTTTAGAATAATAGTAAAGTCATTAAAACTATGGAATAACATAAATGGAACTATGGGAATTATGTTGTGACTAAACAAAATCCAAAATAAATCAAAACTGTGTTATATTTTAGCATCATCAAAGTAGTCACCCTTTGCCTAGAATTTTCATAAATGTAAATTGACATTTTCTCAACCAACTTCTTGAGGTATCACCCTGGGATGCTTTTTAAACAGTATTGAAGGAGTTCCCATCTATGCTGGGCACTTATTGGCTGCTTTTTTTGGTCCAAGTCATCTAAATATACTTCATTTCCTGTCAAAATAATTGTATTTCCTTCTTAGGAAAAAAACTATATGTAACAATATAATGCTTTATTAACATTTTTCAAACAAAGCTTGATGCCCACTTGATGGCCAGACACTCCTTCTCTATGGTTCTGTACTTCGTCTCTTTCATAGAGAGCTTCCAACTAATGTATAGCACTGGGCACTCCTCCCCCTCCACTACTTGGGACAGTACAGCACCCAGCCCCCTGTCCGATGCGTCCATCTGCAAAACAAAAGGGAGAGAGAAATCAGGGGAATGCAGAAGCGGCCTGCCACAAAGTTCAGCTTTTACCTGTGTGAAAGCCCGTTGGCACGGCTCCCTCCACTGGACTCCCTTTTTAGTGAGATCAGTCAGCGGGCTGGTGACGTCCGAATAATTAGGCACAAACCATCGATAATATCCAGCCAGCCCCAAAAACTGTCGCAATCACTGCGATTTTATCAATTTGTGGTCACACCTGCCCATGCCCCAAGTGGAACCCCAGATACCCTACCTCCACCCGTCCAATTGCACACTTCTTTGCGTTTGCAGTGAGCCCCGCTCATCGCAGCGACCTCAGAACGGACCCCAGATGCTACATGTGCAGCTGCCAATCATTAATGTAAATAACGATTTCATCCAAATAAGCAGTGGCATACACAGCGTGCAGTCTGAGGACACTGTCCATGAGACGCTGAAATGTAGCCGGGCCCCAAACAAAACGAACGGAAGGGTCACAAATTGGTGTAATCCAAACAGTGTGGAGAAGGCCGTTTTCTCATGGGACATCGGCGTTAAGGGGATCTGCCAATAACCGTTTGTTAAGTCCAGTGTCGAGTAAAAGTGAGCCGTGCCCAACCGATCAAGCAGTTCGTCAATACAAGGCATCGGATACGTGTCAAATTTCGACACCACGTTGACTTTTCTATAATCCACACAGAACGGGACCGAGTCATCGCTCTTAGGTACCAGAACCACCGGGCTGGCCCAATCACTGTAGGATTCTTCTATTACCCCCATATCGAGCATTGCCTTTAATTCTTCACATAATTCCTGTTTCTTGTGTTCGGGTAAACGGAAGGGACGACTACGTACCACTACCCCGAGGTTTGTTTTAATGTGGTGTTCTAAGAGGTAAGTGTGTCCGGGGAGAGGCGAGGACACGTCAGAGAAACTTTTTTGCAATCTGGCAACCTCCATACGCTGTGACGGTGAGAAGTGGTCTCCACAAGGGACCGGGGTGAACTGATTGGCTTTTAGACTCACCTCTGGACCGAGCTCCTCCCTCTCCGGAACTACCATCACCAAGGATACAGGGACTGCCTCCCTCCATGATTTTAGTAGGTTGGGGTTTAAATTTGACAAGCCCCGCCCCTATCCGTATGCACTACTTCATAGTCAACTTCCCCAATTCACCGTATGATCTCCAAGGGCCCTTGCCACTTCGCGAGTAATTTCGAGCTCAACATGGGCAGTAATACAAGTACTTTATCTCCCTGTGCAAACTCCCATAGCTGAGATCCCCTGTTATACAGCTGGGACTAACGTTCTTGAGCCTGAAGCAAATTCTCCTGTGATTGATGCCCCAGTGTGTGGAGTTTTGCTCTCAGGTCAAGAATGTATTGAATTTCATTTTTGCTTTGTGAAGGTCCCTCCTCCCAATTTTCCTTCATGACATCTAACATACCACGGGGCTTACGCCACAATTAAAATGGGGAAAACCCCCTTGGAGGCTTGTGGGACCTCTCGCACTGCAAATAACAGGGGTTCGAGCCACTTATCCCAATTCCGAGCATCTTCGTGCACGAACTTACGAATCATATTTTTTAAGGTCTTATTGAATCGTTCGACCAAGCTGTCCGTTTGTGGATGGTACATACTTGTCCGAATCGACTTAATACCTAATAATTCATACAGCTCACTTAATGTACGTGACATGAAAGTAGTGCCCTGATCAGTGAGGACTTCTTTCGGAATACCCACTCGGGAGATAATTTTTAAGAGTGTCTCCGCAACACTACATGTTGAGAAGTTGTGAAGAGACACTGCTTCCGGGCATTGCATAGTCCACCAGAACTAACACAAAGCAATGCCCACATGCTGACCGTTCTAATGGCCCGAAGAGGTCCATGCCAACTCTGTCAAAGGGAACCTTGGTCAACAGAAGAAGGCGCAATGGCGCTTTTGGAGTGGCCGGCGGATTCACCAGCTGACATTCACGGCATGTCACACACCACCGGCTAACATCCCCGCGAATGCCCGGCCAATAGAAATGGGCCATGAGACGGCTTAGTGATTCCCCTGTCCCAAATGACTCGCCATCGGACTATGATGAGCCACCTGGAATAACATTTCCCGACGGCTCCTTGGCACTAACAACCGGTTTGTATCTTCCTTTGTCTGAGCGTCCTGCATCATTGTTTATTATTGAGAAATATGGATATGTGAGTGCAATGCATGGCTGAAGGTGCTGACCATCAATTAATTTCACTTGGTCAAATGCGTCAAATTATGCATCTCATCTCGCGTCTGCTGGTATTTGGTATGTCCCACAGGGGGCAGCCTGTTGGGTGTCAGGGACATGGATCAATGTCCCCACCTCCGTCACCGGGCACTGTTCCCGGACATGACCCAGCTCCCCGCAACTCCAACAGACTGGCCCGAACCTCACACCCACACTAGTGGCGGCAGCTTCTCCCACCTGAGAGGAAGAATGGTTAGAGCTGGGGGAGAGAGAAACAGGAGGGTTAATACACCACCGTTTCCAGGGGAACTGGATAGATTGGAAGGAAGGAGGGGAAAGGGATGGATCACAGAAAGAGAGTGAGTGTGGCGTGCCAGCCCCTGGGTACGCCGCTAAATGGTCCTCCACCAACTACACTGCTTCATCCAGCGACGCCGGTCAGTGGCACTGGACCCACTCCGCCGATCCTTTCGGTGGTCAGAGATGAATTGCTCCAGCACCATGAGATCAATGACATACCTGACGTAGCTGAGCTCCTCAGCCAGCACCCATCGCCGGCAGGTTTCACGGAGATGTTGAGCAAATTCAAACAGGCGGCCGACTTCGCTCAGCATCAGAGATCGAAACCGCTGGTGGTGCTCCTCTGGACTGTGGTCAACCCGCTGCAGGATGGCTTTCTTCAGCTCAGGGTACCTCAGGAGTTTGTCGACCGGGAGCTGTTGGGCCACGAGTTGGGCCTCCCTTGTCAGTATCGGTAAGAGGTGGACGGCCCATTGTGCCCACGGCCATTCCAGAGCTTGGGCCGTGCGCTTGAAGAGCTCCAGAAAGGTCTCCAGATTGTCTTGCACCCCATCTTTGCGAGCAACACATGGGGGTTTGCTGCTGCCGGGGTCATGGCGTGCGCCCCCTCCTGAGGCACCAAGCTCCCGTCGTTCCTCCTCTTGGCCTCGAAGGAGCGTCTCGAAGCTCTGTTGCTGCTCTGCCCGCAGATCCATGAGGGCCTGGTGTTAAGCCTGGTGGATGCTGGCGAGGGATCGGAACAATTCCTCCAGAGGCGAAGATGACTCCATAGCAGCGTAGTCTTCCTCCTTGTCCTGGGTTTTGGCACCAGTGTAACAGATGTTCATATTTGGATCAAAAGAAGGAAGCGGGAGACGGCTTCAGCAAACTACGTGAGTTTATTTACACAGTCTGAATGCAACTCAAATAAAATTAATGCTTTTCAGCTGTCAATGTAAAACTGCTGCTTTTCAACCAGCCAGTGAAGCTTCCACACACACACACTGTGCTCATTATTCACGTCAAGCGCCATTTTAAACTCCACATGAAAAGAGCTTGCAGACAAAAACATCTCATTCTGCATTTTGGTAATATACGCGTGTGTCTGAAGATTACGTTTTGCTGATGTGCTGCCTTTCAAAAGCGAGGCTTGTGTATGACATTAATTTTGGCTTACGGGTAAGGAGATGTAAATGTCCAGAAAATATTCTGTATGAAGAGAATCTGCTCTTTTCCCACCATTCTGCTCCTCGCACACATATATACAGTTTTCCTGAACAGATGGGAAAAAGCTTAAAGCCATAAAAATGTACTGTTTTTTTTTTACTTGCCCTTTAATGGTGGTCACTAGGGAAGAAATGCTGTAAGGTAGGGAAACCTCTACTGTACCTCGGAGGTGTCTGTCTTCAGCAACATTTTCCGCAAATGCATAAAGAAGATTAGAGTACATACGACAAGCCCATCCACCACAGGACTATAAACGGACGGTGTGACTGCACTAGAAACCATGGGTGCAGGTTAAGGAGCAGGGTCAAATAAACGTTTACACTCAAGCTCAGATGGAGAAGCCAAGAGTGAGTCAGAGAGCCCAACATCATCTCTGAACTTCCGTGACTTTGCGTACGTCACTATGCAGGCAGGGAATGCAGAGGGACATGGACTAGAAATGTCAGGCTGATCACAGGCCTTAGGCTCATCTGCAACAACTGGACAGGGAAAAACTTCACCACCTGCAAGGTCATTCCCCAAGATGAGACTATCACCATCCACAGGTAACTGCGAGCACACACCCAGCTTAACAGGACCTGTGATGAGATCAGATTTTAAGTGAACAGTATGAAAGGGAACATTAACACAGCTCATTTCAATACCGCGTATCAATGCGTCAGGGCCAGTGTAAGACTGAAGACTGCAGAAGACTGCAGAAAAGGTCAAGATATCCTCCAAAATGAACGATTAGGCTGACCCAGTGTCTCTCAGAATCAAGACTGGTCTGTACTCAGATTCAGCAGTGAGAGATACTGAACCAGTCATGAAAGGCTCATAAGTCCCAACCTCAGCACAATTCAATTTAGGCACAGACTGGGCAAGAGCAACACTTTTAACCTCTGAAACCAATTTTTTCTGCCTCAAAGCTTCACAGTCTGAAATCAGTTGACCAGGGTCAAGGCAGTAAAAGCAAATTCGCCTGTCACTGGATTGCACTGAGGTAGACTTACGACCCAAATTTGACCGATCCTCACTTTTGGGGGACCACAAGCCGCCTTTCTACCCGAACCGTCAGCAACTGAAGACAAAATATTGAACTGTCATATGGAGGGGAAAATGTTTCGGTGAGTCAACACTAATTTGTCAGTCAAAACTGCAGCATCAGAAAGCAAAGCTACTTTCTTCTTGTTTATGTGGACAACAACATTCTCCGGCATGCAACTTTTAAAGTCTTCTAGCAAGATCAACTCCTGAAGATGCTCAAAAGTTGCAATCTTGCTAGAAATACACCACTTCTCAAAAAGGGCTTTTTTCTCCCGTGAAACTCTACATGTGTCTGTTTCACTGTCTCAGTGTGGGACCTAAACTTTTGGCGATATGCCTCGGGGACAGAGGATTTCACGACCTCGAAGTAAAGGAACTGTTCTATTGTTAAGGCAGAACAAACTTACTGGGCTTTACCAGAGAGACTGCACTGTAACAATAAAGCCCACATGTCTATAGACCACCTCAATTTCGCAGTGACATGTTCGAAAGCAACAAAGTAAGAGTTGACCTCGGCTTCTCTGAATGGTGGCACCAGTCTAATATATTTGCCAACATCAAAGTTAGACTCAGAGGGTGTGAGGTCAGGGTTTTGAGTTAAGGCAGCAACAGGTTAATTAGCAAGAGAAGAAGCAGAGGGAGGTCTAGAGCAAGGCAATGGAACAGGCAAGGTAATGGAACAGGCTTTCTACCCAACAAATCCCATTCACGCAGCTTAATTTCCCAGTCTGCTTCTGCTTCCACACTCAAAACGAAAACAGCCAAACAGGAAGAGAGAAAAAAAGTACTTACCAATTTACCACGTAGAGACCGACCAACAATGAAACTGTAACAAAAAGGTAGGACAAGCCAAAAATAAAAATGAATAAAGTTTTTTGAACTAAGTCTCTTTCAATTGCTCCAGAGTGAAAACGTTATTTGTTATAATGTTAAATATTGGTAAACAGTTAATAACCGGTTAATTTTTTTCATGAAACCAAAGTCTAAATGGTTTATTTATATATAAAAAAATAATTATTGCTGCTTGTTCATTTTACTTAATTAAAATGAACTAAAGCAACACAATTCTAGAACATTTTGCCACAACTTTATTTCATTGCGTTCTATTCATTTAAATTTATAAAATTGAAGTTTACTTAATCCAATTGAGTTGGGACTACATTAATACTTGTTGTAGTGTTAATGTAGTATTGATGAAACTGGGCAGGGGATTTCTATTTCCCTGGATGCTTTGCATGGGACAATAGGAAGAGTAAATGTTAAAATTAAGTGTTATTTTATGTGTTTTTGTGCAAGATGTATATAAAGGTGGATACTTGTTAGTGTTTAATGTTTTATTATGTTGAGATTTATTCGAGTTTATGTTTGTAACGAATGCAGGAGGAAGTCAAGAGAGTAGGATCATGAGAAAATTAGTCCAGATACAAAACTTGGAAAATACAGGAACAAAACAAAACTAAAACTCGGGAACTGAACAAATATTACATCCATGGGGATAACAGGAAACAACAACTGACAAAGACAAAAGCAAACACAAGGACATTAAATACATTGGGGCAAACAAGGTAAACGAAAAACATCTGGGAACAATCAGGACAGGAACCAGGAACAGAGACAGAAGAAGATAAAAAAAACTTCAAACTAAAAGTCTCTTAAACACCTAGTGACATCTGGTGGCCGCTAGGGCAAAAGTCTCAGGTGTGACATAGGCCCCCCTTTAAGGAGCGACTCCTGGTGCTCATAAACATAACACCAAAAAAAAAATTTTGATATGAGGAGCTTGCAGACGATCAGGAGGCATGGGAGGTGACCACAGGGCAGAGACTGGGTCAGGAGGCGGCCACAGGGCCGGGACTGAGTCAGGAGGCCTGGGAGGTGGGCACAGGGCTGGGAATTGAGTCAGGCGGCCTGGGAGGTGGGCACAGGGCCGGGTCTGGAGGCCTGGGAGGTGGACACATGGCTGGGACACAGTGCCGGGACTGGGTCAGGAGGCGGGCACAGGGCTGGGAATTGAGTCAGGCGGCCTGGGAGGTGGGCACAGGGCTGGGAATTGAGTCAGGCGGCCTGGGAGGTGGGCACAGGGCCGGGTCTGGAGGCCTGGGAGGTGGACACATGGCTGGGACACAGTGCCGGGACTGGGTCAGGAGGCCTGGGAGGCGGACACAGGGCTGGGACAGGGTCAGGAGGCCTGGGAGGTGGACACAAGGCCGAGACAGGATCAGGCAGCAGAGCCGCTGGAGGAGGAGTGGGCAGAGCCACTGTAAGAGAAGTCTCTAGGGGAGTGGACAGATCCGCTGGAGGAGGAGTCTCTGGGGGAGTGGGTGGAGTCGTGGCAGACCCTGAGGGCTGAGTCACTTTAGTCAGGAGCGCTGGCAGCGACTGGGGAATGACCTTCGTGGTCGTGCGCAGAGGCAGTGACAGGGGAATGACCTCCATGGTCGTGCGCATGGGCAGAGATTGGGGAACGACCTCAGTGGTCGTGAGCACTGGCAGTGCCTGGGGAGTAGGAGCCCTTCTCCTCTTCCACTTCTGGATGGCTGTGAGCACAGCTGTGGGAGACTCAGAAGGCGGAGCTGTGGGAGGCTCGAGGGGTGGTGCCATGGGAGGCTCGAGGGGCGGAGCAATGGTGGCCACTTGGGCTTAAGCGGGCGTGAACACTGGCTCTGGGACAAACAAGGCTGGCAATGCTGGCTCTGGGACAGACGAGGCTTCAAGAACAGGCTCGTTGGCCGTGGAAGGCATGGGCGTTGGCTCATTGGCCATGGCAGGCGTGGGCATTGGCTCGTTGGCCGTGACAAGTGTGGGCGTTGGCTCGTTGGCCGTGGCTGGCGTGGTAAGAGACAGAAGGAGGTAAACAAAATTTCAAACTAAAAGTCTCTTAAACACCTAGCGACCTCTGGTGGGCGCTAGGGCAAAAGTCTCAGGTGTGACACTGTTATGTTGGAGATTTGGAAGTTACCATTATGGTGAAATTAAATGCTCACTTCATTGAGTAAATGCTGTGCTAACCATAGCATAGTTACTAAACTGCACTCTGTAGTGCTTCCAACCAGCATGTATTAAGCATGTGAAAATTCACTTTCACTTGTTAGTACATAAAGAAATAAAAGAGAATTATATGAGTTAGATTTACACATCTAATTTTGTTGGGTTTACCCAATTTTACTAGGTTCTTTCTACACAAAGCTTTTGTGTTGAGATAACGTAGTAATTTTAAATTAAGAAATCTAATTTCAAACACGTGGAACCACTCTACGACTGAATCAATTCAGAGATTACTTAGCAGAGATGGGCCACTTCTGTTAAAATGAATGGGAGAAATGGAACGCCCAACGGCAGTCAACGGATGTAGAAAGGAAGTCTCGCCTTACAGGTAAAAGAGACAATCACCTTTCAGATACAGACATCACCTGTCAATCAACTCGACAAAACGCATGTGCATTAGCTATACAAGCCAAGAAAATGGCGTTTTTTAGCGTAATCTGAGGTAAAGAATTACAATTTATGATACCAGTGTTGTCACATTTTACTGCTGATTTGAAATATATCCTTTGATCATAATCTTGACCAATCGTTTAGGAGATTTCTGTCTTTTCTCATTCAAGTAGATAGGAGCTGCACTTTCATGACTGGAAATAGCCTCCCGAGAGCATTCCAAAGATGGCTGACAGTGGATTTGCTAGAAAGACTTTGATCAAGTTCAGCCAAAAAAGCGAAATTTTCAGAACTACATCACTTCCTGTTGCCCAAAAATGGGGCTTCTCTCTTGTTAGTTGAACATGATAAGCATGTCCTTTGATTCTGAAGGAAACTGCACCATCACATATTTCTTTGCCTTAAAGTAATGTTCCAGGTTCAGTACAAGTTAAGCTCAATTGACAGCATTTGTGGCATAATGTTGATTACCACAAAAATTAGTTTCAAGTTGTTCCTCCTTTTCTTTAAAAAAAATGCAAAAATCTGGGTTACAGTGATCCACTAACAATGGAAGTGAATGGGGCCAATTTTTTAATGTTAAATTACTCACTGTTTCAAAAGTTTAGCTACATGACATATGGATATGCATGTAAACATGATTTTAGTATGATAAAATCACTTACAAACCTTTTCTGTGTAAAGTTATAGCCAATTCTACAACTTCATTACCATGACGATGTAATGTCAACAAACCCTAAAGGCAGGCGTACACGGTGTGATTTTTGCCTGTCGCATCGTGTGAGAGGAATTACAAGCAGCTCACGACCGCTCGTAAGAAAAGAGGATAAAATAGTTCAACTTTGGCAGGAGCAGCAAGCTCTGTATGATGTTTCCTGTAGTGTCTCCCATGACAGGGTCATCAGAGATGACATTGAACAGAGGATTGCTGAAGAGCTACAGCTGTCAGGTGAGTTGCAGTACATATAGGTAGATAGTTAGCTATGTTGTTTGTAATTTCTACAGGTTTTTTCACAACACACACACACACACACACACACACACACACACACACTAAATAAGGACCTACCATAGACTTCTGTTGTTTTATAAGGCTAACTATAATTACTATAAACTGGCCTAACCCTAACAGAAATGTTTGCATTGTTAGTAGAATGATAAAAAAAAAAAAAAAACTAAATAAAAAAATTTATGTATGGATCATTTTTCCAAATGAGGATGTCCCAAAATGTACCCAACAGGAGGTTTTCTCTGATTTTGGTATAAATTTGTCCCAAATTGGCATTCACATGCATACACACCCAATTTCAATTCAACAATCAATTTAACTTTGCTGTTTGTCTTCTGGTAATTGTTTATACAGTAGAAGATGTCCTAACTAGAATGGCTATGCTGAGGATGCAGTTTGAGAAGCTCATCAAAGGAAAACCCAGCGGGAGTGGCTTTAAACAGCTAACACCAAGGCAAAGTGGATAATTCAACATTTGCAATTCCTGCAGCCTTTTGTTTTGCACAGACCAAGTGAAACTAGTTTGGAAGTAAGTAGATTTACTAGGGACAAAGAATAATGGGAGGGAGAAATGGGGGGGGGGGGGGGGGGGAGTTGGAGAAATTAAGATTCTCCTTGTTATTATTCCATTTTGATTGTTACAATAAGAAATGTGTATCTTTTACAGCCGGAACATGAGACTACTGTTCAAGAAGGAAAGGACATGGAAATGGAAATTGAAATTGATCCATCACCTGGTCCAGAGCAGAGTCCCCTGCGATCCTCTTTTTCAGACACAACTTGTGAAAATGAAGAACCTGGCTCAGCATGACCTGGCTCTGCACCATCTTGCTCAGCATGACCTGGCTCTGCACCACCTTGCTCTGCACCATCTTGCTCTGCAAGACAAGGCTCTGTACCACCGTCATGTCATGCCATGCCATGCCAAGTACAGGTTTCAGACAAATGATGACAACATTGAGCTACAAAAAATAGCAATACTCAATAAGGTTGCTGACCAAATTTCCAACAGAGAGGATAAGGGGGAGTATTCATTTGGGAAACAGGTCAGGGAGGAACTCGGGCAAATTAAAAATCCCACCCAATGCATCCTATGCAAACTTATCCAGGCTTCCCCATGTCTGGAAGTTACTATTCTCACCATCCAGCATACATTCCTCCTCCACCATCCTCAGTACCCATGCCAACACCACCCCCCTTACTGTCCCAGCAAACATACACACTGCTGCATCAGCCAGATGACACTGGGTGCAGTCAGCTACAAGAGCTTTCATTTTTATTTCTTTATTTTTTGGGCTGGATGGCTGTTCTGAAGTGCTGTAAGATTTTTTCTGTTTTCTGTGTTGTGTGATGATATAGTACAGCTCTATAAATGGTTATATTGAAATTTCCAATAAAATACTGTTCGTTCAGAAAAACTTAAAAGACCCAGCCAAAACAACAAGGATTTTCTGTGAAGAAATTTAATTTTTATACTTTTTTTATTTGTTTCACAGTTTATTATAGTGTCTTTATTTTATTTATTATTTTAATTTATGATCTACAGATAATTTTTTTTGTAACAAGTTACATTACATGTTAAAAATGTTCAGCGTTAATCCGTTGTACAGTACAAAATGTTGCAAATAAACAAATGTGTACTCTGCTTAATCATCAATTTAGCCATTACACACACTGATCTTACACTGCCAGCTGGGGAGACAAGGCAATCTTACAGACAGTCACATTGCTTTTTCGCAGCTATTGTTGGGTTTCTTGCTCCTCCCAAGTGCACAGACTGCAAGGTTCTCTCTTCTCGCCATACCCCATAGTGGTGCTGATGCATCCCATCCTCCCAGTCAATGAAGAAAGGTGGAAGGTAGGCATCTGATTGCTTGTGACGCAAGAAATTGTGTAGGCAAATGCTGCCTGTGTGATTGTCACTGCTTTGTTAGGCTCAAGGCAGGTGGTTGTGTCAAAAACCCTGAGTCGGTTTGCTTGAATCCCAAATGCATTTTCCACAACTCGTCTTGCACGTGATAGTCTATAATTGAAAATGTGTTGTTCAGGCTGTAGTAGTTTCAGCAGGTCATTTCTCAGGGGGTAAGCTTCATCTCCCACAAAAGCATATGGCATAATGATGCTGCTGTTTGGTAGGGCCTCAGCAGGTGGAAGGTTTAATTATCTTTCATCTAGGGCAGCTCGGAAATCAGACTGTGCAAATAAACCTGCATCTGAAACTCTGCCTTGAACACCAACATTTGTGTAGATGAATCTATAGTTGGCATCCACTACAGCCATCAACTTGATGGAAAATCTTGACTTGTAGTTGTAGAACATGCTGCCAATGTTGGCTGGGGGCTGAATAAAGATACAGTATGCTTTCCATCAGTTGCCTCGAGGCAATGAGGAAACTGCCACTTGACTTCAAATTCCTGTGTGATTTTCCTCCACTCCTCTTCAGAAGTGTGTGTCTGTAAACATGACATCATGTCACATGTTTATCAGATTAACTAAGACACAGCCAGTTGAAAATGGTGCAATCAATGGCAAAGTCATGGTATAATGCTAAATAGAACAATGATTGGTGAAAACGTAATTGTTTTATTTCATTATATTTCAGAAAATAAAATAATTCGGCAACGTTTAAAAGTCACATTTTGTATTGTGCACATTTTTTACTTTGAAATGCAAACACATAGATTGTAAAATGTATTTCTTCTTTTGCCAGTGATTGCAAACCTTCAAATAAGCCTTCTTCATAGTTTGGTGGAGAGCTTCACATGTTTCTCCTACAATCCTACCAATTGTTGTGCTTCCCAACCAATACTGAAAGCCAAGTGACTCCCCTGGACACACACACACAAAAAAAAGGTCAAATATATTTATTTTATGAAAGCAAAGCAAGGCAACTTTATTTATACAGCACATTTCATACACAATGGTAATTCAACATGCTTTACATAGAAATGATAAAGAGAAAGAAAATAAAGACACATAGGCTAAATACAGTATTAAATCTTTGCTTTTATGCAAGTCATGACTTACTTGTGGCTAGGAACCTCAGTGTCACTGACAGTCTGTCTTTGACACTGATGCTCCTTCTCATGACTGTGTTTGTTTTTAAAAATAAAAGGCTCAACCATGGACAGTAACTCTTATCTACAGTCACCCGAAGCATATCTTTGAAGCCTGTCATATCATTCATCTGTAAAATGTGTTCATCAATTACATATATTGTATTTTAGTGAACAGTCCATTTGATGAATTTGATACATTTACATAGTGATGTAAGCGTACAGCAAAAAGCCAGGCTCAGTCTGGAGGCAGTTTTATGATTTTTATGTTGACAGCTCACATGATCTGAACCAGTGTTCTTACACAGTAAATAACCTAAATATATATGAATATAAATATAATGTACTCCTCACATAAATCTATACTGACATCAGGCCTGCATCACTGATTATTTGCAGGTACATGATTTATACCTATACAGCCAGATCTATGAAAAATATATTGAGTGTTAATGAAGCTTTTACACATTTGTAGGAAATACAATTGTGCAAACTGCTTTTCCCATTTCATTCAAGATAACATCACAATACTAGGCAGCAGTTTCTCACTCATTAAAACAGCATCGGGATATTTTAGAAAACTGAAAACAAACCAATGTTGGATAAAGTGGATATTTACATACAGTCAACAAAAGACTACTTTTTGAGAGGTAACTTTGAAAAACTTCCATTGGTGCTTTGTCTAGTTAATAAGGGCTGTTCACACCAAAAGTGTTGTTGCATCCATCCATGCTATTTTTCAGTTGTTTTTCAATGTAAACATGCTAAACGGATGTCTTTGACCATTGCAGTATGTATCGCTGTGTTTTTTGGCGTCTCATGCAGGAGCACCACAATTTTTTTACGTTCTTTTGTCAAGTTAAAAAGAACATCAGCTGTTAAAAACGTGTCGCGAGACACTCATATTATACTCTATTCCCTGAGAGCACATGTACAACACCCAGGCATCTAGTTAATGTGTGTGTTTACTTCTAGAAGATGTCTATTTTATGTTGTTTGCTCATCTGCAATACATCTATAAGACGTATGTCAATAAGTATGACTCAGATGTCAATAAGACTGTGGAGCGGGACATGGACATATGTCTGTCACTGGGGAGAGAGGAAGCGGTAAGGGCCATCACCTGGGCAGGGTTGCACCAGCTGTGTGTAAGTTCTCATGTAAGTTAAGATGTAAAGATCACACTAAGGGCTTAGTAACTACTAGTTAGTTTGTAACTAAGTCAGTGCTTAATTTTGGTTGCACCACCTGTTCTTAAGGCAAAACTTAACTAGTAGGTCGTAAGCTCTCTGTAAAGTAATGCATAGTCGCATAATATGACGTTTACCTGTATTTATCCAATAAGCAGCCTTCAAATTTGTACGCAGAAGTATTAAAAAGCTGTGTATTTCAGTTTACGGTTGATGTTCAAACCTTGTTTGTTCACGTAACTGTCAGCTGTAATAAATTATATCACCATTAAAATATGATACATAATAAAACAAGATTTCATTAATGTTATATTTAGACTATGTAAATAAAAATATTTAATAGCTGTATCTGAAATGAATAAGGGACAATAAATATAGAATTACTTATACAACAGGCTGGAAAAAAATAGACATTTATTCATTTTAATATTTTATATATTTCGTACATGTTGAAACTTGACACTGGGCGGCGTACACAGGAAAGTGCACCGTTAGACTGGTTTAATCATGCTGAAGAAGTACATTTTTAACATAATGTTTTCTCTCGTAAATCTAAACGAGTGTAAATGCCAACATCATCATATATGTCAAAAAGACTGATGCCTGTCAACCAAAACATGAGCTCATTGATGTCATTAAATAAGTCTGCTTTGTTATTCCATCAGTTACTCCTGGTCGGTGGCATCTGTAAATATTTAGTTTATACGTAGGGTTACGTCCTACCTAAGTTTAATGGTGCAACGCTCAAATATTTAGTAGTGCGTAAATTGTGACTTAGTGCCCATTTACGCCACAACTAGGCTAAGTTGTAACTTACGTATAGCTGGTGCAACCGGCCCCTGGGTAGCTGTGCATAAGTTCTCACGTAAGTTAGGACGTAAAGTTCACACTAAGGGCTTAGTCACTACTAGTTAGTTTGTAACTAAGTCAGTGCTGAATTTGGTTGCACCACCTGTTCTTAAGGCAAGACTTAACTGGTAGGCCGTAAGCTCTCCGTAAAATGATGCGTAGTCGCATAATGACGTTTACCTGTATTTATCCAATAAGCAGCCTTCAAATTTGTGCACAGAAGTATTAAAAAGACATGAACTTCAATTTGATCTTGTTACAGTTGATGTTCAGTCCTTGTCTGCTCATGTAACTGTCAGCTGTAATAAATTACATCCCCATTAAAATATGATATGTAATAAAAGTAGATTTGATAAATAGTATATTTGCCCTGGGTAAATAACAATATTATAGGAGCTGTATCTAAAATAAATGAGGGGTGATAAATAAATACTAATACAACAGGCTGGAAAAACAGACATTTATTCATTTTAATATACTATATATATTTTGAATGTGTTGAAACTTGACACCGGGTGACACCCTGAAAACTGCACCATTTTCATGCTGAAGAGCTGCTTAAAAGTACATTTTTTTCTCTCACACTCTCGTAAATGTCAACATCATAATGTATGTTGAAATGATTGATGCTTGTCATGCAAAACATGAGCTCATTGATGTCATAAAATATCAGTCTGCTTTTTTATTCCATCAGTTACTCCTGGTCCGAGGCTTCCGTAAATATTTAGTTTATACATAGGGTTACGTCCTACCTAAGTTTAATGGTGCAACGCTCAAATATTTAGTAGTGCGTAAATTGTGACTTAGTGCCCATTTACGCCACAACTAGGCTAAGTTTGAACTTACGCACAGCTGGTGCATCCGGCCCCGGTGATTAATGATGCGTAACACCTGTGTCTCGTTACAGTGACGACAGAGATGGGCTTGAAAAGGCCGCCGAGAATGCCAGTGAGGGAGAGAGAGTCCCAGTCACACAGACCTGCCAGATCGTGAAGCTGAACACTGCAAAGCTGTTAACCTTAATTATTTATGAGTTTGTGTTGTCTCTTATGACTAAAGCTAAAGTAG
Source organism: Myxocyprinus asiaticus (assembly GCF_019703515.2). Classification (NCBI taxonomy): domain Eukaryota; kingdom Metazoa; phylum Chordata; class Actinopteri; order Cypriniformes; family Catostomidae; genus Myxocyprinus; species Myxocyprinus asiaticus. The sequence continues at coordinate 15,190,995 of NC_059353.1, forward strand.
ATACCTTGGTGTGATGCTGAAGAGTAAATGCACTGCTGTGAAGCTGAAAAGCCAAAGACTGTATGTTGGACTGGGAAAACCATTAAAGCTTGATTTACCTGGACTGCCACCCCGCTTCCCGCTTCCTTGTTGTTGAATCTTCTACAAAGACATTCAGCAAATGTCTTTGAGATGTTTATGATTTAGAATAATTGTAAATTTGATTTACATGTTTAGCAGATGTTAAATACTTTCCAGATCAAAAAGATCTAAAACAGACATCTCGGAGACATACGTGTGCTGTCTAGTTTCGTTGCACTGCGTTGGTCTGAACGGCCTCTAGTCTTTTAGAAATGCTTTAGCCATTAGTTACATGAATGCTACACATACTGAAGAAAATGTAAAAATACTTCTATCAAGAAAGACTTGGGATGATTGGAATGAATACGAATGTAGAGATATTTAGATCCTTTAGATCATTAAGCCCGTCCTATGGTTCAGAGCTCATATACTTGCTCGAACCGTCAGATCCTGCCGAAGGCAGCAGGAGAGAAGGAGCTTACCACTACGGAAGGACGGGACCTAAACTGGTGGTGATGGGGTGGTGGGGGTGAAAACAACGAGGCATTATGAACGATGAAGGAGCTGTGTGAGCTTATTAAGCAAATGGAATTTATTAAATTAATTTACCAGAAAGTTTTTGATTTCTTACAACTTACTCTGTAAAAAGGCAAATATTTATATTGTGAATCTACTTCTACCTGATCTCACCTTAAAAAAAAATACTTTTGTTGTTAATGTAACCAGGTGGATTTAGTCATAATTTGTTTTTCATTTAAAAAGCAGTTAAATTAGATGTTACCACACAGCAGATTTTTTTTTTACCTAGCACAAGCTACCTGACTAAACATTTTTATATGCACTACATTAGAGTGGTAAAATCAAACAAACAACAATACTGTCCTTCAAAGGCAAAACACAGAAACAACACATCTGAATTGTGTAAATTTACACTCTTTAGAAGAGAAAAAAAGTTAACCTAAAAAAGTGCTTTATGTGGTAACATCTAAATGGTAACAGGTTTGATTGTCAAAAGTCAAAAATATGATTTAACATAACTGAAAAAAGCAAGCTTCAGGGGTTAGATCAAGTAGAAATAGTTTTTTAAGGTAACAGTTGCAGGTTTCCACTTTTTAGTAATCTATCCTGTGACAGACAGGTTTGGTTCAACTAAGATTCAGAGGAAACAAAGTGTGAAAATTTTGATAATGAAGATTTGGCTGGAAATAAATCCAAAAAGTTTTAAGCCAGTTTCAGTGTTGGCGTAGTTACTCCATTTGACAGCAAATTTCAAGAGAAAAATTCATTTTCGTGGCTGGATAACGTTAAATTTTATAAGCCATCTAAAACCCTGCATTAATGCTTAAGTTATATGGCTAATTTTAATTTTCAGCCCTTCTTCTTAGTCACAGTCGCATAATTAAAAGAAAGCTTCTTCCGCTTTCCGATTCGAGCTATCATACTATAACAATATAATAGATCATCATCAAAACATGAACAGATGGCAAAGACAACTTACATTGCTTGACGTCACAGTAAAAACATGAGTGGAAAGTATTTTGTCACATTGAGTTTGTGACCAGTGGCCGGTGGCTGCAGATCTAGCCCAGATGACTGACAGGGTTGCCATGGAAACAACGCTACATGATGAGCTCATTCAGTGCGTGGTTGAGCAGCTGTCTGATCTCCTAAGAGATTGACCTATAAATTTGAACGTTTACATTTACATATTTACACATTTGCTGTATAATACAGACAATGTAAGCATATTTGCCCTGTGAAAAAGTGCAGGGGACCAACTTGGGTTTTATTGAAAGTGAGGGGGACACGTATTCTACGCCCATGTTCTTCTGGTCTCTATCTTGACTCGAACTCGACCTACTCTGGTCTCGAACTGGACTTGGACTCAGATTAGCTGGTCTCGACTACAACACTGGCTACTGTATACTTTGCTTGTTATGATTTCTATGCTGATAATTCATTTTTTAATTGTTTATTATCACTTATTTTGGTTGAGGCAAGTTCCATAATTTGAGCATGTTTTTCCAGACCAGGTTTCTTTTTTTTCTTGAGAGATCTGTTAACACTACAACTGGTACATCACTCACCCTTAGCAAAGAGTACTTCATTTTTTTTAAAAGAACATTATTAACTGTTCTTTAATTCCATTCTAGCCTAAATGAAAACATTTCATTTTTAGTCCCTGCCCGATAGTAAACCCACAACCCGTGAGTAAAGGCTGCTCCCATTTCACATGCAAAGAAGTCACATTACATAAAGTCTAAAAGGCTCCCAGCAAAAAATTAAAAAAAATAAAGTCAGAGTTAGAGAAATGGTGGAAAATTGTCGTATAAAAATAAATGAGGACTGTTTTTTGAAGCCATTACTAGAATTATAAGTGGAGCTTGATGTGACCCCTGCAGAGATTTGAATAAAACATTGACATATCTATGTTATCTTAAATATCAGTTCTCAGCCAGGTAAATTTACCATCTCACTGATCAAAGTAACTGCATTTTTTGGTCATTTTCCTTAGATAAAGGTTAAACGTGAAATGCTAATTAACCTTCGCATGGTTATAACTCTCTCAGGAGTGTGCTTGTGGTTTAAAAGGTTCTTAACACAAAATGTGATGAGACTAGTAATGTCAGGATTAACTTAAGTTCATTAGCATGGCCAATCTCTGATAGGTCCATGATCAGTTCTCACGCACATATGAGGCTAGTATTTAGCCTTTTAAGGGCTCAGGAGAGAGGAGATGAAAGCAGTATAGGTACATTTGCTGACTGTGGATGTTTAATGCAAATGTCAGGCCTGGTGTTCCAAGTTATCGATGGTGATTCATTAGTCATTTAGTGAGAGTGCCTGTAATTGCTGACTGTCCATAGCAAGGACACCTCCCCTATATGCATAATCATAGAGTGATTGGGTTTGGACCTCATGGTTCTTGTGATTGACAGACAAAAGCATGCAAGGGACTGGAAATATTAGACTGAAAGAACATTTTTGGTAAGGACATGACCAGGAGGACTTCTTTACTTTAAGTGTAAAGGGACAGTTCACACAAAAAAAATTTAATTCTGTCATCATTCACTCACCGTCATGTTGTTCCAAACCCATATGACTTTCATGAATCCATGGAAGAAGATGTTAGGCAGAATGTTATCCTCAGTCACCCTTCACTTTCATTTAATCTTTTATATATACAGGTGCTGGTCATATAATTAGAATATCATCAAAAAGTTGATTTATTTCACTAATTCCATTCAAAAAGTGAAACTTCTATATTATATTCATTCATTACATACAGACTGATATATTTCAAATGTTTATTTCTTTTAATTTTGATGATTATAACTGACAACTAAGGAAAATCCCAAATTCAGTATCTCAGAAAATCAGAATATTGTGAAAAGGTTCAATATTGAAGACACTTGGTGCCACACTCTAATCAGCTAATTAACTCAAAACACCTGCAAAGGCCTTTAAATGGTCTCTCAGTCTAGTTCTGTACACTACACAATCATGGGGAAGACTGCTGACTTGACAGTTGTCCAAAAAGACGACCATTGACACGTTGCACAAGGAGGGCAAGACACAAAAGGTCATTGCAAAAGAGGCTGGCTGTTCACAGAGCTCTGTGTCCAAGCACATTAATAGAGAGGCGAAGGGAAGGAAAAGATGTGGTAGAAAAAAGTGTACAAGCAATAGGGATAACCGCACCCTGGAGAGGATTGTGAAACAAAACCCATTCAAAAATGTGGGGGAGATTCACAAAGAGTGGACTGCAGCTGGAGTCAGTGCTTCAAGAACCACTACGCACAGACGTATGCAAGACATGGGTTTCAGCGTCTCGCCTGGGCTAAAGACAAAAAGGACTGGACTGCTGCTGAGTGGTCCAAAGTTATGTTCTCTGATGAAAGTAAATTTTGCATTTCCTTTGGAAATCAGGGTACCAGAGTCTGGAGGAAGAGAGGAGAGGCACACAATCCATGTTGCTTGAGGTCCAGTGTAAAGTTTCCACAGTCAGTGATGGTTTGGGGTGCCATGTCATCTGCTGGTGTTGGTCCACTGTGTTTTCTGAGGTCCAAGGTCAACGCAGCCGTATACCAGGAAGTTTTAGAGCACTTCATGCTTCCTGCTGCTGACCAACTTTATGGAGATGCAGATTTCATTTTCCAACAGGACTTGGCACCTGCACACAGTGCCAAAGCAACCAGTATCTGGTTTAAGGACCATGGTATCCCTGTTCTTAATTGGCCAGCAAACTCGCCTGACCTTAACCCCATAGAAAATCTATGGGGTATTGTGAAGAGGAAGATGCGATATGCCAGACCCAACAATGCAGAAGAGCTGAAGGCCACTATTAGAGCAACCTGGGCTCTCATAACACCTGAGCAGTGCCACAGACTGATCGACTCCATGCCACGCCGCATTGCTGCAGTAATTCAGGCAAAAGGAGCCCCAACTAAGTATTGAGTGCTGTACATGCTCATACTTTTCATGTTCATACTTTTCAGTTGGCCAAGATTTCTAAAAATCCTTTCTTTGTATTGGTCTTAAGTAATATTCTAATTTTCTGAGATACTGAATTTGGGATTTTCCTTAGTTGTCAGTTATAATCATCAAAATTAAAAGAAATAAACATTTGAAATATATCAGTCTGTGTGTAATGAATGAAAATAATATACAAGTTTCACTTTTTGAATGGAATTAGTGAAATAAATCAACTTTTTGATGATATTCTAATTATATGACCAGCACCTGTATATATATATATATATATATATATATATATATATATATATATATATATATATATGAAAGTTGTTTGAAATGAAAGTTCTTTCATATTTCATGGAAGAAATAAACTCATACAGGTTTGGACTGACATAGGGTGAGTAAAATTGACAGAATTTTCATTTTCATTTTCATCTGAAATCAAGTTAAGATATTATTGTGAAAGAAGTGAAATATTTAAAACCAATGGAAATATTAAAGACCAGCCCTGAATTTTACTTTTACAAAAACATGTTGAGAGACACACAAACACATCTGCTCACTGCCGCAGGAGCTCCCACAAGAATCTCAACCACAAAACGTCTGTAATATGTGCCAGATAAGGTTAACGCACAGCATACAGCCAACACACCTCTTTCCATCACAAGTCACATATCCCCCACCTGAACTCCCTACCAATTTTGATGAACTGGAATGTGATGTGCACTCAATGGAAACAATGGGAGAAGGCCTCAACAGTTCATTAGATATAGCTGTGTGTTTCCATCAGGCATAGAAGACAATACCTAATTAATTCCATTGTGTATGTCACTCAAGTTCAGATATTGAGGGTCATTGAACAATTCCTATTTAACAACTGTCTCTCATTAGTTGGTCAGGGTATTCACAGATCAAACTCTAGATGATGCCTTTGGGAGGTACTCACTCAGAAAGCTTATACAGTTCAGCCTGGCTTTAAAACTTGGTTTTGAAGACGCACCACTTATAGATACATTTCCTACATTCTTGATTTAGCAGTACCGGATTGGTCACACGTATGCATATCTCTGGGCCTCGTGACAGGGAAAAACATCATGCATGTCAAACTCATATCTTTAATAGGGTCCTGTGCTCCATTTTCAGTTGGATTTTCAATTGGCCCTGGGGGAGCTTCAAATTGGCTTCGTAGTGTCTCTAGCTTAGTTCCCAATAATCAGCACCCATCTGGCCCAGAAAAAAAGGAGGCAAATACTCCCCAAATGCAGCCCAACCCCTCTTTCCCTCCACTACCAGCTGCTATGGGTACCTTTAACAAGAGTGGAGACAGCTGATCAGAAGTAACCACTGTCCAGAGATGCATACTACACTACATGTGTTGCACTGTTCAAAAAACACATTATCTTCTGTGTGTGTGTGTGTGTGTGTGTGTGTGTGTGTGCTAAATCATGTGGGTGGTGCTGTGGGCACTGACCAATGGTCTGTTGAGATGGCTGAAGATGAGAAAATGTAGATTTTAGGAACTATGTACAGTGTTGAATTTGTTTGGTAAAATTATATTTTGAAAAGGAAAATTATAAATCTGATAGTTTCGACTCTGAATTCTGACAGGATATGCCACATCTGAAGTGGTAAAATGACAATGAACAAACACCTTTGAGCACACATTATATCATCCTGAGATCCGAGCGTGACTACTGTGTGCATTTTCCATTCCCCTTTTGATTTGTAATTAGTAGCACATAATAAACATGAAAAAATTGATAAATAAAAAAGAATTCTATGGCAAATGGTTTTTCTAAAAATGGATGTCCACATTTGTGGACAGTGAGACTAAGTTGTGACATCTTAAATAATACCAAGCTATAGAAAGTCCGATTTGCTTATATATAATTTTTACAATGTTTCCATTGGAGTGTTGGTTATTCAAATTTTTGAGATGTTACAGACATTACAGCTGATTTTCTGTAAAGCTGCTTTGGAACAATATGAATTAGGAAAAGCACAAATAAAAAAAACTATACAAATACAAATTATGTGACTTGATTTTACTTTTATGTTACAATGTTTTTTTCTACTTTGGCAACAAAATCTCAATGTTCTCTCTTTGCACTGTCAAACAAACAAATGATAGCCGGTGCTGAAGCATTTCACTAATCAGAAATTAGCATAATTAATTTTGATACAAGTAATGGCCAGCATTGTCTAATCACTGCCAACCATGTTAAAATAAAATTATACATAATAAATTCTGAATCTATGTACTGATTACCATTGTCCCATGTCTGCAAAACATGATAAGTGGTGCAAACATCATCTGCAGCCTGAACCTGAACTTTTGGAAGTTTGGAAGGAAGGCTTCATAGGAAAGCTATAGGAAGCTGCCTTGCTCCCTATTTAGTGAACGACTTAACCCCCAGTGTGCTGTCTGTTTTGTAACATGACTCGGTTCATCGAAAGTTTTACCATTAACTGACAGCCCAGATTCTCCTGAACTGAGATCAGTCTGTTTAAATGAAATAAAATTATGAGTTGCATATAGCAAAGCCAAAATACAACATCCATGTATGTGTACGCGGGGTCGCACAAGGCTATATTAATGTGCCAAGTTCATACATTATGTTGTCTGGCAACCGCAAACAGCCTACAGTTAGGATAAGGAGCTATATTTCTTCACGAAGGAATTGCTTATGCCGATTATTATTTATTTATTTATTATTTTTTAATTTTATCACCTTTTCTCCCCAATTTTGGAATGCCAAATACTTAGAGTCCTTGTGGTGGCGCGGTTACTCACCTCAATTCGGGTGGCGGAGGACAAGTCTCAGTAGCCTCCACTTCTGGGACAGTCAATCCGTGCATCTTATCACGTGGCTCATTGTGCATGACACCGCGGTGACTCACAGCATGTGGAGGCTCATGCTACTCTCTCAACTTACTACACGCCCCATTGAGAGCAAGAACCACATAATCACAACCATGAGGAGGTTACCCCATGTGACTCTACCCTCCCTAGCAACTGGACCAATTTGGTTGCTTAGGAGACCTGGCACTCCTGGTTCTGAGTCACTCAGAACACCCTGGATTCAAACTCACAACTCCTGGGGTGGTAGTCAGCATCAATACTCGCTGAGCTACCCAGGCCCCTTTTTTATACCGGTTATTATTAATAATAATTGTATAAATGTGTTTTTGACGATGGGTAAGGGGGTTTAGGCACTCTGTTTTGCGTTGTTCCTTCTTTACAAAAATCACTGTAACCTATAGCCTCTCATGTTTTGTTGCTTTAATAACTTTAATCACATATCTAAATGGGCATGAGACATTGTTTTCATCAGTTGACACTGTCGTCAACAGTGGTACCCTGATCTTGGCAACAAAAGCTATGGAATATGAATCTTGTGTAATTACATTTATATCACCTCTGTGTCACATTTAAAGGGATAGTTTGCCCAAAAATGAAAAATCCTTCATCATTTGCAAGTGATTTGCATGTGAATTGTGACCAGACCTTTCAAGCTCCAAATATCACATAAAGGCAGCATAAAAGTAATCCACAAAACTCCAGTAGTTAAAGTTATGTCTTCAGAAGCAATATAATAGGTGTGGGAGAGAAACAGATCAATATTTAAGTCTTTTTTACTATAAATCTCTACTTTCATATTCTTTCACATTCTGAAAGTGAAAATAAAAGTTAAATATATATCTCTTTCTCCCCATAATGATTGTATTAAACAACTGGAGTCGTATGGACTACTTTTATGCTGCCTTTATGTGATTTTTGGAGCTTCAAAGGCCACCATTCACTTGCACTGTAAGAACCTACAGAACTGAGATATTCTTCTAAAAATCTTTGTTTGTTTTCAGCTGAAAAAAATAATTATTTTAATTTTGGGACAAATTATCCCTTTTAAACTTATTACTAAAACCAAAGTTTTTCTTTTGCATACTACAGTTTGGAATTCTGTAGGCACCACTGGTTGTAATCCCTTTTGAAACATATTTTCTTTTAGAAAAAAATAACTGAATGAATATGGTAAAACGGCAGGTGTCTGACTTGTTAAAAGCAGTGTGCTCTTGACAATTAAATAAAAATAAGCATTTAAAAGGATCTGCATCTTAGAGGAACAGCTAATCTCATTTTACTGTTTGTGATGCAATGAAGACGTTTTTCCAGTGCAAAACTTCTGTCTCTGCACCTGAATAGTTCTCTCTGGATCTTGTCAACATCTTTGGCCACATACAGGAGCATGAACATGAAAACAGCAGCTAGTGGATGGAGGGATGGATGGATGGACAGATGGCTCGGCAAGCAGAAAAATCAATAAGTGAGAAAACATAAATTACATCTGTACACATATACAAATACAGTTACTTCATCACATGTTGCTTCTTCTCACGCACCTGCCCCTGCTTGTCCTGCAATTATGAAAATGAGTTCTAATTTTCCTGTTAGTTTAACATCTTTAAACTCTCGCTTTCAAATTGCGAGGATTTAGGCAAAGATTCAGTGAGGCCATAAGTCATGTTTACTTTCTACCACCTTGATCATAACACTGCATCAACCATATATAGTAAAGTCATGCATCAAATTATGCATAAAACTTCAAACCCAGGGGGCTGCACTCTCTGTACACAACAGAGCCCAAATTAATCTCTGTCATTACTAATGCAATCCCAGCCTCTTTGTTTAATAAACAGTTTGTCAGTGATTTATTGTAGGGTGACTGTAATTTGATTGCCAAAGGAACAGGGCGGATATGCATATTGCAGCCAGTTCAGATAAACAGAATTATTAGTGCCTGTTAGCACAAAGCAGAGATCACAGTCACACCATACCGCAAGCGCAGAGGAGGAACAGGGGGCGGGAGGGGGCAATTACCCCCAAATTACATAATCAGCCCCTGACGGATGACTCTTCTCATCTGATACAGCCCCCGCAGAATGCATCCACACAAACGCAATATTGTCAAAGAAATGGAGGAATGCCTAATGACTTTTGTTCTGTGTTTGTGTCGCCCCACTCTCTCTCTCACTCTCCTCTCGGGCTGATTTAAGTGCTTAGGCGGTAAGGTCTCTGTCTGGACTCAGTTAATATAGTGAGGAATGATGATGACTTTCGTGCGTGCTTCTGAGTGGAAACACACAATCAAGCTTTTCTTCAGTCTTGCCAAATTTTAAGAGCACTTGGTGATCCAACAAGTAGCATTTTTGGCCCTCAATTTGGGATTTGAGGGAGGACAGGTGTAAGCTTTTATGCCAATATTTCTGTTTTATAATGCTGCAACCTCAAAAATTCACTTCATCAATTCTAAATCTAAAAGTGTTTAATTTTTTAGATGTTTTTGTATAGTTTTGGATTTTCTCCTATTCGATAAAATACACTAAACTGTAACTAGGCCTTTTGATTTCACAAAAAAGTATAAACACTTGCTCTGTTTTGCTTTCAAAATATTACTTTTTGTTGGAGCATCCTGACCCTTTAATTAAACCTGAACTGGGGGCAATCACAGGGAAACTTTAACAGAGAAAGACTTAATGGTGAACTTATTTATAAAAGAAATTTAAATGGGATGTTTAAAAAAGTAAAATCATTTGCAGCCTTTGTATGGTGGAATTTAAACACCATAGAATAAATTGGTACAAATTTTAATGGGAAGTTGCAACTTACAAGTAACAAAGACTTGCAGGCTTAACAAAGGAAAATGTAAATCTTTCCAAGTATCCCCTGAAACCTGTTTAAATAAATAGTTTGCCAAAAAATAAAGATTCTCACATCATATATTCACCCTCATGATATCCCAAATGTGTAAGACTTTCTTTCTTCTGCTGAACACAAACAAAGACTTTTAGTAGAATATTTCAGCTCTGTAGGTACTTTAAATGCAAATGAATGGTGGCAAGACCTTCAAGCTCCAAAAAGCACATAAATGCAGCATAAAAGTAATCCAAACAACTCCAGTTATTTAATATATGTCTTCTGAAGCGATGCAATCACTTTGGGTGAGGAAAATGATCAATATTTCAATCAGTTGTTAATATAAATCTCCCCTTTCACTTTCAGAACAAGAAAGCGTATGAAAGAATGTGAAAGTGAAAGTGGAGATTTGTAGTAAAAAAGGACTTAAATATTGATCTGTTTCTCACCCACAGTTATCATATCGCTTCTGAAGATAAGGATGTAACCACTGGAGTCATATGGATTACTCTTATTCTGTCTTTATATGATTTTTGGAGCTTGAAAGGTCTGATCACCATTCGCTTGCATTGAAATGGACCTACCGAGCTGAAATATTCTACTAAAAATCTTCATTTGTGTTCAGCAGAAGAAAGAGAGTCAAACACATCTGGAAAGTCATGATGGTGAGTAAATGATGAGAAAAATTTTATTTTTGGGTGAGCTATTCCTTTGAATAACCCCTGAGTTGTAGTTAGGGGCCGTAAACACCATCCCCATTTGGCTACTTCACACACAACCCTAATTGGGAATCATCATGGTTACTTTCATAACCTCCGTTCCATGATGGAGGGAACGAGACGTTTTGTCGATGTAGTGACACTAGGGGTCACTCCTGGGAGCCCCAAACACCTCTGCTTTTTTTAAAAAAGGCCAATGGGAATTGGCAAGTGGAATTTGCATGCCACTCCCCTGGACATACGGGTATAAAAGGAGCTGGTATGCAAACACTCATTCAGGTTTTGTGCTGAGGAGCCGAGACCAGGTCCCGGCCATTTCAGCGAGTAGTTCAGTATTGTGGCAAGAGGGACACAATGTCTCGTTCCCTCCATCAGGGAACGGAGGTTACGAAAGTAACCATGACGTTCCCTATCTGTCACTCACTCGACGTTGTGTCGATGTAGTGACACTAGGGGTCCCTATACAAAACGCCACAACTATCTGAACTGCGTTACGTGAACTTGCGGTGCGTGACGGGCAGACCGCTGTGTGCCTCATAGCCAGAGCACCAGGCCGTCACGTAACCTCCCCCAACGCTCTTATGAGCGTCGAACGGTCCTTCAGGAACAAGTCGACTGCCCAACAATAAGGACAGGCTAGACCAGCCGAGGCCTCTTTTCCTCTTTTTTCTCCCCAAAAAGAGTGGAATTTTTTAACCGACTGGGGGCCATAAGTGTCTACGTCAGAGGGTGTCCCTCCCAAGGGGAAGACACCGAGGAGACCACACCCTGCCCAAAAAGAGGGGAGGTATTTTGAGTGGAATACGTCACATGGTCTTACTGAGTCTTGTCGGAAGTATATCATGTGGAGAGGTCCCATGGTAGGTCCTACCCGAAGGGGGAGGAGTTTCTACAAAGCATGGCGACCAGGGGCAGAGGGGCCTCTGCCCAAGGAAGACGCAGTTTACTGACAGGGAAACGATTTTGCGGAAGATATCACATGGGGTCGCCTTTGGGGAACCAGCACATGTCAAGCACCTACCTCAGTACAGGGCCTCATTAGCGCACGTACTGGGCCGGCAGCGAGTTTCTCTGCAAACTCAACTGCCAGAGGGCTAAGGAGGAAAATCATCCAGGGATCACAGTTTGTGAACACGACTGGGAGTCAAGAGCGCACATCTTCACCTCAAGGGAGGGGAAAGGTGCTATGCGCAAGTGGTACACCTGGCCAGCTGTCCCGGAACTTACCTGCTTATGCCTGCCAATACATGGGACGAGACCGGCTCAACCCGGAGACTGTAGAACCCCGCAAAGGTGTTGAGTGCTGCCCAGCCTGCTGCTCTGCAGATGTCTGCCAAAGAGGCGCCACTGGCCAGGGCCCAGGAGGCCGTCACACTCCTGGTAGAGTGGGCTCATAACCCCTCAGGGGGTGGCACGTCCTGAGCCTGATATGCCATTGCGATGGCGTCAATGATCCAGTGGGCGATCCTATGTTTGGAGACAGCGCTTCCTTTCCGCTGTCCACCAAAGCAGACAAAGAGCTGCTCGGAGCTTCTAAAGCTCTTCGTGTGATCCAAATGGATGCGTAAAGCTCGCACCGGACACAGCAACGCCAAGGCTGGGTCTGCCTCCTCCTGGGGCAGTGCTTGCAGGTTCACCACCTGATCCCTAAAAGGGGTCATGGGAACCTTGGGCACATAGCCCGGTCGGGGTCTCAGGATTACATGAGAGTAACCCGGACCGAACTCCAGGCACGATTCGCTGACAGAGAACGCCTGCAGGTCCCCTACCTTCTTGATGGAAGTGAGAGCAGTCAGGAGGACAGTCTTCAAAGAGAGTGCCTTAAGCTTAGCTGACTCCAAGGGCTCAAAGGGAGCTCCCCGTAGACCCCGAAGGACTACAGAGAGGTCCCACGAGGGGACGAGGCACGGTCTGGAGGGATTCAACCTCCTAGCACCTCTCAGGAACCTGATGATCAAGTCGTGCTTCCCCAAGTACTTACCATCTACTGCATACACCTTCAAGGTGGAGGGGGACAGCCGCCCCTCCAACCTCTCCTGCAGGAAGGAAAGCACCGATCCGACTGCGCATCTCTGGGGGTCTTCGCGTCGGGAAGAACACCACTTAGCGAACAGACGCCACTTCAAGGCATACAGGCACCTCGTAGAGGGAGCCCTAGCCTGAGTGATTGTGTCTACCACCGCGGGTGGTAGGCCTCTTAGGTCTTCCGCGTCCCGTCCAAGGGATAGACATGGAGATTCTAGAGGTCTGGTCGTGGGTTCCAGATGGTGCCCCATCCCTGAGAAAGAAGGTCCTTCCTCAGGGGAATTTGCCGGCCCAGAATGGGAGGTCCGCGGGGGGATACCCAGCAGAGGTAGTCCCATTGATGTCCCCAAATCGCCCCCAGTGCTAACCGACGTGGCTTCAAACCCGTAGGTAGAAGGACCAGTGCGGGGAGCCGCGAACGCAAGCCGCGACCGCAGCGTTGCCATGGTCATGTTCTCGCAATGATGACATGACCGATCCACGAACGATGTCTCCACGTGGGCAGCGCCCAGACATGTAAGACAACGATCGTGGCTGTCAGAAGCAGAGAGATAACGACCGCAACCAGGAATAACACACAAACGGAAAGTCATCTTTAAAAAGACGTTCCGTGTGTGCCGCTCTTTTTGTGAAAGAAAATATACTCTTTTAGAATAGAATATAATCTCTTTTTTCACTCTGCCGAAGCACCCAGGGGTGTTCTCTGCACTCCACAGGCACAGAGGGGGAGAAGCTGGTGAAACACACCGTAAATCCAGCAGTTTTACGAGGTGAATTTGGAGGAATTGTATTCAGTGCACTGAATGCAACCGCTCGGCTCCGAAGAGAAAATCTGAATGAGTGGTTGCACACCAGCTCCTTTTATACCCATATGTCCGGGAAAGTGGCATGTAAATTCCACACGCCAATTCCCATTGGCCTTTTTAAAAAAAAGCAGAGGTGTTTTGGGCTCCCAGGAGTGACCTCTAGTGTCACTACATCGACACAACTTCAAGTGAGTGACAGATAGGGAACACTAGATTAAAGCAAATGTACTCTCACTTTCCACCACTAGATGGCACTGTGTAACAGATGGGGTCACTCCTCAACCAACTCAACAGTCCTGCAATAGTCTTACCATCTGTAACAACCCAGCAGTATAATACAATAACCTCTAGTGCAACCACTGCTCTATGTTGATCGGGTAAATCAAGTGTCCATTATGATTTGCTGGTGGAATTCTAATGTTTTGTTTGCACTGATAGACTTTTGGATTGTTCCAAAATATATAGCACCGTGCTAAAAAATATTGTGGTGTCATCAATTTCAGATTTGACTGCTTCATATACAAAAAGCAAACTGTGGTTGGTTGTTTTACATATTGATCCGATGCTCCCTTCCTGTCTGATAGGGCAGTTGTTTGGACAGAATACGCAAATCAGAAGACAGGTTTGGGAGATGAATTATACCATACAGCTTTGATTGAAAATATACTAAGACATTTTCTTTGTAATTCTATTTATTTTTTGTTTGTATTGTAGAGCAAATAAGCTTAGATTTAGTGTTGTTTAGAAGTTATTTTGCCTATTTTTTTTATTTGTTTTATTTTTTTTTATTATTGCTAGTTTGTGTCTTTGTAATTTCAGTTAATAATAACGATGTGTGAGGATGGAAATTATTTGAGACTTCCTACTGTAAAAACAGCCATACATGGTGGAAAAACTCTACCAGGTCTCCCAATGATTTATAGTTTTGAAAGCAAAATGTGTTTCATCATGGGCATATCTCTAACATCACTGGTACAAAGCAGCTACCATGACTGAATCAATAGTTGTTTCATTGGGTTTATCCCTGCACACACTGAAAGCTTTTGTAATCTTTGTCAGATCTATTAGAATTCTTTCACATAATGCAGAATGTGTTCTGTCCAATACAGATCAATGACTTGTGGAAATACAACACCACAAGGACAGATACAATGACCAAAAATGACATGGAACACAGAACTCATTTCATTTTGACAACATTCCAAACAGTAACCATTAGCAACACCTACATACTGTCAGAATTATGACATACCAGCTAATTTTCCCCCCACAAATGATGATCAGTGTGAACAATGACATACTCCTGAGGGGGGAGATTATGTTGAAAGAGCATTGTTTTGCAAGACTGAATTGAGGAAAGGACAAGCTCCATCAAACTGATCTTCAACCAATTTCACATTTGATGTCTTTGATCCCCCCATCAGATGTTTAGGCAATTGAATTTGTGATTAATTGTGTGAGGGTTGTGCTGGGCTGGTAGCTACATGTTTTCCCAGTCTAGCGCCTCCTCAGAAGCCCCTTGGGTGAAGATGTTCACTGTCAAACCGCTCATTAAACAAGGAGAATCTACAGCAGTGTCCGCTCCCCCTGGAACAAAAGACAGCTGTTTGCTTTAGAAAAATAAAGCAAAGCTCTGGACATGTGTGCCAATAATGTTCAAAAAGAAAGCCAGCATTCCGTTTGGTGTTTGCCATGATTATGAGGCTTTTCTTGGCAGCCAACAGTGATAACTTGCTGATACTGCTTTGCAGCATTAAACCCAGCCTCCTCCTTTCCTATCCCATCCCCTTCTTTCTCTCTTCTTCCAATAGAAATGTGCAATCCAAATGTCAACCCTGCTGGGCCAGACAGACTGAAATACCTTCTGCCAGTCCACTTAAACAAACTGTACTTGCTGAAAGGCCCTGATTGTATCTCCTGCTGCCATCAATCATCCAATCAGATGTAGTGCAATCCCCTCCCCACTGAGCTCGTCTGAAGCCGAGGTTTTGTCCCCACCATGCTCTGTGCTCATGGCGAACAGGTAAACAGCTATCCCGCAGATGCCAGAGATGAATTTTCAGAGTCTGTCTCATTTGGACAGGCTGGCTCATTTTGTGTCTCACTGCGGCATTCTGATTTCATCTAGGCAGGGATTGGGACTTACCTTGGCTTCAGAAGTGGCTTACAAACCTGGTGATTAGTCCAGACATCTTCCAGGTCAGGAGTGCTGGGGAGTAAGAGGATAGAAGTGGAGGATGGCAAGCATCTCACAGCCTATGATGAGAGCATCCACACAGAGTTCATTAGCAAAGTGCTTTTACTAATCCAGTAGTGCTGAGTAGGATTATAGCAGCTAAAGGCCTTTGCATACCAGAGGCAATGCAATAATATGAAACGAATCTCCAACGAATGGCCCTTTTACATTAAAATCGAGGTGAATGATTGATGTTAACACATTCACGACTTTATGATAGGTGGCACTAATCGACAAGCAATTTTACCGCGGTATGGTAGGTGGTAAAAAAAACCTTTAAGATGGTCTGCCCCTCGCCCATCACTGATGAGAAGAACTACTTGAGAAGTTTGCAAAACAACCTTGAAATTGTAATACAAAAGACATGCAGGCAAGTTCTCTAGCAAGCCGATCGAAAAAAGAAAACAAATTTCTCTACAAGCTGCAGTAGCAATGATGATTTTGTTGTTGATTTGCTCATGTAAGATTAAATGCACATAAGATTAAATGCAAAGGCAATAAATGCAGACATATAAAATAAATTATGAAGACAATCCACATAAGATCAGTTCTATCAGAAAAGACTCTTGATGATTGGAATTATTTCAAATGTAGAGAAACGTATAATATTTGGTGTAAGCCCCATCCTACGGTTCAGCACTCAGATACTCACCTGAACCATCAGATCCTGCCTTGAGGCAATGATGGCAGGGGAGCGGAGCTTACCCCAAAAGGAATAAGAACCTAATTTAACCTATGCCCCCAAAAGAAAATATAAAACCAAATAATTAGACTCAGGACAACACCCAGGTCTGTTGAGGGACAAATCTGAAAGAAGAGGAAATATCAATGAATGATGCAAACATATGCCTGTATGACTGTGTGACATGCTACTATTGTGCCAGACCCTGCTGAAGGGTAGGTAAGCTTATTAGAATTGTAGAGCCCCTGCGAATGGGTGAGCCTTGTTGTGCAATATCTTTGCAGAGGTGTAAACAATGCTCGTGATTGGGCCCTTCCTTGTCATTGAGCCCTTGAAAAAATGTGGGCATAGTTGTGCAGTACCCTGTAAAAGTATAAAACAACATTTTGCGTTTGAGCCCTTGATAAGAGCGACGTATTCTGTGCAATACTCCTGCAAAAGGACAAACGCTGTTTGCGTTTGAGCCCCACAATAGGGGCAACATTGTTTGTGCAATACCCCTGCAGGAGGAAAAAGAAGTTTGCGTTTGAGCCCTGATGAGGGCAACATTGTTTGTGTAATACCTTTGCAAAGAAAACATATTTGCATTTTAACAACATTTTGCGTTTGAGCCCTACGATGGTGGCGAGCATTTTTTTTTTTTTTTTGGCCAGAATGACTCTAATAGAACAGAACATGTAACATAACTGTAAATAGGAATTATTACCTCATTGTTTTGACTTGATTATTACTTGTATTAGAGCAACAAATGCATTGAGCTGTTAAAGAAATAGGAATGTAATGAGCAAAGCCTACTAGGTGTCAGAGGGCCTACAGCTAATACGGATGATACTTCCCCTTTAAAAGGAACAAGGATGTAGAAGTCAAGAAAGCACATGATTTAACATGCGATAGGAGCGCCGACAGAAGCAGTGTCTTAACGGATGTAATGGACCCCATACATTGAATTACATTTACATTTACATTTACATTTATTCATTTGGCAGACGCTTTTAACCAAAGCAACTTACAAAAGTGGAAAACATAAGCGAATCATCTTAAGGAGACAGTGGTATGAAAAGTGCTGTATTACAAAGTTTCACTAACATCATAATAGTATTCAAAACAGAATAAAGTGCAACAGGAAATGTTTTTTTTGTTTGTTTTTTTATGACTATTTAAGTGCTCATGGAGAAAAGATGTGTTTTTAGTCGTTTTTTGAAGACAGAGAGTGAGTCAGCTTCATGGATGGAGTTGGGAAGGTCGTTCCACCAACGTGGTTTAATGAAGCTGAAAGTCCGGGAAAGTGTTTTGGTGCCTCTTTGTGTTGGTACAACAAGGCGACATTCCTTAGCCGACCGCATGCTTCTAGTGTGCGCGTAGCCCTGCATAAATGATTTTAGGTATGCTGGAGCAGACCCAGTGACTGTTCTGTATGCCAGCATCAGAGCCTTACTTATGCATGATGATGTGCATTTATTTTGGAGGCTGATTCTCCCATGGGAGAATGGCCAGGGCTCGGTTATTCACGAACCTAGCCGCCATGCTGGCAGAATGCACGATCACCTTACATAATTGGTGAGAACAGAGAACTGTAGTAAAAATTTATTGTTGCCACTTGAAAGTGATATTGCTGCAGTATAAGGGAAATGATGCACGTATAATTGAGAACATTGCTAGCAGAAAGACTAGAACCCCATCGACCACCAGCTATTTGCATTGATGATTGTTCCCCAAAAGAAGAATAGACGGAGAACTTAGCGTATTTCCTGATGGAGATCAGCTGCGCTGAGTAGCGTGAACATCTTGGTGAGTAGACCATGATGTATAATCCGACATGAAGCGACTGTTGCTTGGAGAAGCAAGGCATAGCGTGTGATGTGAAAGCAATGGAAGTATGCGAACAATAAAGACAGGTGTGTAGGCTTATAAAACAGAGGCTGTATTGTGATTGGATAAGATGCCTGATTGTATGAAAGCATAAGGGTCCAGAGTCTTCCTGCCAGAAATGTAAGCACAGCATAGTTCTAGCAGGAAGATTCACAGCTGTACATCATCACACTATTAGCTAGGTACTCCTAGCCAATCATGTGTCAGCCATCGCTTTATAAGTCTGCTTGCAACCTCCACCACCCCACCGCCACAAGTTGAGTCCCGTCCTGCACAGGGGTAGGCTCCTCGCCCCTGCCTCCTATCTCCGGCAGGATCTGAAGGTTCTGAGAACAATCTCTTCAGACAGCCAGATGAGGCATACGCCAAAGAGAGACATTACATTCCTTTTTCATATTCATCAAATAAATGTTATCTTAAACTTTACTCAAGTATGCAAGTCTTCCTGATAGAACTACCACTTACGCTTACATAGCTTTTTTTTTTTTAAAGGGGATGCAAGGCAGTGATGCAGCATAATAATTTACATGTTAAGAGAACCCATATGAGAAAAAAAAAACGTTTCAGTTTTTAAGGAATTGTATTTAAATTAACTACACATTCTCACTGCTGGTTACTTCAGCGTTTACTGTTGGTGGTCAAAACAGCTTTCTGTGCTTTAGCGCCACAGTTTGTGCTGGTTTTAGTAACTGCAACAGCTCCTGACACGTGATCCAAAGCTCATATTTTTCATCATGTGAGCGAAAAAAACACCACTGACATACTCACTGTAAACAAAAATCCCGCTCAGTCGGCATGCGAATGTTCTCTCCAGGTATGAATGGCTTCATAGAAATCCACTGTTTCAATTAAAAATGTTAAAATTTGTGTTTGATGAGTAAAGGCCTTTAGTCACCAGGAGTTGAAGATCAGCTAACCTATTTATTAAGTGCTGCTCTGAGTCCATAAAAGCTAAGTCCAAGTTGAAACAGGAAAGTGAATCTGTTTATAAATCTGAATTAAAATTGCAGCTCTAAACTCAACATTAAGCCATTACATAAAAATTTCAACATATTTTCACCTTCTCAGCAAAGAAAAATTATGTGTCAATATCAGAGGTGCAACTAAGTAGTTGGAGTAGTTGGAACTCCCCCTTAAATGTAACCATTCTACATTCGGGCCTGGGAGGGAGCCATATCTAGGTACCAGAGTATCATGAGACTTGGGGATGGGCTCTTTTGACCAGAATGCAACCACCTAGCAATCGCCCAGAACACCCTAGTAACCAACTACAGTAGCAACACTCTAGCTACCACCCAAAACCACCTAGGATCATGACAGCAAGTTTTGCACATCCAAACACCACTCCAGTGGTGTTTTCTTTATTTATTTACTCCCTATCTTAACAATGTGAGCCTGGTATGTTGCGTGAAAGAGGGTATTGATCATCTGTAATGTTCACTCACTCATGGTCTTCATGGACATACCTCTTGAAATAGTATTCAGGGCGACCCAACTGCTCATTTAACATTCTTGAAATTTTGTTCAACTGTACTGCCCATCTCTCTCAAGGAAAAGTGATTGCTTTTTATCTAACCGCAATTCCTGCTTTTCTAGAGGCTTTTCTTCTTTGTGTCTAAGCAAGCCTGATTCATTCTGTTTTTCCCTGGTCTTCATCATGAACCTGGGCACACAGACGCTGTTTTCCATTATCGGCAGGCCATTGGGCTGAAAAAGAGGACAGAATGAAAAGGAACTTAACAAGACAAGAAGGACGCATCTCCATCAACACCAATCAGCCACTCTGGATGACGATGGGTATTACAGTCTTTTAATGGAGGACGACTCATCCTCTATAGCCATTGATTTACGTCCTTGGATTGTGATATTTCATTATGGGGCATTTGCAATTTCCTGCAGGCTGAGACCATTACTGAAGCCTTGCATCTCAGCATGTTGACCATGAACTGTAATGAGAAAAGAGCGTGTGAGAGGGGGAGAGGGGCATATAGGAGGAAAAAGGGGGTGTAAGGGAGGAGAGAGTGGCTGTATTTATCCATTACACTGCAAAAAAAAAAAAAAAGAAAAAAAAAGATAAATGATTGTATGTGACATGTCTTTTTCTGAGGGAATGCGGTAAGGTTTGGTAGAAACAAACTGAAATCTAATGTGTTATTTAGTCAAAATGTTCACTGACCGTTATTTTCATGTGTGTGTTCATGAGACAGCCTGTAGGCAAGCTTTAGAGCTTTTTGCACGAGATCAGCAGTAGTTATGCAGCATGCGTGAGATGGGGCGTTCAAAAGAAAACTCGTTTTGTTTCACTTCAACATGACCACCACCAATGTTAACAACAGAAAACACAACATAACTGCACACAAACCAGAGGACAGAACTTACAAACTTGTCTGAATAGTTTGTTGTGGAAGAATAGATGTATTTCAATGTCCAGCCTTATTTGTTTGAACCGGAGTCCTCAATCAAACAGTGTGATGGAGGAGGCCAAAGGTAGCTACCAGTACCGCCGCTCCCTATACACATATTATGCAGTCTGCGTAGGGCACCAACTCCCTACCCTAGGGGGGCACCAGAAACTCCACCGGCTGCCCTTACTTGCTCGTTATACATTATTCAAGGACCCAAAAATAGTCGCGGAACACAGACGATCGCCTCGCGCTCGCACCACGCATCGCATTTTTGACCAGTGCCAGTTCAGGGTTACCCGGTGCGATGCCAAATATAGAAACCAAGCAATTAACAGAATGTCCCGTTGCTCATCACAGCTGCTTAGAACAAAAAACTCTGATTAACATAGAAGATTGTTTCTTTTTTATTGCGTGTCATTTGGCATCTGAGTAGGATACGGTGTGACTGTAGCTACCTTCAGCCCCATTTCTCTGTTTGATTGAGGACAAATAAGATAAGGCTGGGCATTTATTTTTCAACTACAAACTCTTCAGACATGTTTGTAAGTTCTGTTCTCTGGTTTGTGTGCAGTTATGTTGTGCTTTCTGTTGTTAACATCACTGGTGGTCCTGCTGAAGCGGAACAAAATGAGTATTCACTTGAACACCCCACCTTGTGAGCGGCAGCGTAACTACAGTTGCTCTCATGCCAAGAGCTCTAAAGTTTGCGTGCAGACTCATGAACACGCACAGGAGATCAGCTGTTGGTCAAGAAGAGTTTCACTTAATAATACATTAGATTTCAGTTTGTTTCTCACCAAATCTAATCTTATTCCTTCAGAACAAGACGAGTCGCATACAATAATTTATTAGACCTCTGAATTATACTTCTGTGTCCTTTTGAAGCTTTAAGAGGTGGTCACCATAAACTGCCATTGTATGCCATCACTGAGCACAACAATGTTTTCACAATTTCTCCCTTTGTGTTATAAAAAAAAATAAGAAAGTCATATGGGTTTAGTAAACAATGACTGAATTTTCATTTTGGGGTGAAATATCCCTTTAAGTCTTGTTTTCAGATAAATATAACTAAGGACCCGAGTAACCAGAGTAAGGTTAACTTTATTTTTCTTATGCCATTGGTAGATAGCGTTTTATTGTTTGAAGCATAAACTTCATCAAATTTTGTTAGATTTATCTGAAAACAAGACTTAAGGTCTTATGCCATTTTACTTCTCAAGTAAATGTATGTTGTCATAAGGATTTTTAGATATTTTTTACAAAAAAACCAGACACAAATACTGAGTAAGAAAATGTTTCTTGCAGTATAGACAGAAAAATTTTAACGAAGCAAATGAGAACATTTAAAAAGCACAAGCAAGGTGTGAAAAACAGCACCTCTCATCGCTGATTAGATATAAGGGGATAAAAGCTTGAAACTAATTTAATCAGCTCTTTGTTCTACTAAGCAGATGTAGCATGTTCTTCATCTCTCTCTACCATCTCTGCCTTTTTTCTTTTTTTACAAAACCCATTATGGGAAGGCCATTCTTTGCAAAAGAAAGGTAAAATGTGCTGCATTCACTCTCTTCAGTGCTGGCCTTCATGCATTAGAGTGCCGATGTTCCATGTCACTGCATTAGTCTACTGTCACAGAGTAAAAACAGAATTGTCCATTAAAAGCAGTTCACAGTGGTGTGATGTATCTGTAGCACACAGCATTAATTAATGGGATCCAACTAGCAAAGTTTCAAATTTAATGGACCAAAGCAAAGATCTAAACCAAATCTTGCTCCTATAGACTGGGTGCACCAACTAAAATGCATTAATTATTTGGAAAATGGCGCCCTTTCACAGACGAACATGCTCTGCTTTAAACTGAAGCAGTAGGCTACCTATCGACTTAATAAATCATTGTGAGATGTGTTGGGGTCCGCAAAGTACGAGAATCACCAGCATTTTTCTGGTCTCAGACCATTGATTTCAACAGATCATTATGGAAACTGGAGCCCTTTGTAAGTGATTTTCCAGGATTGTTTTTAGCATGGAAAATAAAAAATACTGGCATCTGGGTGTAATGCGTTTAAAAATATTTGTGTACCAATATATTAGACTTGAAAGGAGTGTAATTGAATTGACTAATCAATGCTGCTGTTTTCTCCAGTATAATTTAGTATCTTGTTCTATTCCTATGCAATAATAACTGGAATAAATGTGCATAAAAATATCGTTACGAGTAAAAAATATCTTATAAAAGGCAGTCTTATGGAGAGTACAATAAAAGATGCTGGGGCGTAGTCATTTTATAACCTACATGTCATTTAAAGCAAGGCATAAACATGCATTGTATTACTGAATGGAAATTCACTATTTAGTTTGCAATGCTGTTTTGCAACATATCTAAATAAAAAAAAGTTTTTAAAGTGGGCTTTGGTGATTGTTCTCTTGAGAGTAATTATACTGTAAAAGACCCATTGTATAGATATAGCTGTACCTGCAGAGCTTTCTCCAGTGAAACTCATCCCACTGGAACCCACAGCCTTGATTTTAACTCTCGCCTTTTCCCCAAGAGCTGGACATGCTGCTGAGCAGTACTGCTGGATTTCAACTGCAGGCCTGTTCAAATAAAATGACACACACTGTGCCAGAGATGAACTTAACAGCTCGAATCAGACATCATGGGGTCTTGTCTCGATCTTCGGTCCATTTGTATTGTTTCCTGTGTTAATGAGGGGGGCTTGTCATCGCTCTGGAAATAGCACTGGGTTGAATTGAGCCTTGCAGGGTCACAAGAAAAGAAAAAACTGGCTATAGTAAAAGGGCTATAGTAAAAGTGTGATGCAATTTGTTTTTTTCACAGGCAGCAAGCATTTAAGGCTGATACATGTGGAGATTTTATTTGAATTTTTGGTTGAATTATTGTCATATCCTACCATTAAAATGATAGTTCACCCAAAAATAAAAATTATCTCATCATTTACTCATCCTCATGCAATCCCAGATGTGTATGACTTTCTTTCTTCAGCAGAACACATTTGAAGAATAATAAAAGAATATCTCTGCTCAGTAGGTCCTTAAAATGCAAGTGGATGGTGATTAGACATTTAAATCTCAAAAAAGAACAGACAGTCAGCATAAACGTCATCCATACGACTCAACTGGTTAAATTAATGTCTTCTAAAGAGAAACTATTGCTTTTCCTGCAAAAAAGATCAATAATTAAGTACTTTTTAACTAGCCTATAAATCATTGCTTCCGGTCAGCAGTCGTATGTGCATTCACGAGAGGGCGGAGTTCACGCCGTTCACGCCAGTATGTTATGGATGTAATCTCACGTTTTTCTCTCAGCTGGGACATCCAGGATAAGCACACCAACACCCCATTGTGAGTAAAAGGAGTTCCTCCTCATTTGTAAACAGTGCTGCTCTTCTGGGTGTGTCACATGTGTGTCTTTTCTCACGTGAACATGCCAGCTTGCAATTATGTCACATGCGAGTTCTGCTGCTAAACGGAGGTGATGATTTATAGTTCAAATATTGAATTAAATATTGATATTTTTTGCAGGAAAAGCTATCGTTTCGCTTTAAAAGACATTACTTTAACCAGAGGAGTGATATAGATGACATTTATGATGACTGTCTGTTCTTTTTGGAGATTCAAAGGTCTAATACAGCCTGGTCTCATGAATATTACGTGAGCATTGCAACATTTTTGCAAAATTGAAATTGCGTGCTTCATTACACGTTTGGCTGCACTTTTCAAGTGAAATGTCCAGCAGGGGGCACCAAAACTGAGCGAAATGAGGTTGTAATCAGACGAGGTTATTAAAGCGAATTTTAGATTGAGGTTTTAATAAAACGTACCTCCCTAACCTAAAACTTTACCCTAAACTTAACCAACAGTGTCCGAAAAGAGAAATGAGAGTTTAACCAAACAGATATCCTTGCCTTTAACCAACACCTAACTTTAACCGATAGTGTTTTAAAATGCAGAAGCCTAATGAAAAGCACATTTTCTGAAGCAACCACATCAATTCGTGTCACTTCTATTTCTCTGTTGTCACATGTCAGCTTGATTCTTAAACTTTTTAAACTGCAGTCCTCCAAGTCCAAAGTCCAACACTCTATGAGGTGAACTACAGCACAAGCTAATCATATTGGAATAAGTGTATATATATATATATATATATATATATATATATATATATATATATATATATATATATATATATATATATATATATATATGTAGGTGGGTCTGTAATACAAGCATAAATTTATAATTTATGAAGTCATGATTTGAGTGAAACTTAATAAAACACACAGTTGTTGTAGCGCCTCTATCATTCATTTCACCTGAAAACTGCAGTGAATTGGACCTGGAGACACGTATAACAAGTTTGGCAAAAATGTATATAGGGTCACGTTTTTTTCTATGAGACCAGGTTGGTCTAATCACCATCCACTTGCATTTTAAGGACCAACTGAGCTAAGATATTTTTCTTTAAATGTGTTCAGCAGAAGAAATAAACATCTGGGATGGCATGAGGGTGAGTAAATGATGAGAAAATTTTCATTTTGGGGTGAACTAACCCTTTAAAGGGATCTCATCATTTACTTGCTCTCATATTATTCCAAACCTAACTTTTTTCTTCTGTAGAACACACACACACACACACACACACAAAAAAAAAAAAAAAAAAAAAAAAGAGAGAGAGATTAGACTGAACATAAGGTACAGACAGCCTCAGCCTCTATGTATCTCCTTTTGTGTTCCACAGAAGAAAGTAAGTCATACAGGTTTGGAATGACATGAAGGTAAGTTAACAATGACAGATTTTTCATTTTTGGGTGAACTATCTCTTTAAAAATATAAACAAATAAATATGACTTATGCACATAAAAAAAAGTGCTATTTTCATTGAATGGGCACCAAGACTTTTGAATAATTAAAGGACTCTTTGACTATGTTTGTAGATAATGTCATTATGTGTTATGATGGTACCTAAGGACACTTTGATTTATGTTGTTTCCAAGTAAATGTGCATGTTCAGGTTGAATAAAACTGTATCTGCATTATTTCTTAACTACTATACATATATAATTGCTCAAATAAATAAAAATAAAAAAATGACAACTTATAAAAGTTATCTCCATTTTTCAATTCAGCATATTAGCATAGAAATTAATTTGGACTAAATTATAAGTGAAACCAAGCCCACCAGAGGTCTTTAAATTTGAAAAGTAAGTAGAGCTGTAAGATTATTAATATTTACTTAGTATTTTTGGGGGAGTAATTATGAGAACAAGAACATTTTCATCTAGTGTGCAAATAAAAATAAGCAATTTCATAAATGTTCACACCCATTTTATGAGCAACACCTTAAAAAGTGTGTGTGATTCATTACCACATGGCTGTACTGGATGAGACAAACAATCTACCAATTGCCCAAGTCGCTTTCTCGCCACCTTATGTTGCATTTTGCCAGCCCTCCCCCAGAATTCACCAACAAACAGGATTTTCACAGGAACCTAAGCATAAATGTTTAATTAGCGGCAGCTGTTGTGCAACATGTACATTGCTAACTGGCTCATACCAGCCTTACTTATGGGTCTAGATGTCTGGATGCATGAATGACTAATTTGTCAGGCTCTCTTGCTCAGGGGAAATATATCTGACATTCATATATGTCTTGAAAGCTAAACAGCTTGCAAATGTTATATCTATCTATTTTTCTACTGTATCTATCTATCATATCAAGTTGCACTCAGTAATTTATTAACCCCCAAAAAATGAATAGGCCTAGTACTTTTGAAAAAGATGTTTAAAATGCTAAACACTCACATGACTCCAGTCATTTCAGTTGTCTTTTCTTTACTTTCCTCATTAAAACAGCTGTGGTTCTACAAATCTTTGAGACTCATTTTCTCAATTAAAGGAATAGTTCACCCAAAAATGAAAATTCTCTCATCATTTACTCAGCCTCATGCCATCCCAGATGTGTATGATTTTCTTTCTTCTGCTGAACACAAGAAAAGATTTTTAGAATAATATTTCAGCTCTGTAGGTCCAGACAATGCAGGTGAATGGGTACCAAAATGTTGAAGCTCCAAAAAGCACATAAAGGCAGTGTAAAAGTAATCCATAAAACTCCAGTGGTTTAATCCATGTCTTCAGAAGCAATACGATAGGTGTGGGTGAGAAACAGATAAATATTTTAAGGATTATTCTGGGTTCAATACAAGTTAAGCTCAATCGACAGCATTCGTAGTGTAATGCTGATTACCACAAAAATTTATTTTGACTTGTCCCTCCTCTACAAAAAGCAAGAATCTGGGTTACAGTGAGGCACTTACAATGGAAGTGAATGGGGCCAATCTGTAAACTTTAAAATACTCACTATTTCAAAAGTATAGCCACAAGATGTAAACAATATACATATGTAACGAGTTCTTTAACTCTCTGCAAGGAGGAAGCGGAAGACAGCGAAATCCAACTCAAAAGTGTATTTATTTTTTCAACACAAATTCGCTTTCCAGCATAACACCAAAAGCACACACATAAACACTGCTGTGTGTGTTTGTGTCTCTCTCTCCATCTGACATGCTCTTAAATCCATCTCCACTCTCACTGCAATGACAAACAGCTATTAGAGACAATCAATGACAGGTGATGACCCTCACCATTCTCATCTCCCGATCTCGCTCTCCATTCACAAGCCAGCACTCGAACACGAAATAATATTTTAGCTCTGTAGGTCCTCACAAAGCTAAAATGTTCTTTTAAAACCTTTGTGTTCAGCAGAAGAAAGTCATATGCATCTGGAATGGCATGGGGGTGAGTAAATGATGAGAGTCCCTTTAAGTCCTTGTCCCAAATAGCACCCAAAGCTCCTACGTATCCTCCGATCCGGACTTTGGTGACAGTCAGTGCAGACCGATAGGGCGTTATTCAGCGAGTCCATGAGGGTGCATGAGTTGTTAAAGCATGCATTTGGGACATGCTTCAAGACTCAATCAGATTTTTGTACATGTTTTGTACAAGTCAAGACATTGATAGAAATGGTAAAGGAACACACTTTAAACTAATTTTTGGATATTTGTTTTTATTAAATAACTCAATAAAGTGCAGATATAACAAAAACAAAACCCAGCTGCTCCCTATATTCATATTACACAGTACTGCACAAACTCCCTAGGGAGGCACCATCTTACCCCAGGTGGGCACCATAAACTCCACCAGATGCGCTTCCTCGTACTATATACTCAAGGACCCTATAGCAGTTGCGGAAGGGTGCACCAAAGGAGGCGCTCCTGAGTATCCTTCTGAGCACTAAAATTTCAAATGGGACACCCTACAGTCTCGTGGACTTCGGGGGATGCGCAAATGAAGGCCACGAGTCCACAAGACCACATCTAGTGTCCCATTTGGGAAAGGGCCATGATTATTGGCTCATTTGGGCCGCCATTTTTGCAATTATATGACCAGCTGAATATTACTCACTTTATATAGCTAACTCCCCTATTTTCAGGCCACATCCAGACTAATCCATTTTCACTTGAAAAATGCTTTCAGTTTGCAAACGTCGTCATTTTCCAAAGTATGTGGTAACGGAGAGCGTTTTCGGTGAAGAAAAATGCCTAATAGTGTGGATGAACGGTGTAAATGTAGCTAAATTAATGCGTTTTAAAACATATTAGTGTGGACGTGGTCTAAAAAAACAACAGAATTCGAAGTAATTCGAACCCAAATTTTTTCATTTTCTCACAAAAATCCATTCAGGGTTTATCAATACATTACCATTTATTTTGATTAATTCACTTAAACTTATCTCCGCAGCAACAGCTGCCATCTTGACTGTTGCTGACAGGCTAAGGTGAGTAGAATAGGCTGATGCTGGTTCACACAGAAGGGTATTTGATGGGACCATGTGACATTCAGGAGGGCTAAGGCTTCATAATTGAGACTCTCTGAGCCCCTTTCCTGGGCCATGGCCATGATATTGCTCCTCTCCTCACACAAATCCTACAACTTATAAGGGATTATCCATTGACGGCAAAATTGCCTGCAGGGATTTTGTTTTCCCTATATAACAAGCCAGTTTGTTTGGATGCCAGAACTATCCACAACCCACCACCATCACCACCCTTCCCCTTCATTGCCTTTATATTCTGAGGGGGGTGCAAGTTAAAAAATAAATCAGGTTCATTTGGAACATCCAGTTCCTGTCTCTCTGAAGAGGTCATATTTTTTGGACACAGCTTGAGCTCTCATCTTAGAATGTGATGCTAATTTTTCTTATTGTAGCCAATTATTAATACCCACTGCCAGGACTCTCCGAGGGCCATGCTGTGATAGCACCATGCCAAGTTCAAGATGGTGTCATTTTGATACCATGGAAACCACAGTCAGTTCTATGAAACCACTGGATATTCAGGGAGCCAAATCGAAAGATTCTCTATTGAGGAGATAGATTTGTTTAGATTATGCTAGCAGATAGATATAGGATTAGATATAGAGTATGTATGAGAAAGATGTCACATTCAAATTCATTGGTGTTGGTCGAATGATCCGTGAGCTAAATGTGGCATTCAGAATGGGGTTTGAGGAGCTAAGCTAAGTAACAGCTCCACTTTAGATTATATTTAAGCCTCTCTGAAAATGTCTTCTGCCTTCCAAAACTCCCTTTCGCTGAACAGATTAGTTACACTGTGCATTTTCAACATAGAATTTTTCTCTACTTTTTCTCATCTCTTTCTCTTCTTTTCCAAAACATGAAACACATGTGACTGAGGAAAAGGTGGAACTGACAAGAAAAATAATTAGATAAATTTTGTCTTGGCCAGAAGCATACGTAACATACAAAACTTTGCCTTCTGCAAGTACACAAATGCAGATGCAAATATTTGTTCGACACACTGCAAGCACACGGTTCAACTAACCACACTTAACGTCCCTGTGTTGCTCTGGCAGTAACAAAACCTCAGTATGGGCCGATAAAGTTGCCTTTAAAGGTCTGTGACATTAAACCAGATCTGTTTTTATAGAGTTACGTAGCTAGCGACATAGCGACTTAGAGTAACTTGCTCAGCAAAATTCTCTTTAAACCATTGCTTTGGCCCTATGCTATAACAGACCTTGTGGCATCTAGAAGGGTCTGCATTCACATACTTTCATTGAGTCTGTTTCAGGCCGTAAAAGAAAGAATTAATAAATGACTGAAGGATCAGTTTGGGCTGCAGTCTCTTTCAGGACATCAGTAGAAAAAAAAAACCTTTGAAGAAGTGAATAGACACAGATACCCTGCATTGTGTTTTTCCCTGACTATACTTGCTTATTATATCAACACATTAGAGGAACTAGGCTAAGCATTGTACTAATCTTTTCTTCCTTCTCTTCACATCTGAACACACTAATGACCTGGGAAGGGAATACTTAGGGAGGAGAGTGAACCAAATGTTCAGTAAGTGGTCAGATGTCACCATCTGTAAACCTTTCTTTGGTGAATTTTTTTTTAATAAATGTTTTTATTTATTTCATTTAATCTCCCTATCAATGACTTAGATAGAGGACAATGTAGCATACAGTAAGTCAGGTCTTATTTGCAGGTTCTATAAAAAAAAATTATTTTACTTTTTGTGCAGCCAAGATTGGGCAGGTGAACTAACCATCCATACTGATCTCCTCTATACAGTAGATGACGGTAAAATTACCCTTAAAGGTATAGTTCACCCAAAACGTCTTGGTTACTGTTGTAACCTCCATTCCCTGATGGAGGGAACGAGACATTGTGTCGATGTAGTGACACTAGGGGTCGCCCTTAGGAGCCCCAAACACCCCTGATATTTGAGAAAAGGCCAACGAAAATTGGCAAGTGGAATTTGCATGCCACTCCCCCAGACATACGGGTATAAAAGGAGCCAGCTTGCAACCACTCATTTAGGTTTGTGCTGAGGAGCCGAGACAGAGTCCCGGCCATTTCAGAGGTTATTTCAGTGTTGTGGCAAGAGGGACATAACGTCTCGTTCCCTCCATCAGGGAACGGAGGTTACAACAGTAACCAAGAAGTTCCCTATCTGTCACTCACTCGACATTGTGTCGATGTAGTGACATTAGGGTAGGGGTGTGACGATACACTTAGCTCATGAGACGAGATAATACACGATACTGGGTTCACAAGAACGAGACGAGATGATATTTTAACACTATATACACTACCGGTCAAATGTTTTGAAACACTTACTCATTCTTTATTATAATTTTTTTCTTCACATTTTAGAAAAATAGTAAAGTCATCAAAACTATGGAATAACAAATCAAATCAAATCACATTTATTGTCACACAGCCATATACACAAGTGCAATGGTGTGTGAAATTCTTGGGTGCAGTTCCGATCAACATAGCAGTCGTGACAGTGATGAGACATATCCTAATTTACAATAACATCAGATTAACACAACACAATTTAAAGTCTAATATACACATAATTACACACAACACAATATACAAATAATAACACATAAATGGAACTATGTAAATTATGTTGTGACTAAACAAAATCCAAAATAAATCAAAACTATGTTATATTTTAGCATCTTCAAAGTAGTCACCCTTTGCCTAGAATTTGCAGACATGTACTCTTGACATTTTCTCAACCAACTTCTTGAGGTATCACCCTGGGATGCTTTTTAAACAGTATTGAAGGAGTTCCCATCTATGTTGGGCACTTATTGGCTGCTTTTCTTTATTATTTGGTCCAAGTCATCAATTTCAAAAACTTTTTTTTAAAATACATTTTAGTTTTGTAATGAAATAAATTAATATGGTGGCACAGTTATATTTTTGTCTTCAAAACTAATTTCAAACATTTAAGCATACACCTTCAGATCAAAAGATTTTTAAGATCATGAGAAACATTTTAGGCAAGTGTTTCAAAACTTTTGACCGGTAGTGTATATGACTGGAAAAATAGTCTTTTATTTGACTGAAAGTCACAAAATGCAAAACAATGCAGGTGCATTTTGAAATGTTTTAACTAATCATCTTGTAATGAATGTCACTTCAGTTCTACTTTCTGAGTATGAATTATCATATGCAGTAAAAGACAGAACAATATGCAAGCACTGTAAAAGGTTTTGCCACAAACTCAACTGACTGGCTTCTCTCCTGTATGATTTCACATGAGTCTCTTCAGACCTGGTTGATTTTAGTTGAGAGCTGCGGTGGTTCTATAGGTGTCTTTGCATAGTGCTTGTGTTAGCCGCAGTGTACAGCACTATTTTCTTACAGTGCTTACATATTGGCTGTGTCTCGTTTGGAAGACTGCATCCTCCGCATACGTCATCGAAAAAATGAAACAAGACAGCCTCGATGACGTATGCGGCTGATAAATGCGACCTCCAGAAGACGCAGCCTTCCAAACGAGACACAACCTAAAATGCTGCCACACAAACGATTTAAAAGTGGCGGGGGCATCTTCTATGCTAATTTCATCCTCACACTCTGTCATGCTGATATCGTGATCCAGCTTTTCAACTCAATGAGAAATAATGTCACGTTTTAATATCGCGAGATCTCGTGGCACGAGACTTACAATGGGAACAGGCCGCACCAGCCGCTTTGGCCTTTCTCTTCTTTTTCTCCCACAAAAAATGAAAAATCATTCAGCTGGGGCCAGATGTATTCACGTCGGGGAAGGTGTTCTATTTCCCAAGGGAAAAAGACACCGCAGAGAACACATCCTGCCCGAAGGGGAGGTTAACATGTGAAGAATATATCACATGGACTTACCAACCAGTAGTACACATGTGGAAAGAAGCCCCCACGGTAGGTCCTACCCAGAGGGGAGGAGCTCTACAAACGTGGCGACTGGTGGCAGAGGAGGCTCTGCCCGAGGGAAGACATGGGTTTGCCGTCAGGGAAACCGTACCGTGGAAAATACATCACATGGGGTTACCACAGGCAACCAATACATGTGGAGCACCAACCCCAGTACAGGGCATACTAATGCAAGTACTGGGCCTGGCATCGAATTTCTCCACCAAATTCGCCTGCTGCAGGGCTGAGGAGGAAAGACATCTAGGGTTCACCGGTCTCGGGAACTCACATGGGGGGAAAAAGTGCATGTTTTTACCTCAGGGAGGGGAAAGGCACTGTGTGCAAGCTGTACACCCAGTCAGCTACCCGCAAACGTACATGTTCGTACCTGCCAACACAAGAGACGAAACCGGCTCAACCCGGAGATTATAAAATCTCACAAAGGTATTGGGTGTCACCCAGCCCACTGCTCTACAGATGTCTGCTAGAGAGGCGCCGTTCGCCAAGGCCCAGGAAAATGCCACACTCCTAGTGGAGTGTGTTCATACTCCCAGGGGGGACAGCACACCCTGGGCCTGGTATGCCAAGGCGATGGCATCCACGATCCAATGGGCCATCCTTTGTTTGAAGACAGCCTTCCCCTTCCGCTGTCCCCCAAAACAGACAAAGAGCTGCTCGGAGCGTCTAAAGCTCTCTGTGCGGTCCATGTAGATACGCAAAGCGCGTACTGGACACAGCAACGACAAGGCTGGGTCTGCCTCCTCCCAGGGCAGTGCTTGCAGGCTCACCACCTGGTCTCTAACAGGGGTAGTGGGAACCTTGGGCACATAGCCCTGCCGGGGTCTCAATGAGAGTATGCCGGACCGAAATCCAGGCACGTATCACCGACAGAGAACGCCTGCAGGTCCCCAACCCTCTTGATGGAAGTGAGTGCAGTCAGGAGGGCTGTCTTCAGGGAGAGGGCATTTAGCTTGACTGACTCTAGAGGCTCAAACGGGGCTCTCCGCAGACCCTGCAAGACCACAGAGAGATCCCACAAGGGAACGAGGCACAGCCTTGGAGGATTCAACCTTCTAGCACATCTAAGGAACCTGATGGTCAGGTCATGCTTCCCCAAGGACTTACCGTTCACCACATCGTGGTGTGCCGCTATAGTTGCTACATACACCTTCAAGGTGGAGGGGGACAGCCGCCCCTCCAACCTCTCCTGCAGAAAGGAAAGCACCGACCCGACTGCGCATCTCTGGGGGCCTTCACCTTGGGAAGAACACCAATTCGTTGAGGGAGCCCTGGCCTGAGTGATAGTGTCTACCACCGCCAGTGGTAGCCCACTTAGGTCTTCCGTGTCCCGTCCAGGGGCCAGATGTGGAGATTCCAGAGGTCTGGGCATGGGTGCCAAATCATGCCCCGTCCCTGAGAAAGGAGGTCCTTCCTCAGGGGAACTTGCCAGGGAGGGGCTGTCGCAAGGAGCTTG
This sequence comes from Myxocyprinus asiaticus, assembly GCF_019703515.2. Lineage (NCBI taxonomy): Eukaryota > Metazoa > Chordata > Actinopteri > Cypriniformes > Catostomidae > Myxocyprinus > Myxocyprinus asiaticus. The sequence continues at coordinate 15,225,242 of NC_059353.1, forward strand.
AGCTCTGAGAACCAAGTCTGGGTTGGCGTGGCTACGGCCCATACACGTGAGGCAGCGATCGTGGCCATCAGAGGCGGAGAGATAGCAACCACATCCAGAAACTACACACAAACGGAAAGGCATCTTTAAAAAGATGCTTTCCGTCAGTGCTCAGTCTTTTAGAGGGAATACTCTTTTAAGTATATACTCTCTTAGCGTAGCTGCCGAAGTGCCCAGGGGGGTTCTCTGCACTTATCCGTGCAAGAGGGGGAGAACCCGCTGCAATGCACCATATATCCAGCAGTTTACAATACTTTGTCGAGGTGAATGAAACGGCAGTGGAATTCATCGACACTGCTCAGCTCCGTAGAACAAATCTGAATGAGTGGTTCCAAGTTCCAAGAATGAGTTTTATACCCGTATGTCCGGGGGAGTGGCATGCAAATTCCACTTGCCAATTTTCTTTGGCCTTTTCTCAAATATCAGAGGTGTTTGGGGCTCCCAAGAGCGACCCCTAGTGTCACTACATCAAGTGAGTGACAGTTAGGGAAATGAAAATTCTCTCATAATTTACTCATCATGCCCTCCCAGTTGTGTATGACATTCTTCAATGTCTTCTGAAGTGATCCGTTTGGTTTTGCATTGAGAACAGACCAAAATATAACTACTTTTTTACTGTATATCTTACCATTGCAGTCTCAAGGAACAATCATGATTTCAAGCTCGATTACATGTGTAGAGTGATAGATGGCGCTACAGGAAGTGTAATCAAGCTTGAAATCATGATCACCAAGGAGACTGCTGTCAAGATGTATAGTGAAAAAGTACTTATATTATGGTTTGTTCTCACCCAAAACCAACTGGATCGATTCAAAAGACATTGATTTAATTACTGGAGTCTTATAAAATACTTTTATGCTGACTTTATCTCCTTTTTGAATCTTTTGGAGTTTTGGCCATCATTCGCTTGCATTGTATATCTTCTAAAAATCTTCGTTTGTGTTCTGCAGAAGAAAGTCATACACATCTGAGCGGGCATGAGGGTGATTAAATGATGAGAGAATTTTCATTTTTGTGTGAACTACCCCTTTAAGCTCTGATCCAAAACCTAGTGAGCTGCATTTCAATGCAACTAAGGCATGAAATTGAGGCTGTTCCAAAATGTAGGTAACATGATTATGCTACCTTCTAAGAAACCTTCTTTTGGCCAAATTCTAAGGCAACCTTGCATGTATTGTGACTTGCTCAGTGAAAAAAATCCATTCAGGATGGCAGATGATGCAAGAGAAATGTTGATTATAAATATAATTCAGTCAATACCAAAAATTAACATGCTTACAGTATTAGAGTATTTAAAAAAGCATCTGCCAAATTAATAAATGTATTGCATTGTTGGCTTAGCAACATGCTAATGCCAAACATTATTGATACCAACAGAGTTCAGTTCCACATGAGTCACTTATGAGGTTCTATCTGTGCTAAAAAGATAGGCATTGCTGGTCACCAGTTTATGTTGTATTTTTGGTGCTGATTATCCAGCATGGGATGCTGGTGTGCTGGTGTCTGCAACAAGCTTTTAAACTATCTTAACAAGTTTCATCAGAAAGACCATGCTGGTCAACCAGCTTCACCAGCTAGGTTTTGGTTTTGAAAAGAATGGCTATACTGGTCCACCAACTATAACAACAAAAACAGCACAAATTTAGACCATCGTGGGAATTGCATGCTAGTTACGTTGGTCTTTTTAAGCAGGGATGGTTAGTATGCTACCTTAGAATGTAGCTGCCTATGTAGGCAGCTAAAAAGCAAGGCTGATCACTAGTTTCCACAGAGCATAATGTTCTTGAAATTACTTAGATTATATCCTTAATATTAATTTACACTGTTAAGAAAACAGAGGCTTTTCCAGAGCCCATGTGTCCCCTTTATGTCTACAGTGTTACGACAACATTTGATTTTCAGTTTCTGCAGTAAAAAGTCTGAATGCCAAGTCAAAATGATTTTCTTCAACTGTGAAGACTTATGGTAATTTTGACCAAGCCAGCTGCAAAATTCAACTGAGCTGCTGCACCACATTCACTGCCTCCACTGTTCGAGGTTAAAGGAGATATTCAGCCCTCTTTGCCATGTTAGCATGTTTTATGCTTTTCCAGCAGTTTATCTAAATGTGTCAAAAAGAGATGTCTCTCCTGAAAACGTTTTGTTTTTGTTTGTTTGTTTGTTTGTTTGTTTGTTTGTTTGTTTTAGAGAAAGAGAGAGATTGAATTAATTTTTCCCCACTCTTTTTTTATACTTATGCTCAAAGGAGCGTAAAGTGACTTCATAATCTGGATTCTTAGGCACAGTGAAGAGCACAGGGTGGGGAATTCAAGGCTTAGGAAATGCGTATTGATAGCAGGCAGACTTATCTAAAGCTCAATGGAATAGGTAAACACTTGCAGTGAACTACACAAGGTAATTATGAATAACATCAGCTGTGTAGTTTAAATACATTGCATATATTCTGTATCATTTATTCATGTGGATTGGAAATATATCAAACCTGTTCTTTGGAAATTGTCTCAGGAGGGAGAAGTCAAATCAGAAACAGGAATCATCTTTGCTGTTCCCAGAAGAGTTCAAGTGAAGAAATTCTGATATTAAAGACCCCATGAAATGGCATGATGAGTTTTCTTTCCTTGTTGACATTTGTTCACATATTCCCTGTTGAAATAGGAAACCACGACATATCAAAGGACCTGTCTTTTTATTTAAATATGTAACCAATAGCCACAGTACCTGTGTCACAGCCATGAACTATGATTTGTATACTTTATTTTTGGTTGAACTTTGTGTTAAAGGAATAGTTCTCCCGAAAATGAAAATTCTCTCATCATTTACTCAGCCTTATGCCATCCCGGATGTGTATGACTTTCTTTCTTCAACAGAATACAAATGAATATTTTTAGAAGAATTTCTCAGCTCTTTTGGTCCATACAATGCAAGTGAGTGGGTGCCAGAATTTTTTAAGCTCCAAAAATTACATAAATCAGCATAAAAGTAATCCATATCATTCCAGTGGTTAAATCAATGTCTTCAGAAGGGATATGATAGGTGTGGGTGAGAAACAGATACATATTTAAGTTAATTTTTACTCCTCCCTGCTCAATCAATCTCCATTTTAACTTTCACATTCTTCTTCTTGTGTTTTTGGTTATTCCCATTCTTCATGCATACGCCCCCTACTGTACAGGGAGAAGAATTTCTAGCAAGAATTGGCTTAAATATTGATCTGTTTCTCACCCACACCTATCACATAACATGGATTTAACTACTGGAGTCTTATGGATTACGTTTATGCTGCCTTTATGTGCTTTTTGTCAAAATGTTGGCACCCATTCACTTGCATTTTATGAACCAACAGAGCTGGGATATTATTATAAAAATCTTTTATTTGTGTTCTGCAGAAGAAAGAAAGTAATAACATCTGGGATTTGTATGAGTATTTTAATTTTTGAGTGAACAATTCCTGTAAGGTGGAGGAATATTACCAATCCAGAGAACGTTTGATTGGACAAAAATCTGTGTAGTGCAGGATGTGACATCAGTATTTTTTGTCAGTTTTCCCATAAGATGAAGAGGGTACATTTGAAATCTGGATGTAAGCTAAACATTGTTTTTGTTAACTTTTAGAACTATGTAAGCATATACAATAGATGGGTTCAAAGGTAATAGTCATGAAATAAAAGCCACAAAGCTCTGATGTTAATTTCATGGGGTCTTTACATTTATTCAAGGGTCCTTAACACTCCAGCAGATGTTTTGAGTGTGCATTTATATTAGTGCCATAAACATGTGACTGGATGAATGGATGCAATCATATAATTTCAAAATGCAAACCAAAGGTAAAGCAATTGTAATCACTTACAGTACCTCCAGTTTGCTTTATATACAACCTTCCGCCATCTCTTTGTAAGAGTTACAGTCATTCAGTTCTCCTTTAACCCTTCGGGTTCATTTACACTTGTGAAGGCTAAAATCTCTGCTGGAAGTGTCACTCCACTTTCGTGTGGATATTTCTTGAATCCACCTAAAGAAACAAATCCGTTTAGCTCCATGTGTGGGTGACTAATTAAGACCAAGGGAAAAGGGAGGGAAATATCTGTAAAAAAACAAACAAACAAAAAAAAAAAAAAGCTCTATTGCATGTTTAATTTACCAAAAATAAACTGTATCTCTCTCTCTCCTCACACCGCACCTGAACATCACAACAGCGTTCATATGAGATCTGTGTGCTTGTCATGCATGCAAAAGAAATTTCTGAATACGTTTAGGTATCTATAAAGAAGAAAAAATATATATATGTGTGTGTGTGTGTGTGTGTGTGTGTGTGTGTGTGTGTGTATACACTTGCTTTCTATGTATGCGAAGCTGTACCAAAGAGGCTGTCAGCTCGCTTGTGTGGTGTGGCATGGTGCCGGTGGTGCGAACCTTTAGAGGGCGCTGTTGCCATAGAGCTGGACTCACTGGAAGACTAAAAGTCATTTTTTTGACTAAAATTTGTTCTCTAAGAAAGATTATAGTTTGAAACTGTAACATAAAGGTTAATAACGTGACTCTACATATATATTACGTTATTCAAACATACATTCAAAATGCATTTCATTGGCCAGTAATTTGGCTGGTTTTAGAGGTTTTTGGGCACCTTCAAACTGGTCAGCCAATCAATCCAAATTGGTTGGATTTTTTTTTTGTTGTTTTTTTTTTTTGCTTTGTTTTTTTATTTATTTATTTATTTTTTCAGCAGGGTTCAAATTAATTCTGATATACAGTATTTTGTGGAGCTTAAATTTAAAAATGTCTAGTTGATGTATAGACTGAAATTCTTGAAAAATTTAACATTTTTATCACAAACTTTAATCATTTTCATAATCATATATATATATATATATATATATATATATATATATATATATATATATATATATATATATATATATATATTATTGTTGTTTATTTGTCCATCAAATCAAAGTTAATGTGATATATATTCAGGATGTCATTTTGTTATGTGACTAGAAAATCATATATGCATTATAGGAAATTATATCGCAGAGAGGACCACTGTAGAACCTCATGACTGTATGCCAAGGTATATTTGTTTTCAAAATTTCAAATGGAATAACTCCAAGTACTATTCATTATTTTAATAATAATAATAATAATAATAATAATAATTTGTATTTTTTGTGATTTTCTTTTATTTATTTTTAAAAATGATTTGTAAGGAAAGGAAAATATTGTATCACTTTTTACTTACGCTACATAAATAAACTTATATACTTTAAGTCTTTAAAATTATTTAGTAACACTTAGTTAACAACATTAGTTTTCATGAACTAACAATGAACAATACTCATTAACCATTTATTAATCTTGGTTAATGTCAATTTCACATATAGTCATAAATTTTTTTAAATCAAAAGTTATACATGATTACATTAGTTAATACACTATGAACTAACATGAACTAAGAATGAACAATTGTATTTTTATTAACTAAAATGAACAAAGATTAATAAATGCTGTGAAAATTGTTCATTGTTTGTTCATAATGCCTGATGCATTAACTAGTGTTAATGAATGGAACCTTACTGTAAAGTATTACCAATAAAAAAAAAAAGTTGCTGTTGAAATATATATATTTCAGAAATTATTTTAAAAGATTGCTCCTCTTCATCATTGCAAACATTTGTCATTGACCCATATAACATTATCTTCCTTGTTGAATTTCTTACATGTTCCCCTTTTTTAAACTCTTATTCTGTGAATGACACAATGCAAAATAATAATACATAAATAGCCTATAATATAGCAAGTATGTGCAAGCAAACACTGAAGAGATATTATTACATCCAGTGTAACCATAGCAATCCTGCACTCATTCCAGTGTGTTAACAGATACAATGGAGGTGGTGTTTTATTGAGTTGAACTGTGGCTGATAGCTATCAGACCCACAAAGTCATTAAAGCGATATATTGGCCCTGAACAGATTTGCTGAATACATGAGTGTCAAAGCAGGTCCAGGCATGTTGAGTCTGCAGGTCACCAGCACATGGGTCAATACTCACTGAAGAAGACATTGAGCACTTTCAGAACCACACAGGCCATAAATCACAGGTCTGATAGGAAGTGTGGATCAGAAAGTGTTGCTGTAAAAGGATTTGTTATGGGAATAGTGAAGAGAGACAGGGGATGTAGAAGTAAGGAGATATCTTCACCAAAAATGCGTCATTTTGAAACAATTCAATGGTACAACAATTTTATTATCCTATTTTTCAAACAAGTTTCCTGAACATCCCCCCTCTTCTATTGGTTAGACAAACAGATACTGTAGTCCCGCCTCAAACCATGTCATTGGTTGGCTCATGGCATTGTCGGGCTGAATGGATGCTCAAAAAAAAAACAGCAATGTTTTGAAAGCACCTCCAAGTCAAGTAAGTATACTTCGGTTCTTCACATTGCTGATCGCTCCACGCACAGTAAACGTAACGCAAATTTCATCCAGATCTGCTTTTCTTTATATAAAAATAAATAAATAAATTGCCTCATGCATGAGAATAACTAATGTTTTTGTGAAGTGCAACAGAGGTGACATTTCATGGCCACAGATTAACTAAGTCAACCCAACTGAACCAAAGATCTATTCACATATGGCCTTCACTGGCCTACAGACAAAAGAAGGTCATGGAGAAAGAAAAATAATGGCACATCCACATTTACCTGATTATAAATCTTTCCAAGCTACCTAAATTAATATGGTAAAATAATTTACTTAAAGGGATAGTTCACCCAAAATGTTGTTCCAAACTTGGTTCAATTTTTTTCCATGGTACACAAAAAGAGATGTTAGGCAACTGGAGATGTTAGCCTCAGTCACCATTCACTTTCACTGTATAGAGAAAAAAGATGCAATAGGAATTGAAAGGTGACTGAGGCTATAGTTCTGCCTAACATCACCTAATTTGTTCCACGGAAGGAAGAAAGTGATACAGGTTTTGAATGACATGAGGGTGAGTAAATGATGGCAGAATCTTCAAGCTCGTGGCTCAGTGGTTAACATTGTTGCCTCACAGCAAGCAGGTCCTGGGTTCAAGTCCTGGCTCAACTGGGCCTTTCTGTTAGGAGATTGCATGTTCTCCCTGTGTTCACATGGGTTTCCTCTGGATGCTCCCCACAGTCCAAAAATATGCAGGTTAAGTGAGACTCTAAATTACCCTGAAGGTGTGAGTGAGAGTCCCCCAGCCACTGGGGGTTGTATCAGGAAGGACATCCAGCATACAAACCTGTGCCAAGTTAAATATGTGGATCACAGATGGTCCGCTGTGGTGACCCCTAATGGGAGCAGCTGAAAGCAGAAGGATGAACTATTCCTTTAAAATCCCATTTCACCCTATGATGTATGAATTCTGAATTGACAAAGGACACTGTGGTGATGGGTGCATGGCCAACATCTGTGGAGAGAGAGAGAGAGAGAGAGCAAGTATGGTAAGGATTGACACCTGTGGGAAATCAGCTATAACAGCTGTTTTGTGTTTGCAGTTCAAGTCCTGGCTTAACTGGGCCTTTCTGTTAAGAGTTTGCATGTTCTCCCCATGTTCACATGGGTTTCCTCTGGATGTTCCCCACAGTCCAAAAACATGCAGGTTAAGTAAGACTCTAAATTGCCCTGTAGGTGTGAGTGAGAGTCCCCCAGCCAGATGGGGGTTGTGTCAGGAAGGGCATCTGGCATTAAACCTGTGCCAAGTCAAATATGTGGATCATGGATGGTCCGCTGTGGTGACCCCTAATGGGAGCAGCCAAAAGCAGTAGGATGAACTATTCCTTTAAAAACATTTTGAAGTTTGTGTGGGAAATAAAAACATACAGTGCATCCGGAAAGTATTCACAGCGCTTCACTTTTTCCACATTTTGTTATGTTACAGCCTTATTCCAAAATTGATTAAATTCATTATTTTCCTCAAAATTCTACAAACAATACCCCATAATGACAACGTGAAAGAAGTTTGTTTGAAATCTTTGCAAATTTATTAAAAATAAAAAACAAAACAAAAATCACATGTACTTAAGTATTCACAGCCTTTGCCATGACACTCAAAATTGAGCTCAGGTGCATCCTGTTTCCACTGATCATCCTTGAGATGTTTCTACAACTTGATTGGAGTCCACCTGTGGTAAATTCAGTTGATTGGACATGATTTGGAAAGGCACACACCTGTCTATATAAGGTCCCACAGTTAACAGTGCATGTCAGAGCACAAACCAAGCCATGAAGTCCAAGGAATTGTCTGTAGACCTCCGAGACAGGATTGTATCGAGGCACAGATCTGGGGAAGGTTACAGAAAAATTTCTGCAGCATTGAAGGTCCCAATGAGCACAGTGGCCTCCATCATCCGTAAATGGAAGAAGTTTGGAACCACCAGGACTCTTCCTAGAGCTGGCCGCCTGGCCAAACTGAGTCAGGGTGGTGACCAAGAACCCGATGGTCACACTGACAGAGCTCCAGCATTTCTCTGTAGAGAGAGGAGAAACTTCCAGAAGAACAACCATCTCTGCAGCACTCCACCAATCAGGCCTGTATGGTAGAGTGGCCAGACGGAAGCCACTCCTCAGTAAAAGGCACATGACAGCCCGCCTGGAGTTTGCCAAAAGGCACCTGAAGGACTCTCAGACCATGAGAAACAAAGATTGAACTCTTTGGCCTGAATGGCAAGTGTCATGTCTGGAGGAAACCAGGCACCGCTCATCACCTGGCCAATACCATCCCTACAGTGAAGCATGGTGGTGGCAGCATCATGCTGTGGGGATGTTTTCAGCGGCAGGAACTGGGAGACTAGTCAGGATCGAGGAAAAGATGAATGCAGCAATGTACAGAGACATCCTTGATGAAAACCTGCTCCAAAGCGCTCTGGACCTCAGACTGGGGTGAAGGTTCATCTTCCAACAGGACAACGACCCTAAGCACACAGCCAAGATAACAAAGGAGTGGCTCCGGGACAACTCTGTGAATGTCCCTGAGTGGCCCAGCCAGAGCCCAGTCTTGAACCTGATTGAACATCTCTGGAGAGATCTGAAAATGGCTGTGCACCAACACTCCCCACCCAACCTGATGGAGCTTGAGAGGTCCTGCAAAGAAGAATGGGAGAAACTGCCCAAAAATAGGTGTGCCAAGCTTGTAGCATCATACTCAAAAAGATTTGAGGCTATTATTGGTGCCAAAGGTGCTTCAACAAAGTATTGAGCAAAGGCTGTGAATACTTATGTACATGTGATTTTTTTTGTTTCATATTTTGAATAAATTTGCAAAGATTTCAAACAAACTTTGTCATTATGGGGTATTGTTTGTAGAATTTTGAGGAAAATAATGAATTTAATCCATTTTGGAATAAGTCTGTAACATAACAAAATGTGGAAAAAGTGAAGCGCTGTGAATACTTTCTGGATGCACTGAACGTTGAATTGTTACCTGTCTCCCGCTTCCTCCTTGAGAGAGTTGAAAGGACCTTGTCTCATTGGTGACAAAACCAGTGATGGAGGAAGGATATGCTGCCATGACGTCCTCGCCGCAGGAAGAAGTCTTCAAGTCCCTCGCCAGCATCCACCAAGCACAACACCAGGCCCTCATGGAGCTGCGGATGGAGCAGGAGAAGCATTTTGAGGTGATCCTTCAGCCGCACACTGATGCTGAGCGAGGTCGGCCGCCTGTTTGCCTTCGCACAACAGATTCGCAACTCCTGCCGGTGGTGGTTGCTGGCTGAGGAGGAGGGCAACGCAGATCATCAATATCGTGGTGCTGGAGCAGTTCGTCTCCCAGCTGCCGAAGGGAATGGCGGAATGGGGCCAGTGCCACCATTCAGCGCCACTGGTGGAGGCAATCCAGTTGGCTGAGGACCATATAGCAGCGTATCCAGGGGATGGCAAGCCCTTCTCTCTCTCACTCTCTCTCTCTCCCTCTTTCTCCCTTTCCTCCCCCTTCCCTTTCCCTCATCCTGTTCCTGCTCCCCGGAAACAGGGAATTAATTCCCCAAAACTGGTTCTTGGTCCCATGGGCTGTTCGTCCCGCTAGCCTTCGCTAACCCTCTCCGCTCTCCCCCACAGGCTGGTGAATCTGCTGCCATTGGTGTGGGTGTGAAATCTGGGCCGGTCTGCTGGAGCTGCAGGGGTCTGGGTATTTCCAGGACTGATGCCCAATGATGAAGGTGGAGACATAGGTCCGGTCCCCGATGCGCCACAGGAGCAGGAGTGTACCGGATACCTGTGAGTATAAAGGGGGGTACATACCAAGCCTTGGTGGATTCAGGTTGTAATCAAACCTCTATTCACCGAAGCTTGATTCAATGCGAGGCTTTGGATACAAGCCAGTGGGTGAAAGTAAGGTGTGTGCACAGGGATGTTCACGATTACCCGTTAGTGACAGTCATCATTCCATTTTGGGGACAAAAGCATAGTGTTGAGGCTGCGGTTAGTCCCCGCCTCACCCATCCACTAATCTTGGGTACGAATTGGCCGGCATTTACTACTTTATTGAGGGAAATTAGTGTGGATGGGTCCTGTAACAAAGTGTCTCTGTGTGTGGTTTGCGATTCACTGGCTGGTGAGGCAGAGCCGGGGCCATCTATGTCAGCTCTGTGTCAGAATGACAAAAGGGATGGGGAAGTTCTGGCTTCCCAAGCCCTTAGTGGATTCCCTGCTGGGGATTTCCCTCTAGAGCAGACCTGAGACGAGATCCTTAGGCACGCCTTTGATCAAGTGAAATTGATTGATGGTAAATTTCTCAAGCCAGACATTGCGAAGCATATCCGTATTCACAGGATGCTCAGACAAAGGAAGATACAACCTAATTATTAGCACCAAAGAGCCTTTGGGAAATGTTATTCCAAAAACACTGAACCGTCTAATGGCCCATTTCTAATGGCCGGGCATTCACGGAGATGTCCGCAGATGGTGTGTGACATGTCGTGAATGTCAGCTGGTGAATCCGCTGGCCACCACAAGAGCACCCCAAGAGCAACCTTCCATTGATCGAGGTCCCCTTTGAACGAATTGGTATGGACCTCATCAGGTCATTTGAGCAGACGGCACATGGTCATTGCTTTGTGTTGGTTCTGGTGGACTACACAACGCAATATCTGGAAGAAGTGCCTCTGCGCAACATTTCAGCGTGTATTATTGTGGAGGCACTCTTCAGAATAATCTTCCGAGTGGGGATTCCGGAAGAAATCCTCACTGATCAAGGCACAACATTTATGTCACGCACACTACATGAACTATATGAATTATTGGGGATTAAATCCATTTGGACCAGTGTTTATCACCACCAAATGGACAGCTTGGTCAAGCTATTTAATCAGACACTTAAAAATATGATTCGTAAGTTCGTGCACGATGATGCTCGAAACTGGGACAAGTGACTTGAGCCCCTATTGTTTGAGAGGTCCCGCAAGCCTCCACGGGGTTCTCCCCATTTGAATTACTGTATGGGTGTCGACCGCGTGGCATGCTCGACGTCCTACTAGAAAATTGGGAGGCAGGACCTTCAAATACTAAAAATTAAATTCAATATGTTCTTGACCTGAGAGCAAAAGTCCACACACTGGGGCAATTAACACAGGAGAATTTGCTTCAGGCTCAAGAATGTCAAAGCCAGGGAGTTTGCACTGGGAGATAAAGTTCTTGTATTACTCCCCACATCAAGCTCTAAATTACTCGCCAAGTGGCAAAGGCCCTTTGAGGTCACGTGGCGAGTCAGGGAAATCGATTATGAGATTAAGCTAACGGAGAGAGGCAGAGTATGTCAGATTTAACACCTCAACCTCCTAAAACCGTGGAGAGAGGCGGTCCCCGTGACTTTGGCGACGGTGGTTCCAGAGAGGGAGGAGCTCGGACCGGAGGTGAACTTAAAAGCCACCGATCGTGTCACCATGGTCACTTGTGGAGACCACCTCTCACCGTCACCTGTCAGGGAGGTTGCCAGGTTGCAAGGAGAATTCTCTGACGTGTTTTGCCTCTTCCCGGTCGTACGAATCTATTAGAGCACCATATCGAAATGAACCCAGGGATAGTGGTACGCAGTCATCCCTACTGATTTCCCAAGCACAAAATAAATTGTAGAATTAAAGGCCATGCTAGACATGGGGGTAATAGAAGCATCCCACAGTGACTGGGCCAGCCCGATGGTGTTGGTTCCGAAGAGAGATGGCTCAGTCCGGTTCTGTGTGGATCATAGAAAAGTCAATGCAGTGTCTAAATTTGATGCGTACCTGATGCCTCGGATTGATGAACTGCTCGATCGGTTAGGCACGGCTCTCTTTTATTTGACACTGGATTTAATGAAGGGATATTTGCAAATCCCCTTAACTCCCATGTCCTGTGAAAAAACAGCATTTTCCACACCGTTTGACTTTCACTAATTTGTCACCCATCATTTCAGTTTGTTTGGGGCCCCGGCTACGTTTCAGCGGCTGATGGACAGAATCCTCAGACCACACGCCGCTTACGTCACTGCCAAACTAGATGGCATCATTATTTATAGTAACGATTGGCAGTGGCACATGCAGCATCTGAGGGCCGTCCTGAAGTCATTGAGATGGGCGGGACTCACAGCAAACCCTAAGAAGTGTGCAACTGGATGGGTGGAAGTGCGGTATCTGGGCTTCCACTTGGGTCATGGACAGGTGCGGCCCCAAATTGATAAGACTGCAGCAATTGCAGCCTGCCCATGACCTAAGACCAAAAAGGAGGTGAGACAGTTCCTGGGGCTGGCTGGCTATTATCGAAGGTTTGTGCCTAATTATTGGACCATCACCAGCCCGCTGACTGATCTTACTAAAAAGGGGGCACCAGATCCAGTCCAGTGGGCGGAGCCATGTCAGGAGGCGTTCATGCAAGTGAAAGCTGCACTTTGCGGTGGGCCATTATTGCACTCTTCTGACTTCTCTCTCCCTTTTATCTTGCAGATGGATGCATCAGATGGGTGTTTGGAGAGGTACTGTCCCAGATGAAAGTAGGGGGAGGAGCGCCCTGTGCTGTACTTTCTCTCTATGAGAGCATGCGACTAAAGATGGCTCCCCAGCCTGAGTCGGGCGATGGGGGTATGTGGTGATGGGGGCGTGGCCAAGCGATGTCTGTGGAGAGCGAGGCAGAGAGAGCAAGTATGGTAAGGATTGACACCTGTGGGAAATCACATCTAACAGCTGTTTTGTGTTTGCAGTGAGAGTGGAGAGGAATTTAAAGGGCAATCCAGACCGCAGGAGGGGAGAGAGAGTTGCACGCAGCACTGTGTTTATGTGTGTGGTCATTGTGTTGAAGCTGGAAAGCATTTTGAAGTTTGTGTGGGAAATAAAAACACATGTTGAATTGTTACCTGTCTCCCGCTTCCTCCTTGAGAGAGTTGAAAGAACCTTGTCACAGACACAAACAAATCTAAATGTTTCTTTTACTTAAAAACAAGCATATAATTTTTTTTTTTTTTAGAATTACACATCTGTCCATTACAGTATAATAGTTAATATTCCAGCATCACCATGTTGACTTTATGATTTCATAAATTCAAGACTCAAGACATATAAAGAGGAGAACAGTCATATAAAATTAAAGAGTCAAGTTTATTCACCCATTTTAGTTTGGATTTAACATAACACATAACATAAAATGCCTTTTAAAGATCTGTTTACTATTGGTGACATTGTGCATTAGGATTAAACAGAAATACTTATATACTTTTTTAGCTCATATTAAAGTTCACCCCAAAATTTTAATTCTGTCATCATGTACTCGTCCTCATGTTGTTTTCTAAACATGTATCAATTTCTTTCTTCCCTGGAACACAAAAAGAGATATTAGGCAGGATTTTAGGGACTGATTGGACTCAAGATGGCGCCGAGTATGGCTGCTGCATTGCGAGCTCCAACACAACATTACAGTTTTTTGTTTGTTTTGTTTAAAGTTCTTATGTTTTTTGTCTTGGATGTTGTCTGCCTTATTGTATACGATAGACAAACACTTTTGGACATTGGTTCTGCAATTGCACACCAAAAACCAGACTTCAAATTCATCAATGCCGACCCACTGTTTACAATCACACCAGCGGAGCCCTTTGTCTGGGCCACCCAGCCGCGGAAACGCAGAATTAAAAGGGGAAATAGAGCCGGCGTTCTCATCAGAGTAAGACGTTGCGCAAATTGTCCCCCGCTACCCAGTATTCTACTGGCAAATGTTCAATCTCTGGACAACAAGCTCTGATAGCTGAGAGCGCGGATCTCTTTCCAACGAGAGACAAGGGACTGCTGCATTATCTGCCTTACAGAAACTTGGATGTCTGCGGAGATTCCAGACTCAGCCATCAAACCCGTGGGGTTCTCCGTGCACCGAGCGGACAGAGTGAAAGACCTCTCAGGTAAAAGCAGAGGTGGTGGTGTATTTTTTATGATCAACAAATCCTGGTGTGATCAGAGGATCATACATTCTGTCAAGTCTTTCTGCTCTCCTGATCTCGAATTTCTCATGCTTCTGTGTGGACCATTCTGGCTACCGAGGGAATTCACAGCAGTCATTATTACTGCTGTGTACATTCCCCCACAAGCCGACACAGACCGGGCATTCAAGGAACCGTATGGGAATATAAGTGAGCAGGAAACCGCGCACCCTGAGGCCACGTTCATTGTGATCGGGGACTTTAACAAAGCCAATTTAAAATAAATTGCACCAAAATACCACCAACATATCAGTTTCAACACATGAGGGGACCGGGTTTTGGACCACTCTCCCTTCCGGGATGGCTACAGATCCCTCCCCCGCCCACCATTTGGCAAATCAGACCACTCTTTCGTTCTCCTTCTGCCCGCTTACAGGCAGAGACTGAAACAGGAAGCACCCAGCCTCAGAATGATCCAGTGCTGGTCAGACCAATCAGATTCTACGCTACAAGACTGTTTTTATTACGTGGACTAATAGATGTTCCGGTCCGCCTCTGATGACGACATCGAGGTTTACACTGATAGCATAACGTGTTTCATCAGAAAGTGCGTAGAGGATGTTGTTCTGACCAAAACAATACGGATCTACCCCAACCAGAAACCATGGGTTAATAGCGATGTTGACGTGGCACTTAATGTGCGGACCTCCGCTTTTAATTCCGGGAATGCGGAGAAGCATAAACAAACCAGTTATGCCCTCCACAAAACTATCAGAGCAGCTAAATGCCAGTACAGGGAAAAGATTGAAGGACAGTTCAACACCACTGACACTAGAAGCATGTGGCAGGGAATTAATATCATCACGGACTACAAAGGGAATAAAAAGCTGTGAACACAGCTGACTCTCTCCCGGATGAGCGAAATAATTTTTGTGCTCGTTTCGAGGGAAATAACACCGTCCTCGTGGAGAGAGCTCTCGTGGCCGAAGCTACAGAGGTTAGTTCACTCTCCGTCTCTGTAGCGGATGTAACCCGATCCTTCCAATGGGTGAATATCCGTAAAGCCGAGGGTCCAGACGGCATTCCGTGCCACATCATCAGATCGTGCGCGAACCAACTGGCTGGTGTTTTTACGGACATTTTCAACCTTTCCCTCTCTTTGTCTGTAGTCCCCACATGCTTCAAAACGTCCACCATTGTGCCTGTACCAAAGCAATCCAAAATCACTTGCTTAAATGACTGGCGTCCTGTTGCTCTGACCCCCATTATCAGCAAATGCTTTGAGAGGCTAATCAGAGATTACATCTGCTCTGCCTCACTGGACCCATTGCAGTTTGCTTACCGCAACAACCGCTCCACTGATGATACCATTGCATCTACACTACACACTGCTCTCTCCCACCTGGAAAAAAGGAACACTTATGTGAGAATGCTGTTTGTAGACTACAACTCAGCATTCAACACCATAGTGCCCTCCAAGCTTGATGAGAAACTCCGGGCTCTGGGCTTAAACAGCTCGCTGTGCAGCTGGATCCTGGACTTCCTATCAAGCAGATGCCAGGTGGTTAGAATGGGCAGCAACATCTCCTCATCATTGACCCTCAACACTGGAGCCCCGCAGGGCTGTGTTCTCAGCCCACTCTTGTATTCCTTGTACACACATACACAGCTCCAATGCCATCATTAAGTTTGCTGATGATACGACGGTGGTAAGTCTGATCACTGACAATGAGGAAACAGCCTACAGAGAGGAGGTGCACACTCTGACATGCTGGTGTCAGGGGCACAACCTCTCCCTCAACGTCAGCAAGACCAATGAGCTTGTGGTGGACTTCAGGAGAAAAGACAGAGAACACAGCCCCATCACCATCAATGGAGCACCGGTGGAGAGAGTCAGCAGCTTCAAGTTCCTCGGTGTCCACATCACAGAGGAACTCACATGGTCCATCCACACTGAGGCCGTTGTGAAGAAGGCTCATCAGTGCCTCTTCTTCCTGAGATGGCTGAGGAAGTTTGGAATGAACCACCACATCCTCACACGGTTCTACACCAGCACTGTGGAGAGCATCCTGACTGGCTGCATCACTGCCTGGTATGGCAATAGCACCGCCCACAACTGCAAAACCCTGCAAAGGGTGGTGCGAACTGCCAGACACATCATCGGAGGTGAGCTTCCCTCCCTCCAGGACATATATACCAGGCGGTGTGTGAAAAAAGCTCGGAGGATCATCAGAGACTCCAGCCACTCGAGCCATGGGCTGCTCTCACTGCTACCATCAGGCAAGAGGTATCACAGCATCAGGATCCGCACCAGCCGACATCATGACAGCTTCTTCCCCCAAGCAATCAGACTTTTGAACTCTTGATCTCTCACAATCAATATATATCAGCACTGCACTTTATTAATCTTATTATCTCACTGTCATAAATTATATTCTCTCTTAACAACACACTGGCAACTGACTTTCAACCAACAGCCTGAATGTCAGTACAGTACAATACAACCTACTGTATATTTTATATACAATATATATACTATTTTTATTGTATATTATTATTGTGTTGTGTAATTATGTGTATATTAGATATGTAAATTGTGTTGTGTAAATCTGATGTTTATTGTAAATTGGTATATGTCTCATCACTGTCACGACTGCTATGTTGCTCGGAACTGCACCCAAGACTTTCACCCACTGTTGCACTTGTGCATATGGTTGTGTGACAATAAAAGTGATTTGATTTGATTTTGACACCCTCAGTCACCATTTACTTTCAATGTATCCACCTTTTTTTCCTGAATGTGGAAGTGTTCCACGATTCATAACGGCAGCCTGTTTTTACTTTCAGGTCTGCAGTGTTTGGAAAATGTGATGTTTTGTGTCTAAAATTTGAAAAAGAAAAAAAAAAATGGCCAAAAAAGCATGTGGCTCCATAGTGCCGATATTTAGAGAGTCACAATGACCATTTTTTTTTTTTTTTTCAGAATTGGTGGATGATGTGAAGCTTTGGACCTAGGTAAGTTGCATTGATATAACAAACTTCTTAGAGTTGTCATGACAGCCAACAACTGCACAAGCTGATTCTGAACTCATGTATACTCCAACACTCCGTCTGGAACACCAGAATTTTTTTTTAATGAAACTGAAGGGTGACTGAGGCTCACATTTGGCATTACATCTCCTTTTGTGTTCCATGGAAGATAGAAAGTCATATGAGTTTGGAACAACATGAGGATGAGTAAATTATGACAGACATTTCCAATATGGGTGAACAACTATAAAATTTAATTCTTTCTAATTTCACTAAATTAGTGACATGTATTTGAAACATTCATATAAAAACCATGAATGTATTAATGGATACATTAAAAATAGTTGCTTTATACTAGAGCATGAAATAGTTGTGATCATTGTGCACCATTTTGGCATGGTGGCAGCATGCTTAATATGGCTCACTGTCATGGTTACACAGCACTACATCAAGAAGAAGGTGATTTAACAATTTTCTATTCCTATTATGATACACCTAATTAATTTCATAAAGGTCTCTTTGCCGACAGATATAATTACTGTCTATTTTCCACACCTTCAGTGATAAGCGGAAATGCACACAGAAAATTTTGTCTTATGTGACAAGGTGCTAATTTGGTCTTTTAGGCACAGGTGCAAGCTTACGTGTTCCTGTGATTCTCCTGGAGGATATAACTCCTCAGTAACACTCATAGGTGCTGTGTTTCTGAGTGTGAGAAATGCAATACATTCACATATGTCTATGATTCACATTCTTGATGAAAAGTCAGGAAGAAAGAGGATATTATGGAGCATTTAAGACTTAAGAAAAATTCTCAAGGACCTCACATTTGCATTTAGAATGCAGAGATGTCAGATGCAAAACAAGGGTGGAAAATAATATTGTCCTGCAAAATGTTAAGGTAATGAAAAAAGATTGAGGATGGGAACATGTGTGCCTTTCAGCTTAAAATAAGCATATAGAGAATGACAGCATGAGAGTCATATCTATAGGAAATATTACTTACTGCATTAGATATGAGGCTCTGTTTCTCAGTGCGGTTTAATCCTTCCAGCAATGCTAGATTTAGCTTACATTGCATTATAGCTCTTTTCCACAAACACTTTTTTTCCCTTTCACTATCATTTGTTTCAGGGGGGTTCCTTACACTCTACAATATGGCATTAATTTTGGGAATTTTGCAAGCTGCAGGCATAGACTAGAGAAATATTAATGTATTTATCGATTCCACATGGGGTTAAATGATTGTTTCACCTGAAAATTAAAATTCTGTATTATAATCATGCACATGCGGTTCCAAACCATGCTGTTATTTTTCTGTGGAATACAAACATCATTTTTCAAGGATGCTTCACATAGATCTTTCCTGACAGTTCATACCGTAGTAAACACAAGCTGTCAAACTCCAAAAAGGACAAAAAAGTATTATAAATGCACCATAGTTCACATCGCATGTGCACTCTGAAATCAAATATGGCACATGCTGGACATACAGTACATAACATCATTGGATCTTGAGTGTCTCATAACAAAATGACATGACGTCAAACCTTCACCATAGTCACCATATTGTATTTGATTTGAAGGCTGAAAGTGAAACAAATTTTAGTGAATGATGACAAGTGTTGGGTGTAATCCAATTACAAAGTAATTAGTTACTGTAATCTAATAACTTTTAGGTCAAAAAAGTTGTGTAATGCATTACATTTTTAATTATTTTAATCAGATTACAGTTACTGAATTTCAATTAATTTAATGAATTGATAATCTGTCATTTTACTGGTGATTTGAGTGAAAGGAAATAAAAGTCATTGATGTTTTAGTGCCTCTAGTGTTCATTCCACCAGGAAATTGCCGTGTTATGTACAACAGGCCACTTAAAATCATTATGCACAAATTTAGTTATTGTAACATGATTCTTTGACCAGGTTGCAAATGCTACTGGGGGAGAAATATGACAGTAACTTAACAAACCAATCAAATTTAACATCCTCTCTCACACAGTCTCTTCTCTTGATTTCATTCTAGCTAGGAAAAAAGTGACTTTTTACTTTTTTAATACTTAAATACAATTTAATGTGAATACTTCTTTACTTTCATTCAGGTATATTTTTGGCTTATACTTGGACTTTTATTGAGTAAAATTTTCACTCAGTATCCATACTTTCACTTAAGTATAATTTTTGTGTACTTTTAACACCCTTGGAGTAGTATGAATAGATTTCGGACATGCTTCAACCAGGGATGTGAGCATCGTCTCGTGACCCGAATATATGATGTAATAACAACAATTGTGAAAACTATCTGCTTTGGTTTTGTTAAACAAGCACCATTTAAGCACAAGGAACAATTATCTTGGTGTATATAGCACTTACAGTTGAGAAGAGGTGTCCGCCTCATGATTCACTGCCGCTCCTTTAAATCCAGTGTTTTGAACATGATGTCACCTCAACTCGCGAGGGATTATGGAATCGTAAAGTGTCCATTCGCTGCGCACTTCAGAATCTTGCCGGAAATCTCCAGGTCTTTCTCACTTACTGCTTCATGAATACTGTGGATTCAGACATACTACTATATTGTCATACTGTTTTTGGCATACTATATAGTAGAGAAGTATGGATAATCGGATGCAGCGAATGTCTTCTGAAGTAAAATCATAAGTGTGGTTGAGAAACAGATAATTATTTAAGTAATTTTTTTAACCATAAATTCTCCTCCCTGCCCAGTAGGTGGTGATGTGCATGAGGAATGTGAATCGCCAAAAACGTAAGAAGAAGAATGTGAATGTGAAAGTGGAGTTTTATAAAAAAATAAAATAAAAAAAAATAAAAATAAAAATATTGATCTAAATATTGATCTGTTTCTCACCCACACTTATCACATTGCTTCTGAAGACCTGAATTTAACCACTGTTGTCATATGGATTACTTTAATTGCATTGTATGGACCTACAGAGCTGAAATATTCTTCTAAAAATCTTTTTTTGTGTTCAGCAGAAAAAAAGTCATACACATCTGGGATGGCATGAGGGTGAGTAAATGGTAAGAGAATTTTCATTTTTGGGTAAAATATCCCTTTGAGTCTGGGGTCGATTGAGAGTATTTCAATAATAATAATAATAGCAAAAATATCTATAAAAGCAATTGCATTTCACATTACGTCTGTTCATGAGAAAGTGAGATTATTATGTATTAATCTTTGCAAGGTACAGAGGAAAGCAAAAGGGCAGATCTCTGTATTCTCTTTCCTTTAACTGTAATCAAATGAACTTGTTTTTAAATGGAACAGAATAAGAGCCAATGAAGCAGAGTTTATTGAATAAGTCTCACAATAATAGCACATGGAGGCATGACTCCTAAAAACGGATTCAAATCTGTGAGCAAGCAAGTGATATACTGTATATTGCTGAGCACTATGGTGGTTTTAAGTAGAAACACACTGATAATTTCATTCAAAGCCATTGCTTTGTACACTGTAAAAAATGTATGCATTTTAATGGAAAAAGACTGTAAAAATGCTACAGAAACAATACTCTAGTTTTTACAATACATTTTGTAAAAATTACATTTGATAGATTTTCCTGTATAATTAATGGTACAAATTTACATTATGTTTAACAAGAGAGTACATGTACTTTTTACAGTAAATGTTTGTTAAAATTACAGTACAAAACAATAATCGGGCATTCACACAATTCCCTGCATGACCCATCGTATTTCATTTTATTTTATGGGGATAGTTATGTTTCTTCTTATTTTTAATATCAGTTACGTACACTGGGGTGTTCTGTTTTATATTGCATTATTTAAATTTCACATGTGTTATCCTGATGGTGTTTAATGTTTGTGTGAGTGACACTGAGCACTGTCTCTACATGTTTATTGGTCATTGCTCCTGGAAGAACCACTATTGGTGAACTTTATGTCATCATGTGCTAAACTGTCATTTTTACGGTGATTAACAATACCTTATAAAGTAAAAAGCAGATATTTTTTTATTTTTTTAATTTTTTTAACTGTGCCAGTGTGGTCATGTAAATCACAACAGTTTTAAACTGTAAAATGTACAGGTTGTTCTTAAAGTTGTTTATATTTGTACTGTATTTTTTATATAACCACAGCTGCCAATTTTTTTTTGTAAAAACAACAGGATATTTTTTTTTTACAGTGTATGGACTAACATATAAACATTTCAATCTTACCATTAATGCAGTATATGTGTAAGAGAAATGTGTGTGAATTTCTGTATGCATATAGTGTCAGTGTGTCTCCCTCATTTTCTTCAAGGACTCTTATTTTGAAGTTTCCCTCCAGACTACATCTCCCATGTTTCACTGCCCTCATCACTTCCATCTGTTCATCATCCTCACCTGTATTCCATTCCCTCTGTTCCTTTTGTATAAATATCCTCTAGTTTTGCCCATTCCTTTGTCAGTCCTTGAAGTGTTACGTTGTGTTAAGTTTTGATGTTAAGATTTATTGTTTGTTCCACTCCAGCGATTGTCATTAAAGGATTTACTTCTGCTTCTCTCTTCCACTCTTCATACCCAGCGTTACATATAGAATATCAGGATGATCTATATTTGCTAAAATTAGTAGTATACAGAGTGCTTACAGCATGGAATATTGTATCCCAAAACTGCAGTTGGGTTGACCTTCCATTTCCAGTGTGATGGAACATCAGCCCTGGATTTTAGAAATCATTCCAGACTCATTGTTTGACTGCCAAAAGAAATCTTTTCACAATATTTTTCTCAAGATGATAAATGGACGCCACTCACTAAATTACAAATTCAATGCGATGAGGTCATGTTACAATTGTTGTGAGTTTATGTGAAAACAATGTAGCATACTACTGATTGATATGTTAATCATGGAATAATGCCTACTGTTTCACCAAGTAAAACAAGATAACAATTCTATATCCAAGTTCACCCTACTCATTTAGACACTGATCACTCTTTACCATGACTTTACAAACGAGACCCCCAATCCCAGGGAAAGATGGATGCTGGTATGGTATGGTTAAAACTCCATGTAACTGGAAATTAAAGGGGGAAATGTAATGTTTCAGTGGGAAGTCTTCAGTGACGATCACCCCCCGCTGTGGTTCCTCGGTTTGGACATGTTGTACAGACACATCGATTTGTTCTCACCGTCTCTGCCGAACAGTGGGAGTGCATTTACACATGGCCGTGCATGCCGCACACTGAGAATGGATTTTCAGGCATGCAGACCTAAAACACATGTAAATCACACCTCCTATTACAGATGTTATGCTTGATAATGCAATCTCTCAATGCTCATAGCACGTGCTACCTCCATTTTATGGAAATTTGTTATGCTTTCATTTGAGATGCTCTGCTTTAAATTTGAGATTGTATTTGCTTATCACCTGGAAAGTATCAACCCCAGTTACCAATAATTGTTTCTCCTGGGGGGGCAGATGTGCCATCTCATGTGTTTTATGTTAAGGCACACAGGGGCAAATTCACTAAAGAGTTGCACCACTTTTGCACAGGGTATTTCAAAAGCATGCTTCACTGCACATTTACATCTTCTAGTATTTTCATCTTGTTTTCCCATTAAAAAAATAAATAAATATCCTTAAAACAAGATACATTTAACTGAAAATGAAAATGTCATCATTTATTTCATAAGAAGTCTTGTTTTCAGAGAAATGCAAAACAACATTTAATAAGGTTTATGCTTAAAACAAGAAGAAAAAAATGCAAATACCAATGGTGCAAGAAAAATAAGTTTAAAGGGAAAATCAGTACGCTATATATTTTTTGTCAAGTATTTTAAAATCTTGATTTAAGGATGTTTCAATTATGAAATATATATATATATATATATATATATATATATATATATATATATATATATATATATATATATATATTTATATATATTGGAGTTTATTTAATAACCACTCGCAATCCATCTCAACCAAGAGTTAAATACAGTTTGCTGAAATAGTGCTTTAAATATGGAGATATTTAAATAGTCATGCTTTTCAGTGCAAACACATCCCCTCTCTATGTAATTTAGGCATATAATAGATTGTGCCTTATTCACAAACTTGCTATTTACAGTAAGTACTATTTAGGTGCTGTTTCTGTACATTAGTTCAGTGGTATATAGTCAGTTGCTAATGCTGTTAAATGATAGCAATATTGCACATCATGGAAATGTAAACACATTGCTTGCCAATGTCTATTATACATTTGTTATTTACATACTGTACAAATAGCAGGCACAATTTGCATTTTGCAAAAAGTTTACGGCCCTATTATGACATTCAGTCTCTGGAAAATATCCTTAAATGAAATGACATTGATAATTTTCAGTGACTTCTGATTCTAATGCAAATAACAGCTTTTAAATCTGTCTGACATATTCTCATACTTAACCTCATGCTAATGTTTCGTAGTTGATATGCCCTGTGTTCAAAAGGTTTTAAGAAGTTGCTTTGTTTATATGAATACTCATATGAAGAATTTCTTTCACTCTAAAGTGAGTGCCAATATTGCATTATACTGTAGATAATATTACCACACATGAGATGCCAAACAACAAAAGTAACAACAGCATAACAATACTATCCTTTACTGAAAAAGTATTGGATTCCTGGATTTCTCCCCACTATTCTGCATTAATGGTGTCATTGTCTGCAAATTTCACTTAGTGTTTCTTATAGTGCCTTGACAGGGCAGTTTTGACATATTCCCTACTGAAACAGGAAGTGGAGGCGGGCATGTGGACCACAGCGCATCACAATCTTTGCTTACGACGAGGTTGGAGCCATTGTGCAAGTTCAGTGCAGATGAATGAGAAAGATCACAATATTTCCGCATTTTGAACCACAAAATACTAAATATAAAGAATAAAGAACACTTACTTGTACTGTACATACCAAGATATCTCAGAAAAATGCCTACATTATAAAATATGAATAAACTCCAGCCACTTTCTCTGCATCCGACTCGAATTTTATATAGAAGTGATCACCTCTGGAAACATTCAGCCGTGAAATGCCTCGAACAACAACCGCAAGTCTGCAGTTATTCTTCCTTCATTGAAATGTAAAAATTCAAGCCTGTGTGCATAACCAGTGTAGTTTGCAAATGCAAAGAGTGCGTTTGCTGCTTCGACCGACGCCAGGTTTGTCTACATGACAAGCTCTTGAAGGGGTGTACTTTAAATATATATATCATGTGTATACAGATATTAGACAGGAGGAAACTTAATTTGAAAGTTAATAGCCCAATGGTTAAGGATCTGAACACACTGGTCGCAGATTTAAACCAATAGGAGCAAACCATAAATGATCCCCATTGTGCACTTAAACCTGTAGTGTGTCATTTCTGTGCCACTAGCATCACCAAACAGAATTGCAAAACAAGGTCTGTTTTCAAACAGTTTTCCCAAATAATTTTTCCATTGGTCAAACAAACAAATAGTCCTGCCATTTGTTGAGTCAGTGTTGCAGTGTCTGGACTGGCCTCTCAAACAAACACAGCAATGTTCTCATTGTGCCACTGATAGGTTTATGTACCTTTTCAACCAGCTTACTCCAGTAAGCTCTGAATAAATGAAGGCAATGTTCACAAAGTAATCGCAATAGAATGGAAATTAATTTTGTTGAATACCGTTATCTCTGGATCTTGGGGTGTTTTGAATCTAAAAAAAAAAAAAAAAAATGCTGATGGTGTAATCATTAGCTGATATTATAATTCCCTTGAATTCCCCATTGCAGTAAATGTAGCCTGCTCAATTCACTGATTTGCACAATTGAAAAATGTAGCTCAGCTAGTCTTATTGTTATAACTAACCCTTGCATACCACCAACGTTCAATAAAATACGGTATGCTCCAGGTACAAACTGCCCCCAGTGACTAACTATTATCATGGATTCTTTCATGAAATCTATTTCTCGAGCTAATATTATGTCTGCATTGCAAATTATTATTTCTTTGGACAGATTTTAATTATTCAACACCATCCTCAAAGTTATCTGCATTCACTTCGGGGCCTCATTAGCAACTGAAAGTTTTTCATGTGAAAGTTTTATTTTATGACCCAGAAATTAGCTATTATACTGTTACACTGATCTACCAGCATACTGTGTTTAGTGCTCAGATACATAGATAAATGGATGGATGGATGGATAGATAGATAGATAGATAGATAGATAGATAGATGGATGGATACATACTTTGGGGTATTAAAAGTATATGGCTAATACAAAATATTTAGGACATGTTTCATACATTTCTACCCATAGACATGAGTGCGTCCTGTCCTGCATCCGTCCCCGTATATAGTGTGTTCTGGCCCTTTAATAAAGTTCCACTGTGTGGCCCAGCTCCGATTTGGGATAACACTGCTGCTGGCTGCTGCTGGCTGCTGCTGGGGAACTTTAGGAATGGTGGAAGGCATGCAACTCCATCCTGGGAAAATACGGATGCAAACAACATCCTCACATGCTCGCTTTCATTACTAAATGCGCATTTCTCTTCGGTCATCGGTATGGTGGCGCATTTCTCGAAAGGCATAACGATAGCATGATTTCTGAGCTTATTCAACAACTCGTCGCCAATTTTGTTTTGCCGCTAACCTGCTCGCCTCTCCATCTTTTTTTTTCCCAAGTAAGTGCAAAACTGGTTTGGTGGCCTATAGAAATACATATAAATGCATGTACTAACTGTCAAATGCACCTCTTTTCAGTGCATTTTTTTTATTAAAGAGTTTGCACGGAGTTTAAACAACTGTTGCTATTAGAGCTAACCAGTTAGCCGCCTGATTTCAGTAAACTGGTCCTTTACCACCTTCTTGTCGTCAATTTCGAACTGTAATAATACAAATAAGCCTGAAATTATAAGTATTATGTTATTAGCGAACCGACTCTATCCAACTTTTCCCTCCAGCTGACTGTTGCTACGCAACACGCACTCTATAATGTTTCATGACAATCTTCACTCATGCGTTTTAGCAAACAGTTTAGCAAATCTGACAATTGCCTTTACTAAGTAAACATAACTAAAACATAGGACTTTATTTTTTTTATTACTTCTAGAATTAGGTAATGTCATCTTTGATGCTGTGAAGTTGGATGCAGAAGATCAGTTTGGCTGGAGATAAACACCTGTTGCTGCTGGTGGGTTTGTTTAAGGACACATCTGGAATAATCATCCACTTTTTGGATTAAAAATGAAAGTGACAGTGACTTTTGGAAGGACTGGTGTAGTTGTCCCATGTAAGGAAGGATGGACGGTCCGGGATCTCATCCAGCAAGCTACCCAGAGATACAGAAAACTACTGGAGCAGGTGAATATAGAGATCTTATTTGGTTTAAAGGAATTAATCGCCCCAAAAATGACATTTTGCCAACATTTACTCACCCTCATATTGTTTCAAACTAGTATGAGTTTCTTTCGGTCAGACAAAACAACTAATTTGATTATTCACCTAAAAGCTTGACGCAACAAGGGATATGAGTTTGTTAAAGCTAAAGCGGAGGGTGCTTCAGCTAAAAAGGGACAAGCTTCATCAGTCAGAATTCAGTTAATGTGAGTTAATAATGTTTTGTTTACAACTGAGGCCAGTTCCTCTGAAACATGGAGGGAAACAAATGCAGATGGGACTTCCACCGGAAGTCATTCTACAGCATTCCCTAACTCTGGCTGCAGTCATTTTAGACCCTGTTTACATCTGGTAATAAGACACATTTCAGATGATCCCGCAAATGGTCAGCGCTAAATATAGTTGTAAAACACATACAGAGGTAGTCAAAAACCATATCGCATTTGAGGTTTAAAACTGCGTCTTGCTGTGTCACGGATTGCAGCGAAGTACTACCTCTCACCAGTCAATCACCCACCGAACAAAAGTTTAAACTTATGTGTTGATTTAACACACTGATATAGTGACTGATGTCCTCTTGAAATCATACACGCTCTCCTCAAAATCCCAACACCGCAATGAAAGAATGAAAGTACATACGCCGCAACAACAACTGTATTTATTTGACAACGGAAGTAATGCTCACATTTCGCGCTAAGCATCACGGGATGTAGGAAAAAGGTGGATAGACTAGGGCTGGTGATATGCAAAAAATATTTTCACAATATTTGATAGAAAAAATATCAGGATATCCGACTACACCGTCAACCTCCCTGCTGAGGGTTGTGGATTTTTTTGCTTTATTGATTTTGTTTTAAAAATTATATTCATGTATTGAAACACAAAAACTTAAACAAAAGGTATTTCTAAATTCAATTTGTACTTTAAACAAAACAAAAAATAAATTAAAATAACAAAATGATTAAAAAAAATCGTATATTACCACCTCCCCAAATCCAAACATTTACCATCTCCAGCGGCTACAGTTAATGCTGCCTAAAGAAAAGAAAATACAACTCAATTTTAGGTTCAAGGTGAACATGGTCTTGTATTATTTTATGATTTAGTCACTTTCGTCTTTGTTTCTTTAATACAAAGATATATATGAGCGAACCTGCAGAGTTTGTTTTCACATTCAAAACGCATGTTAAGCTCGAACTGCTCCGTAGAAATAAAGCGAACTAAACTTCGAGCACCTCCTGAGATCCTCTGAGGTCATTTGCAGCATTCTCATAGATGACATTATTCTTGCAAACTGTTTTCAGAACAGACTGAAACAGAAAAGAAAGTGGTAACTCTTTACATGCATGTGTTCCACGAGACACGCTCCTGCTGCATGCCTCTGAACAAACAGCGATTCAGACACAAGCATTGACGGCTTTTCTTTTGTCTGTTCTTAAAAAAATAATACAGTGTTTTTCTTCATGCGCATGTCTTTGTGTTTAAATGCATTTCTTGTCTACCTCAAGACATCTTACTGGATGGCCACCACTGTTGCAGGAAGATGAGCAAAATTACTTGTGCATGAAATATCTGCATTTGGATGAGGAGCTTGTGAATAAGGAGCTGGATTCAGCCTCGTCGCATTTGGAGGGTGTTTAATAGATTTGGCGAATTTCCAGATCCATGGTTTTGCCATTTCCCAATATTGTCGGTCATCGTCTGTCAATAAGTGTCGAAATCGGCATCAGGATATTTGTAAGACACGTCGATATCTGATTACATCATCCTATCAGCCAGCCCTAGTATAGACATGGAGAATAAAGTTATTATTTACATTTCTTTCAAATTTGTGTGATTAATCATCAGTGATGGTAGCAGAACCACAAAACTACAAAACTATTGGTATCGGGAGATAATCGGATATCGATATTGGCACACATATTTTGTATTGGTGCATCCCTAGTTGTGTGTCTTTAAAAGACTGGAATTATAGCGAACAAGTCATAAGGACTACTGTTATGATACTTTTATGGTACTTTTTGGTCCATTTTTTGGAGCTTGACAGCCCCTGGTCACTGTACTGTATACCTTCACCGTATAGAAAAGAACATCCTAGACTAGAGGTAGACAGTATATCTGTTTTTCCGATTAATCTGTGCTGATAGTTGCTTTTTGGAACTATCGGTTATCGGCAAAAATCTCTGCAGATAGTTGCCGATAGTTAAAAAAAATTTATAAATTAATTCCTCATACATAACCCTTATCTGGTGAAATATATATATATATATTATATACACAAACATTTTCATCTGGTGAATATATAGGCTATAAAAAGCTTCATTTGATAAATACATGAATATAAAGCATTGTAGTGGAGCCATGTCGTCTATGTATTTCAGGTCCCACATTATGCACCAAATCGTAATTTGTCTGGTTATTATTGGAATTTGGTTGCACAATAAATCATTCTATAAAATGATTTAAAAAAGCTATAGTCCGATTAATCAGTTATAGTCCTTTTCCACCACCTTGGTTATCGGTATCAGCAAAATCAACTATTGGTCGACCTCTAGCCTGGACATTCTGCAAATCATCTCCTCTTGTGTTTCATGGAGGAGAGAAAATCAGAGGTACCAGTTTGGAATGAAAAAATGGTGATTAAATGATGACAGAATTGCAATTTTAGTTGAACTAAGGCCTTAATGTGTTCTTCTTTTACATGTTTATGAAGGTTTATAATAATTAATGGGATTTGTTCCTTCACTAACTGTAATTGATTTAATGTCACCTAATTAGGCTAAGTCTTATTTTAACACAAAACGGCCAAAATCACAGTGGGACTACCACACGCTATATTATAATCCCTTTTTAATAGTTGGGTTTAAATTTAATTAGAGGCTGTTCAAAAATGCATGCTGTACCTTATAGGATTGAGTGAACTGTAAGTGGCCTTATTCATTAATTTCAAACCTGTTAATCAAAATCACATCCTTGGTTCCTGATGGAAGCTAAAATGTCGACCTTGACTCTTTATTATTGTAAAATTTAAAAGGGGTTCACAGAGCCTTTCTCTGATGACAGGAAACTGCAAAACTGATTTTATGCAAGTCGGGGCAGATGTGCCTTGTCCAATTTTTCTCTCTCTGATGAATGCAAATCAGAGTTAAAATGTGGCGGCCAGTCTCTCCCCTGAGCACTGACCCTGTGCCCTCTCATCAGATGTCTCCCTCATTGCTGCTTGAGCTTCATTATTTAAATAGAACATCAAAATAGTTTGAGTGGCATCCATTTTTGCCTGCTCTCTGTGGACTGAGGGGATGTGGATTTGGCTCTCTCTTCCTGTGCATTAGGGTGTAGTCTAGCCCCTAATAAACAACAGGCTTTTTATCCTGCATCTCTCCGGGAGCCGCTGGGCCTAAATGAGATCGTAGATTGCTGCAAGACTTCCTCGCCTTACAGTTTAGTATGTTATTGCTTTGTCTTTAGAGTGGTCAATTTGACTGATCAGAGGTAGTCTGTGCGATTTGTACAGAAGCAGGTACAGGCAGTGATCGGAACGTGGGTGGCGGTTGTCTTGTATTGCACCCTGTCGTGTACCAGAGAGTGATATCACACAATGAATTTGGCAGGTCAGGGCTGTGTCGTGAGATTGCCGGTCAGATCTGGGTATTGCTTGGGTTTAGTATGCGATCGTGTGTGAGATCTTAACAGGATTTTACTCACAGAGGCCACTGCGTGTCAAACTGAGCTCAGACAATTTTTTTTTTATTTGGTATAGGCACGTCCTTTCACTCAGACACGTTTATGTGCGTGCCCAGCCTTTATTTGTGTGTTTGTTATTCCCATCAGCCCAGTGCTATTATTGCCTGTTATTCTCAGAGGAATAGACGTTTGAGTTGGTGATGCACGGGAGGGCTCAGTGAGGATGGATGGAACTGCTTGAGGGATCCTGATTGGCTGTTGTCTCCAGGGCCTTTTTTCCAGGCCAAGGTGATTGTCTGATGTTCATTGACATTGGCATCTTAGCCCTGTTACACTAACCAAGGGGATCTAGTTCAGCAGCGTGTGTGATTAAACAAATTACCCTTCTCCTTAAAAGTTGAGTGTCACCCATGTATTTACAAATATTAACAATGTGCACCAAGGAATAGAAACAACCCACATAAGCCTATATTTTCTCTCTCCTGTTCAGTCCGTTGAAGGATACGAGTCTTTGGAAGTCTCAATCCACAGATTCAACAGTCTTGATAATGGATAGCTCTCACCAGACATGGTTTCAGTCACAGGTTACTTTGCCCATACTGAAGGTGCTAATAATCCTTTATAGAAAGTATTCCCAGATGAATTAAATCCACAAGAATGCAGCAGGTACTCCAAAATAAGGATTAATCCAACAACAACATGTGTTTGTAGTTGAGATGGTAATGAAGGGAGCTCCTCAAGATGGTAAGTTCTTTTTATATCCACTTCCCCCTTCCTGTCATGTGATCACGTCACAGGAACTCAAATGCAAGTTCACAAAAGTAATTGACAATCCAGTCTTTCATCAAAGATGAGTACTATTGAGGATTAAACATATATATATATACAATCATAATTTTGCATTGTTCTTACTTTTTCATTTACAATGCATTTAAAATACATATACATATGTGCACATTATGTGGCAGTGCTACACATCCATATTTTTATCCTCACTTCAATGCATATTTTGTTATTTTGATAAGGTAATCAAGTGTTCTTTTTTTTTTTTTATTAACAATTTTTATCGATTCACTTCAACAAATTAAATAAATATAACAGAAAATACAGAATAAAATTATATAAAATTAAACCCTTCCCCCCGAAACTTTTCCAAAAGCAGTAATCACTTCTCCCAGAGTATCTGCCGCTTTAGGGGGGTGTATGCTACTCCCAAAAACAGTACAGAGCAAGTCCTCGTGGTGGCATAATGACTCGCCTCAATCCGGGTGGCGGAGGATGAATCTCAGTTGCCTCCGCGTCTGAGACTGTTAATCCGTGCATCTTATCACGTAGCTTGGTGAGCGTGTTACCGGGGAGACGTAGTGTGTGTGGAGGCTTCACGCTATTCTCCGTGGCATCCACGCACAGTTCACCACGCACCCCACCGAGAGCGAAAACCACACATTATAGCTACCACGTGGAGGTTACCCCATGTGACTCTACCCTCTCTAGCAACCTGGCTGGAGTCACTCCAGGGGTGGTAGTCAGCGTCTAACTCGCTGAGCTACCCAGGTCACCGAGCGTATTAACCTCCCTCACAATCCACTCTGACCAGGAGAAAGGGGACTTATTAATACATAATTGTGGGTTCAGCCATATGCTCGAGGCAACATTTAAATAAATGTCCGAATTAAACACTCTTGACACTTTTGTCCATACTGAGTGCAAATGCGAGATAATGGGGTGTAACTTAGCTTCTCCGGTTTGATAGAAAGGCTTTGCAGTGGCAAAATAGAGGCAAGAACTTCCTGTTCAATACAAAACCAGGGAGGGGCTCTCTCAGGTGGAAGAGACCAGTGAGCCAAATGTTTGAGACCAAATGCATAATAATAAAACAAAATCATGGGTAGGCCTAGCACACCTTTGTCAATTGGCCTATGTAATTTACTGAAATATAATCTGGGACATTTACCATTCCAAATGAAGGACTTCTCAATTGTTTATCAAATTGCTTGAAATACGAGAGGGGGACATCTATAGGGAGAGATTGTAGCAGGTAGTTGAATTTTGGAATACAATTCATTTTAATAACATTAACATTCCCAGTCATAGATAAATGTAATGAAGCCCATCTACCCACATCGCTCAAACCTTTTTATTAAAGGGTCAAAATTAACTCTAACTAAATCACACAAATTTGCTAGGAATAAAATACCCAAATACTTAATGCCCTGTTTGGGCCACTGGAAGGCGCCCGGCTGAAAAGCCGTTACTGGGCAGTATGCTGTCAGAGCCAAAGCTTCGGATTTAGACCAATTGACTCTGTATCCTGAGAACTTAGAAAAGGAATTAATAATTCTGTGGAGGCAAGGCATAGATCTAGTAGGGTCAGAGACAAATTATAAAATATAATCTGCGTAAAGCAAAAGCTTATGCGCCACGCCTCCCGCCACCACCCCTGGAAAATCATCCTCCTTTCTTATCGCGGCTGCTAATGTTTCCAGGGCAAGACAGAACAATAAGGTGGAAAGAGGGCAACCCTGCTGGGTGCCCCTATCCAGAGTAAAATAATCTGAAATTAATCCATTTGTTTGAACTGCTGCTACCAGTTGTCTATAAAGTAACTTAATCCACCCAATAAAAGTATTCCCGAACCCGTATATTTCCAAAATCTTAAAAAGATAATCCCATTCTACCATATCAAATGCCTTTTTGGCGTCAAGTGAGATGGCAGCGACCGGAGTCTGATCGTTCGCCACTGCCCACATGACAATATGAAATGCCTAATTTTATCAGAAGAGTTACGGCACTGAATAAACCCCACCTGGTCTATATGCATAAGAGAAGTCATAACTTAATCGGTTAGCCAAAAATTTTGACAATATTTTTTTTGTTTGTAATTAAAATATTTTTATTGATTCAAAGAAAAAACACAACAGAGAAAAACACAACATATTCACACCGAATCAACATTTAACTTTTAACACTCATTAACATCCCTCCCCAAACACCAACCCCACCCTACCTCAAAGAACACCCCTGTGGTCACATAAAATAATACACACACACAAACAATAAAATAAAAAATAAAAAAATAAAAAAATATAATAAACATGCATAGTTAAACTAAACGTCTCTCTCCTCATCCCTTCCCCTAGAGTCCTCCAAAACTGCCAAATACCTACCCCACTTCCTGAAAAATAAGTCCTCCAGCCCCAGCCATCCATCTATCATCTTCTCATAAGCCACCACCCTCCCCATCTCCGCACACCACTCCGGAAATGATGGCGCTCCGTCTGACTTCCATCCCCTTAAAATAATTTGTCTACCGATCATCATGCCAGTCAGAACCCAATTTTTTATATATTTGTTGCCCGAATTTATAACTTCCCCATCGCCCAAAATGCAAAGTCTGGGGCAAAGTAAAATTTGAGTGCCCAGAATGTCACGCAAATAATTCTGAATATTTAACCAAAAATCTTGGATCTTAACGCATCCCCAAAAAACATGGGTTGTGTCTCCAACTTCTGATTGGCATCGCCAGCAGGTGGGTGTGTCTTTAAGACCAAACCTATATAACCTAGAGGGGGTCCAATAAAATCTTTGTAAAATCTTAAATGCATAAGGCGAACCCTTGCATCTCTAGATGCAGACTTGACATTTTTCAGAATCTTAGTCCACACTCCATCCTCCAATACCAAATTCAAATCTTTCTCCCATAATCTCTTAATAGAAGTTAAAGCTCCATCCCCCATACTCTGAATTAACAGGGAGTAGTACACTGATGCCTCATGACCTTTTCCAAAAGCCGCAATCACCTCTCCCAAAGCATCCCCAAAATAGTACAAAGCAGGTGGCGCAATTGTAAATACCTATAAAACTGAGGTCTGGGGATCCCTAAATTTTGGACCAATTTTCAAACGATCTCAACACTCCACTTTCATATAGGTCACCAAGTGTAGCAACTCCCCTCACAATCCACTCTGACCAGCAGAAAGGGGACATGCCAATACATAATCTTGGGTTCTGCCATATGCTTGAGGCAACATTTAAATAAGTGTCCAATTTAAACAATCTGGACACTTTTGTCCATACCGAGTGTAAATGCGAAATAACGGGGTGTAACTTTACATTTCCGTTTAGTTTGATAGAGATGCTTTGTAATGGCAAAATAGGGGCAAGAACTGTCTGTTCAAAAACAAACCAGGGAGGGGCTCTCTCAGGTGGAAGTGACCAATGAGCCAAATGTCTGAGACTGAATGCATAGTAATAAAACAAAATCTTGGGTAGGCCTAGCCCTCCTTTGTCAATCAGCCTATGTAACTTATTAAAAAGAAATCTGGAACATTTACCATTCCAAATGAAGGACTTCGCTATGCTATCGAATTGCTTGAACTAAGAGAGGGGGACATCTACAGGGAGAGATTGTAGCAGGTAGTTAAGTTTTGGAATACGATTCATTTTAATAACATTAACCTTGCTAATCATCGATAAATGTAATGAAGCCCACCTGCCCACATCGTTCGAAAATCTTTTTATTAAAGGGTCAAAATTGACACAAACTAAATCAGACAAATTTGCTGGGAATAAAATCCCCAAATACTTAATGCCCTGTTTGGGCCATTGGAAGGCACCCGGCTGGAAAGCCATTACTGCACAGTACGCTGTCAGAGCCAAAGCTTCGGATTTAGACCAATTAACTTTGTATCCTGAGAACTTGGAAAAGGAATTAATAATTCTGTGGAGGCAAGGCATAGATCTAGTAGGTTCAGAGACAAATAATAAATTATCATCCGCGTAAAGCAGAAGCTTATGCGCCACACCTCCCACCACCACCCATGGAAAATCATCTTCCTTTCTTATCGCGGATGCTAATGGTTCCAGGGCAAGACCGAACAATAAAGGGGAAAGAGGGCAGCCCTGCCGAGTGCCCCTATCCAAAATAAAATAATCTGAAATTAATCCATTTGTTTGTACCGCTGCTACAGGGTGTCTATAAAGTAACTTAATCCAACCAATAAATGTACTCCCGAACCCATACATTTCCAAAATCTTAAAAAGATAATCCCATTCTACCATATCAAACGCCTTTTTGGCGTCAAGTGAGATGGCAGCGACCGGAGTCTGATCATTCGCCACTGACCACATAATATTGATGAGACGCCTGATGTTATCAGAAGAGCTATGGCCCGAATAAACCCCACCTGATCTATATGTATAAGAGATGTCATAACCTTACTTAATCGGTTAGCCAAAATTTTTTACAATATTTTTACATCTAGTTGGATCAGGGAGATTGGACGGTAATTTTTACACTCGCTTGGATCTTTGTCCTTTTTAAGAATCAGACTGATCCGGGCTTGTGTCATGGTTGGAGGAAGCTTTCAATTCTTTAATGATTCAGTATAAACTTCTAACAAAAGTGGAGCCAGTTCTGTAGCATAGGATTCTGCGGCAAAACCATCTGGCCCCTGAGCCTTGCCAGTAGGTAGGGACTTAATTACCTCGTCAAGCTCCTCCAAGGTTGTCTCAGAGTCAAGAGAGTTTTTTTGCTCAATCATCAGTTTAGGAAGATATAATGGTTCCACAAAGTTTCTAAAATCTTCATCAGTAGACGAAGACGTGGAGCTATAAAGATCAAGATAGAACTCTTTAAAGGCATTATTAATATCAATGGCTGAGGTAAAAATTTCACCACCAGCAGATTTCACTGAGGGAATGAAAGAAAGAGACTCTCTCTGCTTTATATATCTAGCCAAAAGCTTCCCTGCTTTGTCCCCCAACTCAAAGTATGACTGTCTTGCCCTGAATAACCAAAACTTCACTTTCTGCGACAAAATAGTATTATATCTATATTTCAATCGGGTCAATTCTCTGAGGCCATCAGCTGACATAAGGCGCTCCAGCTCTGCCTCTGCACTTTTAATATTTCCTTCCAACTCCACGAGTTCTCGTGCTTTGGATTTTTTGATGAATGAGGCATACTGTATGATCCGACCCCTAAGAACCGCCTTAAGTGCCTCCCAAGCCACGCCCACAGAGAATACTGAGGACCAGTTGGTCTCCATATAAACATTGATTTCAGCCTTTAACATTTGTTGGAAATCAGGATTTTGCAAAAGGGACACATTAAGGCACCAACTATATGATTTCTTTTTCTCTGTATATGGCAACACCTCTAAACTCACCAGGGCATGATCTGAGACTAAGATATTTCCAATTGAGCAATCAACAACAGATGACATGAGGGATTTGGATATCAAAAAACAAAACAAAAATCTATTCTAGAATAAATCTTATGGACTGAGGAAAAAAATGTATAGTCCCTACCAGATGGGTTCAAAAGTCTCCAAATATCCGTAAGACCAACATTTATACAGATCCTGTGAAGCGTCAATGTTGCTCTAGGGGGTTTACACGCTTTTGCTTCACTGTGATCAAGGACTGAGTCCATCAAAAGATTAAAGTCTCCTCCCAATATTATATCATGAGGGGTGCCAGCGGTTTGCAGCATACCTTCAAGATCTATAAAAAAGCCCTGATCATCAGCGTTAGGTGCGTAAATATTTGCCAAAATCAACCTTTGCCCTTGAATTTCAGCTAAAACAATAATGTCTCTTCCTAATTTATCTTTAACCTGTTTGAGACATTTGAATTGTAGATGTTTATTAATCAATATAATGACTCCCTTGCTCTTACTTGAGCCAGCACTAAAGAAAACATGTCCACCCCATATCTTCCCAAATTTTTCAGCTTCCTGCGGGGAGAGATGTAAATATTAACATTTGACATTTTGATATAGTAGAAAAAATAAATTGTGTGTCAAAAACAAAATTATACAGACCACATTCCCCATTAGTGAAACAATCAAACCTCAAACTTCCCCCCGAACAAAACAAACAGAAAAAAGAAAAACATGCGCATTAACCCTGCGCATGAAAGCGCCAACCGGCGATAATCCTTTTAAACTCAAAAGGTCCATGAACGCCCACGAGCCCCCATGACAGCTTTGCCACCGGATTGCTCAATTTTGCCTCACAAATTTGTGAGGCAAAATTACATAACAGAAAATACTTTGTAAAATAAACCCCAGCAAATAGGAAGAATGAACACAAAGAACGTGTAGATTCATTCACAGAACTGTCTCAAAGGTGTGATCTTCCACAAAACAAATTCCAGCTGATATAAAACCGTTCAGATTCCTTGGACAGACAGACGAATGTTCAGTGAGCCGGCTGTTATGAGTTCAACGGATGATGTAATCATTCCAATGTCCCGTAAAAATACTCAACAAAACAAACTCCAGCCAGCAGGAGGAATAAGCATGAAGAACAAACAGATTAATCCACAGCTGTTCCAAAGGAGTGTTATTCAATAGAACAAGCTCCAGCCGCTAGGCGGAACCAATACAAAAAGAAACAAAACCGGCATCCAGGTTCCCCGGATGGTTGAGTCAATTCACTCGGAGGCTGCATAAAATATATACCATGACTTACACAATCCGTCAACTTTATAAAAGACATCCTTTGTGTGAGCATGTAGATATTTTGCGGTCATCCGTAGTGTCCACTCTCAAACTGGCAGGGAACTTCCATGCAAAAGTAATCTTTCATCAATGCAAAAGTTTCTTTAAGGAAAAGTGTTATTCACAGAAAAAGCTCCAGCCGCTCGGCAGAGCCAACTCAAAAAGAAAAAAGAAACCAAAATGACGCCCAGCTTCCTCAAAAGCCAGAGTAGTACAGTGAGTCGACCCATTCACATGAGAAACACCCAATGGTTTACTCCATTGGTTTACCATTGATTCAATAAAAGACTTTGCCTGATTGGGACATGTAAATACTTTGCGATCGACCTTCGTTTCTATTCTCAGTTTGGCCGGAAACATCAGAGCAAAAGTGATCTTTCGCTAATGTAAGAGTTTCTTACATTCCTTGAACCGATCGTGTTTCTCTTTTGTCGAACTCGCAAAGTCCGGGAATAAGAAAATATTATGGTTCTTCCAAGAAAGCTTCCCTTTGCTCCTTGCCTGGCGCAACACAAGATCTTTATCGGATGATCTCAGAAATCTGGCCAGAATCGGTTGGGGCCTGTCTCCCTCAGCAAATCTGTGAGCTGGGACTCTGTGAGCTCGCTCGATTTCCAGCTTGTGGCCTGTTATGTCGAGCAGACTCGGGAAAAGCTCGTCAAGGAATTTCACCATATCTCTGCCGTCCTCATGCTCAGGAATTCCAACAATTCAAATGTTATTCCTGCGGCTTCTATTCTCAGGATCTTCAAGCTTTTCAAGGAGATGTTCCAAATCAACTTTGGTTGCGGGCAGATTAGCGGTTAATTCCCTCTCCGAAAATTCCAGAAAATCAATTTGTCTCTCAACATCAGTCACTCTTGTAACTATCTCAGAGAATTTTATTTCCATCGCAGTAATCGATCGACGTATTACAGCGAGATCCTCCAAGTCAGCAAGAACATTCGTCAACATCAACGACATGTCAGACAACTGACGCTGGATCTCCTCTCCCGCCGCACCATCCAGATTGAGTCCCCGGTCTGTAGGCCTGTCGGGGCTTTCATCCTGAACACGTAAGTGTCTTTTAATGTCTCCAGAGCCCGAGGATTTTGACTTCTTTGCCATGTTTTCCCTCAAAGAGCAAATGTGTAACTGGGTGTATCAAAGTTCACCAGATTATAACATAAAATTAATAAAAAATTTAGCAAAGTGCGCAGAGCTTGTCGCTCACACGTCTGCCTCTTGCATGGCATCACGTGACCCCCCAACATTTGACATTTTGGCATATAAGAAAAAATATATTGTGTGTCAAAAACAAGATTATAAAGACCACTTTCCAACACTGGTGCGACCATCAAAACCCGAACTTCCCCCAGAACAAAACAAACAGAAAAAAAAAAAAACGTGCGCATTAATCCCACGCACGACAGCGCCAACTGGTGTCCATCCCTCCAAACTCAAACAGTCCATGCATGCCTACGAGAGCCCCCTTGACAACTTTGCCATCGGATTACTCAAGTCCGGTGTTTCTATACAAATTTTGTGAGACAGAATTACACAGCAAAAGATAATCTATAAAACAAACTCCAGCCAATAGGCAGTATAAACTCAAAGAGTGTGTAGATTCATCCATAAAACTGTCCTGAAGGTGTGTTACTTGACAAAATAAGAACCAGCACAAAAAAAGCACACAGATTCTTCAAACAGTCAAGCAAATGTTCAGTGAGCCGGTCCACTCGGCTGCAACATGAGTGCAAGCAAATGAATCCAATGCCTTTGCAAGAAATACTCTGCAAAACAACTCCAGCCAATAGGAGGAATAAGTACAAAGAGTGTGTAGATTCAAGCATAAAACTGTCCTGAAGGTGTGTTACTCTACAAAATAAACTCCAGCTGTTAGGCGGAACAGCACAAAACAAAAAGCACTCAGTTTCCTCAAAGAGTCAAGTTCAGTGAGCCAGTCCACATGGCTGCAAAGTGAGTTCCACAAGATGACTTACTCCATTGACTTTATAAAGGACATCGCTTGCTGTGGGCATTTGAATGGTTTATGGCCCTCCTTAGCATCTATTCTCAATTTGGCCGGGAATATCAGTGCAAAACGACCTTCCATTGATGTAAAGTTTTCTTGCATTCCTTGAATCGATCATGTTTCTCTCTTGTTGAATTCACAAAGTCTGGGAACAAGAAAATGCAGTGATTTTTCCAAGAAAGCCTTCTTTTACTCCTCGTGTAACACAAGATATTTATCTGAGAAATTTGGCCAGAATTGATCGGGGCCTGCCTCCCTCCGCGGCTCGCCAAGCAGGAACCCTGTGAGCTTGCTCGATTTCCAGTTTATGGCCTGCTATATCAAGCAGATTTGGAAGGAGCCCATCTAGGAATTTCACCAAATCCTGTCCTTCTTCGCCCTCAGGAATTCAGGCAAAACCGACGTTATTCCGCCGGCTACGGTTCTCCATGTCCATGACATGCTCCAAATCCACCTTGGTCACTAGCGGATTAGCAGATAATTTCCTCTCCGATGACTCCAGATAATCTATCCATTCCTTGACATCCCCCACTCTGGTAACCACCTCAGTGAACTTCGCATCCATGGCAGTTATCGATCGACGTATCACAGCAAGATCCTCCAAGTCAGCAACGACCTTCGTCAGCATTGCCAACATGTTCAGCATCTCTGGCCACATTTCCCGCACTTCTATGTCTAAATCAACTCCCAGGCTCGCGGCCTGCTTGGGGGCATCAACTTGAGCACGTAAGTGTCTTTTAATGTCTCCAGAGCCCGAGGATTTTGAATTTTTTGACATATTGTCCTCCTAGAACAGTTATGGAACAGAGTGTATCGAATCTCACTGGTTTATGTCATTGAAAGTGTTAAAACTAGCAAAGTGTGCAGAGCTCGCCATTCACACGTCCGATCCTTGCATGGCGTCACGTGACTCAGTAATCAAGTGTTCTTAATTGTAGCGAGGGCATGCAACATTGTGTCTCCAACTTCATAGCTTGTGAATCAGGATATTAAATTAACTTTTTTGCCCACCAGGCGGGTGAGTGGTCAGTTATAACAGCCACTTTGATTTCTTACCAGCCACTTCTTACCAGTAGATTTTTCATATATACTGTGTATATATACACCAATCAGCCACAACATTAAAACAACCTGCCTAATATTGTGTAGGTCCCCATCGTGCCGCCAAAACAGTGCCAACCCACATCTCAGAATAGCATTCTGAGATTCTATTCTTCTCACCACAATTGTACAGAGCGGGTTACCATAGACTTTGTAAGTTCGAACTAGTCTGGCCATTCTCTGTTGACCTCTCTCATCAACAATGTGGTTCCGTCCTCAGAACTGCCCTTCACTGAATGTTTTTTGTTTTTGGCACCATTCTGAGTAAATTCTAGAGACTGTTGTGCCTGAAAATTCCAGGAGAGCAGCAGTTACAGAAATACTCATACCAGCCCATCTAAACTAAACTGCATCTGGAATTGAATTCATTTTCGACTCTTGTAGCCTTTATGTCTGTGCCTATCATAGTAAAGTAAGAATAAATAGTTTTTAACATTCTATAAATCGATTTTTAAAAACTATTGGCCAATTAATCATTATCTGCCTATTCCACCACCTTAGTTCTGAAGAGGTTGACCTCTTCTCATTACATCAACATTTTCTATATTAACAACATGATTTTTTAAGCGGTTGAGTAGTGTAACCAATCACAAACATTTTTGTTGCTTGCTTTGGGTTTAATTTATTCAAAGTTTTGTTTGTCATGCTACTAAGGGGGTAAATGTGACGCTCAGGCACTGTCTTGATTTAATTATGAAACGGCAATAAAGTAATTCAGGAACACCCTTCTCAGCTTGTTTTGGATGTGTAGCCTAATATGGCATACAGATTTCCCATGTACAAAATAAGTATTTAATGCAAGTCCTAGTAAGTGAAATTATTCGCAATGCAATATCAGGGGAAATAATTGACAATTACGATTTTTGTCATAATCTTGCAGCCTTTGTTCATAAAATTATACATGCATGCACACAATTGAACATATTTACACTCGCACACAGTGATGGATAATCATATTAGCTTCATGAATAGTAGGTTACTGGCCTACACGGTAAGATTGGGTTTACATATATTTTGTTTATTATCATAAGCATTGTACTACAGTATGGTTTGTCATTATCGAGAAGGCTGTACAATTGATCTTTGTGATAGATTGTTTTCATTACTTAGTACTTATCCCTGTGAGACTATGATTCAGAGCTGGTGGTAACTAATGCCCTTCAGCTTTCCCTTGAAGTTTCATTAATAGAGTTAATAATCATAATGTTGCATTTATTCATGAATGCAGGGAGGCTTCACAAATCATGTCCCAGTGCTTTCAGCAGAAAACACAGAACAAACGGAGCTTTATGTTTGTGGGAATACTAGCACCCTCATCAATCAGTGTGGTTTTTGAACCTTTCATGAACCTCTCGGCTCTGCCACATGGAGCTTGAATTCAGTGCCAATACATTCAACACTTGGTGGAAAACCTGAATGCATGTAGTTTACGTTTTGCTGAACATGCATGAATGATTTGGGGTTGCTGTGTCTGATAGCTTTCTCAATGATTACCATAGACATGAAACGCACATGCTGAGCTTGCTTTTGATGTTTTGTAAAGCTCATCATTCACCAAGACAGATAAGGTTTCTTTCTGCCTGATAGATAGTGTCTTTTCTCTGCATCCCCAGCTCTGGTTCTGTCTTGCAAATGATGCACCTTTTTCTTCTCAGTTGGTATGTCTGATCAG
This sequence comes from Myxocyprinus asiaticus, assembly GCF_019703515.2. Classification (NCBI taxonomy): domain Eukaryota; kingdom Metazoa; phylum Chordata; class Actinopteri; order Cypriniformes; family Catostomidae; genus Myxocyprinus; species Myxocyprinus asiaticus. The sequence goes on from NC_059353.1 coordinate 15,268,051, forward strand.
ATCACTTCCTGGATTCCTAAATTATCATTTGCATTGTATCTTCTAGTGTTGTCACGACACCAAAACTTCAGTAGTCAGTACCGATACCAGTGGAATTTCATGGTTCTCGATACCAATTTCGATACAACAGTAAAAATATGCTAATATGATAATGTGCTATTGAACACATAAGTTTAGTTATTTTTAATAATTATTTTTATAATTATTATTATTTTACAGAACATGTTTTAAAGTTTAATTTAATTTAATCATCAAAATGGTGTCTAATCAATTAATTCTTTAAACTTTTAATATGTGAAAATATAACTTTTTAATAGAGCCTGGGATTTTTGAGACCGGTACAATACTGATTTTAGAGAGGGAAAATTCACTGATTACCGATATGGTTGCTGATATATTTAATTTTTGAGCTAGAATGAAAACAGACCTTTTCTATGTGGATTGTGCACTGATTTTGTACTGACATGACTATGCAAAGGTACTCAGAAGGCTGCTTTCTTAAATATTTTTATCAAAGAATTTTTGACATTATTAGTATACATTGTCAACAAATTATAGAAATTAATATTTAAATATTACATTTTATAAATAAGCTTGTTGTCACGGAGTAAAAGATGGATGTTGTTTATTTTACTTTCCAGCATTGTGTCTCACCAACTAGGTAACAACATAGCGTGAAAAAAAACACTCAACAGACACAATCCACCACTGCACCATTGTCTGATGAGTTGCAAAAAGATGCTCTAATGTTTACCTTTCAGTCATTACTGACTGCACTGACAAACTATAGCTGGCTAATGTAGCAAATAGACATGAGTGACACGGTTGTCAGGGACAAGGTTAACTTTATATTAATTATATTGAAAAGGGAAAATGATAGGGTCATTGTTTATTAAGTTTCCAGTATGTATTTCACAAACTAGTTAACAACTTACCGTGATGACACCGCTGAACTCCGCCCTGTCTGCAGAGCCGCCTTCAGTTCAGCTCTGTAAACAATGGAGTCGGAGCGCGCTCTGCTGGACAAACTACGCTATGACACCAATTCTAAAGCATTGTTTTCTGCATTATATGTTCTGAAAAAAAGTTTTCATATTGTCGCATATCGGTAAAATATACGCCGATACCGATATATATGAAAGGCTAATATCAGTATATCGGTTGGGCACTACTTTTTAACATGCCTGCATTTCTTTTGCCAAACGTTTATTCAACAGCTGTCTTGCTTGTGATAAATTGATTAATTATTATTATTATTATTACAGAGAATATTATATTTTACTATACAGTTGTAATATATTTTATTCCATTTTTTATTTAATTTCTTCAATTTCAAGCATCTAGGTTATATTTTGAATCATGCTTTTATTATGACGTGTTTTTTGCTGGAAGCTTCACTTTTCCAGATAAACAGTTTGCGACACAGTTCAGATGTGATTAAAGACTTTTAAGTAGGGGTGTTCAATTTCTAGTTTTTTTGGAGTAAACTCCGATTCCCGACTTCAGCCGTTGGACTTTAATTTAATCAGGACTGTGTCAAAATTAAGGGCCGTCACCAGGGGTAGCCATTTGTGGGCAGTGCCTTCCCAAGTGACGCATTTTCCCCCACCAAAATTGCTTATCAGGCATGAACGGAAAATCAATGGAATTATAGAAATCATCATTCATTTTCACTTGTATATAGTTTGCTCAATCCAATTCTTATTGCCACCCTGTGATAAAGTTGAAGTTTTTCTGTAACTCCTGGTCAGTTTCGTCTACTCAAATCATAACCTTAACTGTTAGTGCGAAGGGAGAAGCTGACTCTACATGGCTTCCATGCCGATGGAAAAACAAATCACACATATATTAATGCCTGACTCACTTCAGTAATTATCAATAAGCATAGTATGGAGACGTAATCAAATAAGAAAATAATTAATTTGGACCATTGTTTTTAATGGAACGTACAGTATGGCATGTGAAATCGCTTTTTTATGGAATGTGGTGAAAATTTAAAAACGGCAGCTTTTTAAACTCGATAGTCTCGACCTCAACGGATTAAATAGCAATGGGATTTATTAAGATATTTTGGTGTGGTCATTGCTTTGAAAAATGTCAAGGTTACCTGTATATTTAAGATTATATTGTTTACTATTCCATTTCCTTCTGGCGATGGCCCTGTGAAGAATGCAGTCTTTATCGCACACTAAATGTATTTTTTATTTCCTGTTAAGAATTTTTTTAATGTATTACATGAAATTTTTTTTTTTGTCTAATTTAGAGACATTACGTAACTTTTCCTTCAAATAACCGGTAACAATGTCATTATCTATTGCTGCTCATATCCAATTTTAAGAGGGGTCGGAAATAATTAATTTAACTGTAAAATAGAAACTAGACAAATTGGAAGAATCTACTCCAACCACTGCCCCATGCATTGATGTAATACTACACAAAGTAGGCTGCCGAAAGTTTTCAAATCTGTCACACATCCTCTCTCTTTTGCACGCATGCAAATTATCTCTCACTCAAACACTGCGCACATGAGGAATAAGTGTCCCACCAACCAACAGGAATTTGCAGAGGATGTGATTGTTTGTTAAGAATGGCAATTCATTGATTTGAGCCAATCATGACGTCCTTTTAGTAAAGTTGTGGAATCAAACAAAATAATAGATTGCTGTAGTAGAGTCGACTCAGATTCTGGGACAAGTCAGAGTCGAGGAATCAACTCTTTTGGAGTCGACTCCCCATCCCTACTTTTAAGTCACGTCTGATCTCACCTGTTTACATTGTCTGACAAATGAAATGTAGGACAGTTTTGGAGTGTTTGTATTTTAGACTACTGGTGTTTGTGTATGTGGTAATTTTGAAATTTTTGAAATTTTATTACTGTGAAGCACTTTGGTCAACTCTGTTGTTTTAAATGCAATATAAATAAAGCTGAGCTGAGATTAAAGCACAAATGCTGTGATTTAAATATATAAATATATAGTTTACATGTTCTGCGTGGTTCACAGTGGATTAGTGCTCTGCTTTGTCATCTCATACAACGTGAATGAATTTCAATGTCTGTGGAGTTTCCAGAGTATGAGCGGTAGGATTTATACATTAATTTATAGTATGCAGTTTATCCATGCTAAGATTGCAGCCTTCAGTGGTTTAATAAATCACACTAGGACATGTCACTTGGTTTAATTGTCCATTTCAGTGTAAAAGGAGTAACAGAGCACATGTTTAAAATAAGCACGTGAGCATTTTAAAGCTGTCGTGTGTCAGTCATACTGCGTGATGTTACTGGATAGAGTCAGTGCTCTGTACTACCGGTATCGCAGAAACACTGATATCATTACATGTTTTTTATTTTAGTACCGATTTGGTACCGAAGTACCGGTACTTTTGACAACACTAGTGTCCTCAGACCTTCATGATCAATGCTTCTGCATCTTCAACTGGAAATTATTTCTATATTTGAAGATGTGGCAACGGAAACAACATCTACGTCAAGGCTACTTCCACATTAATCCGGATACATTTGAAAACGGGGTTTTCATTTTACATGCTACTATTCTTGCAAACTGTTTTCAGATGACTGAAATGGAGAAGAAAGAGTGAGAACTCTATCCATGCGTGTGCTCCGTGAGAAGCGTTCGTGCTGCGCTCATTGGGGCAGAGCGCCACTGAACCTCTGAACACACAGCAAATCAGACTGTTTTCATATGGATGGCGGGCATCAACAGCTCTTCTTTGGTCTGTTCTTAAAAATATGTCAAGTGTGTTTCTTCAAACATGTGTCTTTGTGTCTAATTTCTTGTCATATGTCCATCTGAGATGTCTTACATGGTCGCCTGCCACAGTGGCGGGTAGATGAGCAAAAGTACCCGCCACTGTGCACGAAATACCCGCATTTGGCGAGTTTGTGGATGTTAAATTCAAACCCTGATTATCGGTTTTAAATACTAATCCTCTGAACATTTCACGTTAGCTAGATTAAAGTATCTCTTGTTATGTGTATGACTTTTTTCAGCAGAACACAAACAAAGCTTTTTGGAAGAATATTTCAGCTCTGTAGGTCTATACAATACAAATGGATGGTGATCAGCAATTTAAAGCTGCAAAAAGTACAGACAATCATAGTAAAAGCAATCCATACGACTCCAGTGGTTAATGTCTTTTAAAGCAATACGATTGCTTTGGGTGAGAAACTAATCATAATTTAAGTCCTTTTCACTGTAATTGTATCTTCCGGTTGCTGTCCGATGCCTGTCCACAACGGCACTTGGTTCCCTCCACCTCTCGCGTGACTTAAGCACGTTGGCATGTTCGATTTGCAGCTCAATTTGTTTAAAAGACAACACTGTTCACAAGCTTTATTGGTTTTGCTTTCAATTTAACATGCCCTCGCTTGTGAACAGTGTTCTCCTGTAAACAAATTGAGCTGCAAATCGAACATGCCAACGTGCAAGGCCTTGTTGCACTGCTGTTTCTTAACTTTTCCAAATGCCTGTAAGTTAATGGAGGTTAAGCTGTAGCCTTTCACTCTGTGTTCCATATTTGCGGACAGTTCGACCTCTTAGCTACTGTAGCTGTCACAGCTTTGAGCACAACTACTTGGTTGTGCGTTATCGTCCCCATAATTACCAGATTTCCTTCTTCGCCATTGAAGTCTCGGCAGCTCACAGACTTTAATTTTTTTCCTGCAGCTGTGTAATTATGCATTTAATGCAGTTCAGGATTAAAGTGAACGAGAAATGATTTAGTTGCACTAATCTTCACCCCTTTTAAAGTGTCATACATCAGTGGACAAGAGCTATCACTATCACTTGAATAGAGCACAGCCGCCACTTTGAGGATTTTCGGTCTAATTTCAACTGTGTGTGTATACTGCGACCCATGATTGCATTTCTTGCTTTGTTTTTTATTCTATTGACTGAGGTGTTTGACTAGTTGCCCACCATCTGACTAGTCAATTCATGTGGTTGGCTACTTATCTAGATTTTGTTTTCTAAAAAAAATAGTTTAGATTGATATTTTTAACTATGGTGCTTTTAACTATGTGCTGACAATGTGTTGCGAGACCGCTTAGACCATATTAGGCCGCTTGTATGGTAAAAACCTCTTGGAAATGTTGCGTTTTTAAAATTAGCCCCTTTACACCACGGCTGTTACAGCTGTAAACATTCAGATGAACTCTTTGGCCAATGCGTTGCGTCTTGCACTGTTTTTTGTGTGCTGCCACAAGCATTGCATTTGTAAGACATCAAGGCATGTACATCTAATAAAAAATTTAAAAGTGTCCTCCAAATTGATTTTGAATGCAAGAACGGCTCTTATGTAAACGGCTCTTAAGACTATGTCCACATTAACCCGGGTAAATTTGAAAATGCAGTTTTCGTTTCAAAAAATACCACACTACCATTTTCAGTTGCTCGTCCACACTGAAACTTCTGAAAACACTTAAATCCCCTTACTGCACATGCTGAAAAGAAACACATGTAAGAAGCTTGGCCCTGCGTTATTTCCATGTTCATATGAAACACAATTGTCCTTGTTCCACCCTTGGAAAGCAATTCAGAGTAAACTTACTGTCGCCTTTGAAGAAATTAAATGTGAAGGTTGTACAAAGTGACATTTATCTTTAACAACGCTATCAAAGGGGACCTGCTACAAAATGGGCTACCATCTTGATTGTTTTGAGTTGAATGGATCACATGACTGCTTCACATGACAACAAATACGTCATCGTTTTCAAATATCTCAGTTTTTGTGGTTATTATTATTGTGTATTTGATTATTGTGTGATTTATTTTGGATAATTCCAAAAATAAATAAAGAAAAATCTCAGTTTTCTCTGCCCACATTGAAATTTATGTTTTCGAAAAGCTCAGTTGTTTCTTGGCAAAATTCCACGGCTGAAATACAGTCATTTCACTGGGAATCCTTGCGATCAGAAAATTACGCATGTTGAACTTCCAGTAACAAAGAATTTCCTAACACGAATTTCGCATGGGGTTCAAGTTTGATGAACTTTGACATGCAAATTCACAGTGCTGACCAGTTGAAAGTTGCTTGTTTTGGCAGTGACCTCTGTGTGCTCAGTGCTGAATATTCTCAATGAACAAGCAAATAATTCTAGCTGTGAGTTTCTTTTTAACATCTCTCCCATAGTTTAAAGTGCAGAATAAAAAAGATACTGCTTGACAAGTTGTTTTTGCAGATTTCACACTTGCTTCACATCCTCTTACACCTTTTTCACAAAATTTCGAAGTGCAAAGGTAAATCGGATCAAGCCTAAAGACTGATAAGTCATTTCGTCAACCAAAAGAATAGTTGATTTTAAACATATGTAGTTTTGCACATCCCTATTTCCATTGACCCAGACATGTCAGTTTCCAGCAGGAAGAAGAGATTCCTGTGATGTTCAGCCAGCATGCTCAAGAATGTTCCGGGCTGGGAAACTAAGTGGAAATGTGCTTGACTCGTAGACTCTAAATACTCTGCATGTCTGCAAGCCTTTGCCAGAGGCAGTAAATTGTTGAGTGTGAGACCTTTAGAAGAGGAGGTGGAGGAAGTGCTCAGGAGTCACTCAGGAAGTTATCAGGCCATTGAAAAGGGACACTTAATTACCCAGGCAAATGTAGGCTGGAGCTGTGCTGCTGTTTTTTCATTAAACTTAAGAATGCCAGATGCACTAGTGCTGAGCTGGCTGCCAAAGCAGCTGATATCATGGAAAAGCCTGGCCGTCTGCCAGCAGAGAAAACAATTAGCATGACTCGCCTTAGAAACAGAGTTAGTTGTTTAGCGTCAGCTCTTAATGAAAAGCGTCCAAACTAGGTGCATGGTGGGAATGTGCAAAACTACATATTTTGTAAATCGACTAGTCGGTGGGTTGCTTGAACGACTAGTTGACAATTGGCTTTAAAGAAACCTAGAAAATTTTGGGATTTGGGTTCACCTGACCCCAATCAGATGAGTTTCTTAGGGGCATTCACATAGAACACATTGTTGTGTTAAAAACAGCTGGACAGAACGCAGGGGTCTCGAGGCATGTTTTTAAAAAAAGTGAACCATTTTTAACGTGACACGCCATTTTAAAAACTTAACGCTCATAGCACATAACTTCCCTTACAAAAAAATCTAAAATAGCCGCAAATTTGCAGAAAATATGTTGCTTGTTATTTTCACATGCAAATGAGCTTTTGATTCGCTACAAATATTTTCCAGAAGTTTGCAGCTCTTTGCCGGTAGTGGTGAACCTCCGGCCAACTTTTGGCAAGAATGGACAATTTGCCGTAAGTTTGTCGCAAAGCTCATTTGCATGTGAAAATGATCAGTGCCGAATTTGCGGAAAGTTCCCTGTAAATTTGCCATATACTCTTGATTTTCGTAAGGGGATAAAAAAAACGGTACAATTTGCAATTCAGTGGCCAAAGATGTCCATCTGACGAGAGTTCATGGCAGATTTGCCGCAAACTTGCGCCAAATTCGCTACTGATCATTTTAACATCCATAAGCACATTTGAGTGTGAAAATGGTAAATGGCAAATTTTTGGCAAGTTTATGGCTAGTTTGCTTGAACTCTAGATTTTTTGTAAGGTAGTGGCCGTGTTTTAAAGGGGATTAATTTAAAGAGACAACTTTTCTGAGAGGGTTAACACAACTCCTGTCTTCCTGAACATGATGGTTTAGGCTAAGTTGTACATACAGAAATCACAATGTTTGAATATTTCCATGTTCTTTGACTTCTAGAAAAAAATTTCAAAGCGGCATTTGATCAGTGGATGAATTGTAATATATTATGGACCATCATATTTGGATGTTTGGGTGCCAAGTGGACTTTGCTAAAAGTCAAGTATAATTTACACACTGGTTAGAAGTCTATGGATTTGTCTGTGTATTATAGAGAGTGAAATTGTATGTGCATGTCTCTGTGGATAATTTATTTGCTTTGGCTTCTTGATTATTGCATTAGCAATGCAGATATTTATCAAGCACAATGCTGGAGTGGGAGTGGGCTGTCCAGACAGGCTGTCTGATCAGGACTCTTCCTGTATCTGTTAGTTTCATTTAAGCTCTGATTATCCACATTCACATCACTTCACCCACATTGCCCTCTGTGTCCAGGAAAATATTAATTTAATTTTTTACTACCATATAAAAAGTATCTCATTTCATTCAGGCTATATTGTGGTCCATAATGGAAAATGAGGTGTGGGTAGGAAAATGGTATGTTTATTAAATTCAATTCATGGCAAAATTGGTATTTTAATATTTGACCAGAAAGTGTAAGAATGCGGTGTGGAGGTGGGAGTTCGTTCTCGGAGATGGACAACGTCTTATTGCATCATTATCATCATGATCATCATTACTGTTTATGATGCTGGTAATGATGTTAGGCTTGGTAATGGACCCTTCGCCAACAAAAGCAATTGTAGAAATACGGCAGGAGGCCTGCCGCTCACTGTCATCATGGTAAAAACTGCAAAATGTTCCAGAGATTTCTATCATTTCATTACCTGGCAGCCTTGCTATCTGCCGCACTACACATACCCCCATTCAGTGGCTGCACAGCTGGGAATATGCTTTAATGTGGCATGTAATACAGCATTCTTCCCATAGACTGGCATACTGTTGCTGAATGCCAGAATAACTTTGTTGAATGCAAGAAACTGCACCACTCGTGGCCTTTGGCTAACCCTCATTCACCCTGCTGCACTGCTAGCATTCAAAAGCTCAGGGCTCATTTGGGTGAAACTGTGATTAGACCGGTGCGTTGGCTGTTGAATGTCATTCTGCACACAAGCTGCATGAGATGAGATTGTGTGGGATCCAGGTTCATCGGTTTTGTTGTTTGAGTGGAATACAAGCTTTTTAGTGATGCAGTGGGGTTTCTGCTATCCATTAACATTGCACTGATATAATGAGACTGCAATAAGTCACATTTGGAATTGTATGTGGGGGATTTCACATATACCTTTTTAGAATGAAATATATAGAATAAATGAAAATTCAATTTTTGTAAACACAAAGGCCTTATAACAATGGAAAAGATAATGTACCATACCAAACAAAAGTGTGGATACACCTACTCATTTATTTCTATTTCCCAAAATGAAGTCATTACAACTTTGCAAGTATGGCAGTAAGGCTGATCAAAGTAAAGTGATGAAAAAATATCAATGCACAAATCACAACTATGCTATATTGTAGCTTCTTTAAAATAGACACCCTTTTCCTATATTAAAGCTATGCATGCTCTGGGTATTCTCTCAACCAGCTTCATGGTATATTCACCATCTTTCTAAACAGTATTTACCCTTAAATTCATGTGAATTTCACCAAACACTCTTACATATTTAGGTCTTTAGAGACCCGGCATTTATATCTATCAAAAAATGTATCTCAAATGTTCCCAGATAGTGTACATTTTTACACCCAAATATCAATAGTCATATCATACTGTTCATGTGTTGTACTAGCTACAGTTTACTTCCATGTTGTTTCTTCATCAAATAGCAATGCCAAATGTAAATCAAGTCAATCACTGACACAAGAGTGCCACATTGAGTAACAAATAGCATGTATAATTATGCATGTTTACGTGCAATACACAAATACACACTTTCTGGCTTTGCTTTACATCACAGCCATGAACTATGATTTGCTACTAGCTATTGCTTGTCCAAGGAAGGTGATATAAGGGGGAGGTAATATTGAATATAATAATATGGTAATATTGAACGAGGGTGAGTAAATGATGACATCAATTTCATTTTTGGGGCTATCTATCCCTTACAATAATTTAACCTATGAATAAACTTTTGGAGCTGTCACATGCCACTAATTGCCAATCTAATTTAACTCACCTTTGCACACTTTTAGCTGCAGTAGCAGTTGAAATTGTGATTGTTACTTCAAAGATACATTTTCTCTTGGGCTGTTTTTATTTGTTGTCCACCCCTTGTAGGTAGATGGGCTACTTTTTTTTTCTTTTTGGATTTTCTCCCCTTTTTCTCCCAATTTGGAATGCCCAATTCCCAATATGCTCTAAGTCCGGGTGGCGGAGGATGAATCAACCCGCACATCTTATCACGTGGCTTGTTGAGCGCTTTACCGTGGAGATATAGTGCGTGTGGAGGCTTCATGCCATCCACCGCGGCATCCACGCACAACTCACCACGCGCCCCACCGAGAGCGAACCACATTATAGCGACCACGAGGAGTTTACCCTTTGTGACTCTACCCTCCCTAGCAACCGGGCCAGTTTGGTTGCTTAGGAGACCCGGCTGGAGTCACTCAGCATGCCCTGGGTTTCGAACTAGCGAACTCCAGGGGTGGTAGCCAGCATCTTTACCACTGAGCTACCCAGGCCCCCAGAGATGGGCTACTTTTGATTGTGTCAACACAGAGCTGTTGGTCTGGCTTCTCCACTCTACTTTCCAGGATATGTAGTTTTCTTGATCTCTTTAATGTTAAAAGTTAGAGGTCCACCAATATGTACATCTCGGGCTGAATAGTCTTTGTCGTGGCACAACATTCATGAGACAGAGGGACACAGGCTGTTATAATATGTGCTTCAGAGGAAGATATAAGAGCGCTCCAGAGGAAGAAAAGTGCGTGAGCACTTAAACATCATGAGCTCATACGCGTCTGTCTGATATGCAGGACCGTTTAAATGAGACAGTGTTGCACACCAGTCTATTATTGTGGTAACACAATGGTGCGTAACAACAAAACAAACTGTGATTGGTCATTTGTATGTCTCAGAAGGCTCCTTCACATGCAGGTAGGTGATTCTCGGTGCTGTCGTGGCCAAAATGGAAAAAGAATCGGCCGATGTGCAATATCGATTAAACACTTTTAAACATACTGTATGTTTTCTTAGTGGTGATGATATATGTTAGTATGTACTGAGAGAAGGTCAAATCTGGTGACTGTTTTTCTCCAGTGGTGGGACTTGGCTTTTAAACAAGCCTTTCATAACTATATGAGTCATACATGCAATCACAGTTCATCCTGTGAAAGCTGAAAGCTCTGTAGACCTTCAACAGCCAAGATAAACAGCGTAGGACCATATCAATGTCATGTTTCACTCTATCAATGGAGTTTTGCATTTACTCCAAGCTAAGGTAAACACCATTTAGGCATACCATACCTCCCACTGCTGGCTTTAGTCTTTCTACATGACATTGCTTGAAAACAATCAACTTGCAAAAGTTGCTTCATGTGAAGTGATCAAGCAACATAAATGCATCCAAAAAATTAGATGTAACGACATAAAATCATGCACAAGATGGAATTAAGTAATTTCTCGTGCAAAAGCATGCATAAGTCATGTTTATATATTACATCTTGGCATAAGCTGAAATTGAAGCTTATCATTACATAGATGTTGCATTTACGCTGTAAGACCTACAGATCTGATATTTTGACAGATATCAGTCTTTTCTCTGTCCGATTATCCGATTGTCAAATAAAAATAAAATCATTGTAAACTCTTGTAATCGGCGCACAAATCCAATATGGCAACAAGTTTAATCATCAAACCTCATTGGTTCTTGTGTCGTGACATCATGATGTTTGGTCATGAGATGCTTAAGATTCATTGAAATTTTATGTTATTGACATGTCGCTATTTTGAATTTGTATTTGAGAGTGAATAACTACTTAAATTTTGGTGGTCTGTTCATCATACAAAGTGATCCCATACCTTCAGGCCAGTGAGTCACATGGAGTACTTTTCTGACACTTTTAGGTGCTTTTTTAAAGCTTAGGTTTAGGGAAATTTCTGTGCCACTAGTGCCACCAAACAGACTTCCAAAAACGTCCCTGGTCTGCTGTTGATCCAACGAACATAGTCCCTCCCCCAGCTCACACCATTGGTTGAGTCAGTGTTGTTGTTTCAGGCTGGATGGGTTGCTCAAAACAAACAGAGGAATTTTCATAGTCCCACAGAGACACAGTGTTTACAGCTTTCGAGAAAATTCACTACAAATGGCTTATAGTCGTCTCTGGATATAAAGCTGGTAAAGGAGAGAGTGTTTTAACACCAAAAAAGTTTAGCTTTACTTCTGCTTTAAGTTGTAAAGTGAGTCACTATCAATTGCTGTTTTACGGAAATATGAAATTGCGACATTGACCACAGACCATTCTAAAAGGGAAGCCTCTGGGGAATCACCCGTTTTCAAAATAAAGAAACCTCTAACCAAGAAGAGTCTGCAAACAAAAAGGAAAAGCGACAGAACCTGTAATAAAACACAAAACAACATCGGATTGGCTTTTCAGAGGTGGCGACAACTCCGAGATTTTTAAGGATTTAAAATCGACACAGAGTTGGAGCTTTTCTTGCTGGACAGATATTTTACTGGACTGATAGTGAGCCAGGTGGCTCTGTTAGCGTGGTAGGTCATTAGATGGTGTTAGCCACTCTAATGGGGCATTTTATTATGGATTGTGGTACTGCAGTGCTTTCAATTTCATTTTCGAGGAAGGAAGGACAATGGAAAAATTTTTACTTTTATGCTGGTAACAATGCCAGTCTCTAAACTAGTTACTGCCTTGGTCTATTTGACTGCTAGCTAAGTTATAATAGTTTTTATCTGATATGACTAGCAATTGTTACGTCTAATGTCATCGTTGCCTAACTTTTGTAATGCTATTTATTTTAAAACAACTATTTTCAATTAGTCAAAACAACAGCGGGAGATATGCTACTACCTACACATAAGACATACTTTCAGATATCCGTCTTTCTCTTCCTTTCATTATTTATTTATTTTTTGAGGGGAGGGGGTGAGTTTTGTTGTCGTTAGTGACATTTGCTCTGATAAGATGATCACCTGTAACCATGGTTACTCCTCAAACCATCAGATTTGAAGCCCAACTCATGTAATTTCCAAAACAATGTTCCTCTGCAAGTAACCTGCAGTTTTATGCTTTAACCGCTAGAGGGTCAAACGTTACATTGTATAGCTTTAAGAGTTGCTTCTAAATTTCTGCATTAGGAGCTACTTTTAGCCTTAAGATTTTTTGTGAATATGGGCCCTGATGTGTGACCGATGTGAAATCTGTATTGCTTGACTGTGTTAATGTGGCCTAAGAGCACAGATTTGTAGTTGTATCACACAGATCTCTGGGACCTGGTTGATGGTTGTTGTTGTTGTGAGCTCACTGGTTTGATGATTTGTGTGTGTTGATGTGTGGTACTTTGCACTCTCTCAGCATTAATCAGAAAAGTCCATTAGGCCCAAGCTGGAACCTTGCTGCACTCCCCCTGTAGGAGGTAACAATGGAGGAGTTCAGTGGGTACACTGTTCTGTTTTATGAACAACGTCCCATCCTGCTTGTAATCAGGGTGTCTGGATACACACTGCGTTGATGTTAGCACAAACACACAAAAAATATTGTCAGCCCTGATGGGCAGACTCAAGCCAATGGCACTAGTAAAATATTTTTTTAAAGCATAGTTACAGTTCAGACACCGCTGTGGGAAATTTAGGTTACTGATAAGTTTGAGGTCAGTGATGTGTGTCATTGTGTGCTCTTACTGATAGTTTACACCAACACGTTGTTTTGCAGGAGGGAGATTTCCTGGTACGAACGCACCATGTTGAGTACTGTGATGGGGGAATTCTGGACCCTGATGATGTGCTAACAGACCTCGTGGAAGACAAGGACAAGGTAAGGATCATGAAATGACAGTTGGGTTTTGAAGCAATAGTTCACCTACAAAGGAAAATCCTGTCATCGTCTCACCTTCATGTTGTTCCAAATCTGTCATTCTCAAATCTCAAATCTCACTCTCCATTCTGTATATCTGTACTGGCATGTCATATTTGGCACAGTCACATGCAAGAACTAGGGCTGTCAATTTATACATTTTTAATCCTATTAGATGATGTGCTGATTAATTAAATGAATTTATCACATATATCAATATTTGCAGAGAAACCCGCTCTTATGGAAAGAAATTGGTACTTTTATTCACCAAAGTGGCATTCAACTGATCACAATGTATAGTCAGGACATTAATAACGTAAATTACTATTACAATTTGAAAAAAAATTTCAGAACTTCTTAAACTACTTCAAAGAGTTCTCATCAAACAATCCTCCACGTGCAGCAATGACAGCTTTGCAGATCCTTGGCATTCTAGCTGTCAGTTTGTCCAGATACTCAGGTGACATTTCACCCCACTTTTCCTGTAGCACTTGCCATAGATGTGGCTGTCTTGTCAGGCACTTCTCACGCACCTTACAGTCTAGCTGATCCCACAAAAGCTCAGTGGGGTTAAGATCAATAATACTCTTTTCCAATTATCTGTTGTTGAATGTCTGTGTTTCTTTGCCCACGCTAACCTTTTCTTTTTGTTTTTCTGTTTCAAAAGTGGCATTTTCTTTGCAATTCTTCCCATAAGGCCTGCACCCCTGAGTCTTCTCTTTACTGTTGCACATGAAACTGGTGTTGAGCAGGTAGAATTCAATGAAGCTGTCAGCTGAGGACATGTTAGGCATCTATTTCTCAAACTAGAGACTCTGATGTACTTATCCTCTTGTTTAGTTGTACATCTGGCCTTCCACATCTCTTTCTGTCCTTGTTAAAGCCAGTTGTCCTTTGTCTTTGAAGACTGTAGTGTACACCTTTGTATGAAATCTTCAGTTTTATGGCAATTTCAAGCATTGTATAGCCTTCATTCCTCAAAACAATGATTGACCGATGAGTTTCTAGAGAAAGCTGTTTCTTTTTTTTGCCATTTTTTAAACTAATATTGACCTTTAGACATGCCAGTCTATTGCATACTGTGGCAACTCAAACACAAAGACAATGTTAAGCTTCATTTAATGAACCAAATAGCTTTCAGCTGTGTTTGATATAATTGCAAGTGATTTTCTAATACCAAATTAACAATTTAGCAAGATTACTCAAGGATAAGGTGTTGGAGTGATGGCTGCTGGAAATGGGGCCTGTCTAGATTTGATCAAAAATGACTTTTTTCAAATAGTGATGGTGCTGTTTTTTACATCAGTAATGTCCTGACTATACTATGTGTTGAATGCCACTTTGGTGAATTAAAGTAACAATTTCCTTCTGAAACAGCAAAATCTGTACATTATTCCAAACTTTTGGCTGCCTGTGTGTGTGTATGTATGTATGTATGTATATATGTGTGTATATATATATATATATATATATATATATATATATATATATATATATATATATATATATATATATATAAAATATTTTTCTTGCCACCGTATATATCATTAAAATGATATTTATAACTATTAAACTGATAAATCATTTATTATACAGTATATAATATATAATACAGTAAAATAATCCATATAATTCAAACACATTACATTATTGTAGCAAATGAGTAAAGCATTATTTTGATGAGCGTTTCTCAACCAGGGGTCTGTGGACCCATAGACAATACAAAAAGTGGCTTTAGAAGTATATATATTGTTTGTTTTATTTCCATATGATTGAACATGTGCCTATTACTGGCACTACAGTCCACAGCAATCCATTTTACAATTAAGTTTGTCAGTCTGTCTTGGGTAGACTTAAGAGATGTTGATCTAAGTACATATGTGTTTGACACTTTTAGTGCATGTCACTGTGGTTGTGTTGCTAAAGTTCCTTATTGGGGAATTTATGCATGGTCAGGGGACATGATAAAACATTTAAAAAAATAATAATCTCACTTAATGCATTAAATGATATGGTGAGAGAAGACTTGGAAGATAACGTGTGAGTTGTCTGGACAATATTTATGATACTTTAAAGGTGCACTCAATATGTTTTTGTTCATGTCGTCTTGGATTTACACTGACAGTTAAGGGCCTGGATGCAGCATCATTTAAACGCAATAGATTTCAGTTAAAAATATAATTGTAGAAAATCATTATTCATAGACAGCCATGATTAATTTAATCTACGAGTAAAAGTGTTCAATAACAGGGTGGTTATTGTGATTAAGCGAGTAGTATTCGGCTGATCATGTGAGTGCCTTACATGGCAACTCCTTTTTCACTATAAACCTTGACATCAGCAGTTTTCCTGGTGATCATGATTTCAAGCTTGATTACACTTCCTATAGCGCCATATAGCACTCTGCGCATGCGTCAAGTACTAGGAAGTGTAATTGAGCTTGAAACCATGGTTGTGCCTATAGACTGCAATGGCAAGATGTACAGTGAAAAATAAGTTATATTTTGGTCTGTTCTCACCCAAAACCGATTGGATTGCTTCAGAAGATTTGGATTGCTGGAGTCATATGGGTTACTTTTATGCTGCCTTTATTGTCACCATTCACTTGCATTGTATGGACCTACAGAGCTGAGATACTGTTCCAAAAATCTTCATTTGTGTTCAACTCCAGTGGTTAGAATTATCCCAGAGGAACAAAACAATGCACAAAACCTGCCACGGATTGCTTACCAGCACACATTTACTCGTGCAAATGTGAGAAGGTTTGTTGAGAAAACCTTGAAAAATCACAGGTATGGTTGCAAGGCAATATGCACCCAATATGTTTCCTGTGAAAATGATGCAGAACATAGTAAATGGTGCAACACTAAAATGTGAAGTACTTTCAGGTCTTTGATGGAGGTCATGATAGAAATTTTGAGACATAATGTATTTATTACCTTTTATAGACATAATGGTCATTCACTGTTCATAATGGACACACAGCATACACTTCAGCATTTCATATGGAAAGTGAATCATTGACATTAGCTTGCGAGGAGCCCATTTGGACTACCCTCACTCAGGAAAGAGTGGTCTCTCCAATGAGCCCTTGGGGGTTTCTGTTTGTCCCTTCTCTGTATGAAGGTTATTATATTGAGCCGTGTGGCTGCCCCTTACTCGATAACACAGAAGGGCATTTTCCTCCTAATTGAATTCTCACAGACATCAAATGGTCTATCAGATGCAAAGCTTTTGATTTCTGCACACTAATTAATAGAAGTGAAGGCACCAGGCTGTTTGGGTTTCTCTCTCTCTCTCACTCGGAGTAAGATGATTTCTGGGATATCGCTTCATAATCATAAAGTATAGAAATGTTTTATACGGTTTAGCCATAGGCAATGCAGCCCATTTCTGAAAAAATAATTTGCATATGAAAGATGAAAAATTGCTATGATTTAAAGATTAAGAGTTGGGCTATTAACTTTGTGGTGCCTTTTTATAGAGCATTAATTTGAAGTTAATTTGAATAAGAAGATACTCTGAGAAGCTGAAAAACGAGTTTTCAGCTAACGACCCTGCATCAGTGTGGAGAGGCATGAACTAACTCACAAATTACAGGACTCCTACCCCCAAACCTGTGGTGGACCAACAACTGGCTGACGACCTGAATGTGTTCTACTGCAGATTTGAAAGGCCCAATCTCACACCCCACACCAACTCTGACTTTCACTTCACACAAACACCAACACCTCCTGCAACCCCCCTCCTGCTACTCAACCTGCGCTTAAGATTTGTGAAGATGATGTGAGCCACGCCTTTCGGAAACAAAAGACAAGGAAAGCTTCAGGCCCAGATGGCGTCTCACCAGCGTGTCTTCGATTCTGTGCTAACCAGCTGGCTCCCATCTTCACACAGATCTTCAATAGATCACTGGAGCAGTGTGAAGTCCCACGCTGCTTCAAATGCTCAATCATTATTCCTGTCCCAAAGAAACCAAAAATCACAGGACTTAATGACTACAGACCTGTCGCCCTGACGTCTGTGGTCATGAAATCATTTGAGAGACTGGTGTTGGCCCACCTGAAGAACATCACTGGACCCTTTCTAGATCCCCTTCAGTTTGCTGGACAACATCATTGTGGACTTTAGGAGGAACACCCCAACACTGACCCCCCTCACCATTCTAAACAGCACTGTGGCAGCAGTGGAGTCATTCAGGTTCCTGGGCACTACCATCTCACAGGACCTGAAGTGGGAGACACACATTGACTCCATTATTAAAAAGGCCCAACAGAGGCTGTACTTCCTCTGCCAGCTGAGGAAGTTCAACCTGCCACAGGTGCTGCTGATACAGTTCTACTCAGCAGTCATTGAGTCTGTCCTCTGCACTTCAATAACTGTCTGGTTTGGTTCAGCTACGAAATCAGACATCAGAAGACTACAAAGGACAGTTCGGACTGCTGAGAGGATTGTTGGTGCCCCATGCCCCCCCTTCAAGAACTATACACTTCCAGAGTGAGGAAAAAGGCTGGAAAAATCACTCTGGACCCCACTCACCCAGCCCACTACCTTTTTGAACTGTTGCCTTCTGGCCTATGCTTCAGAGCTCTGAGCACCAGAACCGTCAGGCACAGGAACAGTTTTTTCCCTCAGGCTATCCATCTCATGAACAGTTAAATTGCCCCATTGAGCAATAACTATGTGCAATACACAGTTTAGTCTTTTTTATATTTATCCAACACATCCAACCTCTTCTGCCATTTCATTCCTCAAAAAAAAAAAAAAAAAAAAAAAAAAACATTTGCACTGTACATAACAGATAACAGATTTGTATTAGATTTGTACTATGTATGTGTATGTATGTATGTGTGTGTCTGTGTGTGTATGTACGTATGTGTATAATTATTTTTTATTTTTTATTATTATCTATGTCTTGCTGCTGTTTTTGTATTGTTTTTGTATTGTTGTACACTGGAAGCTCCTGTCATCAAGACAGATTCCTTGTATGTGTAAGCATACTTGGCAATAAAGCTCATTCTGATTCTGATTCTGATTTGTATGAATATTCTGTGCTGTAATTAACTGCATTTCATACAAGCTAACATGGAGACACACATACTCGTTGTATAAAAACATGGATTCTTCATCTCTCTCCTTATTTCATCCATACGTAGACAGGCACACACTTGCCCATTGGTATTGTGGCTTCATTGGGTATTAACTCATAAATCCAGACCGGGAGGAGGAATGAGCTTTGGCTGTACTGACGTTGCCATGGTGACAGCTTTCCCAAATGTCACAGCCTGTGTTACTGTATCCTGGTGATCCAATAATTATTCTTTGCTTTTTGTAAGCTGGGAGTGGGGTTTTCTTCAGAAATATTTCTTTAATGTACTGCAGTAATTTTGAATCATTGCATGTGCATCTAAAATGTATGTCATTTAAAACAAACAGTGTGCTGCAAAATGTACTTTTAAAATCAGTTTTCTAGAACTAACACATATGGTGCATGTTTGCGTTTGTGGAATGTGCCATTTATCTTGTTAGGGCGTAAGATCTTCCTCCAAGTCCACAAAAACACGAGCAGCATTCTGGTAATTACCATGCCACTCCCTCTTTAATGAAGCTAACATAATGAACCACTCGGCTGTTAACACAGACACAGCCTGGAGGCAAATTACAAGATGTGCTTGGTTTGGGCTTTAGTGTATACACACACTAGCTGTTGTTGCTGTGTCAAACAACATTGTGATGTGTAGTATAGAATCCGTTACGTTCACTAAACCATCTTTTGGCAGTTTACGAACTTTATGATATCTAAATTGAACTGAACATTGCATATATGGGATTTGATGTGTTGTTAAGGGCCAGTCTTATTGTGACCCTGTGTTTTTTGCAAATATACTGTGGGTAAACTTTACACAATGTCTAGTTAAAAGAGTGGTTCACCCAAAAATTAAAAATCTGTCATCATTTATTTACCCTCATGTTGTTCCAAAGCCATATGAATTTGAAGAATGTTTTTGCTGCTTTTTCCCATAATGAAAGCATATGGTGACCAGTAGAGGTCACCTGATATATCAGATTTACCGATCAATTGGGGCCGATAGTTGCGTTTTTTAACTCTGGGATTAATTCCTCCTAAGCTGTGCAGAGAGACGCTTCAAAAGCGGATTTAAAACACAGACACAGAAAAGCCAAGTTATGTATACAATACACATTATTATTATTATTATGATTGTCATGGTACAATTAATCAATAAATCAATCATTTAAGAAAAACAGAGGTGGTTTGATAATTAATTTGTTTGTAACTAATCACTGCACGGGAGAATTGCATTGCTTACAATGTGGAGAGGATATAATCAGAGCTAACATTAGCTGTTCAAATGGTTAGAACAATGTTACAAAGTCAAGGATGGAAACTGCTTACCTTTCCTCTTAATTTGCAGTTTTAAATAAATAAAAAAAAGTCACTTATGAATTTGTGCAGATCCAATTTTTTTTTCCAGGGTTGAGGGGTTTCCAGATTGTTCCGGTCATGTTATAAACATAAGCGCTCCGAAGAGGTTTTGTAGCGAAGCAGATTTATAAGGTAATATCAGCAGTAAATCATAATATCATGTTAATGTCAACCTTATGTGAAAATGCTGCCTGGGTTTTTGCTTTTGCTTGGCTGTTCACTTGCGTCATAAGACCAAGAGCGAGCATAGTACATTGCATGAATGTACTCGGATAGGAAGTCAAGTCATTCAAGTCACAGGAACAGGTTTATAGTTTTCAGTTTTGTAGTTTTTTGTCTATAAAGTTTCCCAAACTTTTCTCCGCTCTGATAAAATAAACTTCTGTCCAAGCTTCCTAATTTTATGACGTAGTTATGTACAAAAGAAACGTAAGAGCATGGTAAAATATATATACATCTGAAATATAAATTTGTTAATCATGTGAGGGCATACTGTTATATAATATATACAATGTGTTCATGTGAGGGCACATGAATATATAATACTGTATATTCAATGCCATTTTAAAATTAAATTTAAAAATACAAGACTTGAGTTGATTTTATTTCTACCCCTTTTTCTCTCTTCCTTTCATGTACTTCATTCATAGATTTCATGATACTAAAATAAATAATTTCAGTACTGATGAAGCGTACAGTCACTATTTGGCTTTCTAAGGCAGTATTTTATGTTACTGCTGAACAACAAACACATTTAACCTGTTATATTTTCATTCATATTTTCATTAATTTCAAATGGCAAAGGCTTTGAAGAAGGTACCAGTGTGGGAGACATTTATAAAGTATTGCCATTTTGAAAGTGATACTGAAGTTCAGCACTATTTTACAATGAGTGAAATTTTTCATTCATATTATACATTTGAAATACTATCGGCCGATTAATCGGCTGTCGGCCTGTTTTCCCCACCTTAGTTATCGGTATCTGCAAAATACACTATCGGTCAAGCTTCCAAAGGGACAAAAACACCATAAAAGTAGTCTGTGACTTCTGCGCTATATTCCAAGTTGGTTCTGAAGCCATATGATAGTTTTATATGAGAAGCTGACTGATATTTCAGTCATGATTCTTTGAAGATTTCAGTGAATAATGAAATTTCAGTCTGTTCTCACACAAACTACAAAATATGTAGCAATAACATCATACAGCTTTTGGAACTTATTGAGGGTGAGTAAATGATTTGAGTTAACTGTTCTTTTTCGAATATATTTTTATCTGTCTGGTGTGAAGAAGTGCTCTAGTTTTATTTCTGAAGCTGGAAAAGTCAACAGTTTTCAGATGTCCGATTTACTTCTGAAATGTTCCTCATAAGCGTGAGCACACACCATCACATATAGTACTCACAGATGCATGTTCTATGTGTTAATGATATGCTCACAGCTCTGATTCACATTCAACTGGAGGCAAAAAATGGTTCATTAATCAACACTCTCATCAATATATGAAGAGAGAAAGACATTAGAATATTCATCTGAATCTGTGCTGCTGAGTTGTTTTTCTTATTTGGCTGGTGTCAGGCATGCTTTGTGTTTGGGAGGAAGGAATTACGGAGTTCACTTGCTCATTTCTGCCCTCTAGAGGTAATTTATGGTGTAGATTTTTTTTCTTGGTCAGATCGGGGGTGTTCAACCTTTTTGTGTTGCATTTTAAACGTGGCATATACTAACATGCATTAAGAACCATATGTATTTATTTACATACTATGTCATGATGCTTACATTGCAAAGCCATTAAAATAATTATGAAATACAGAGTTGTATACTTGTACATTTTACATTTTAGTTTTACTTGATAGATTTTAATGTGGGAGGGATAGTGAAACACTTAATTTAACTTAGCTTCTTAACTTTAGCTGTGGTTGAAGTTAGCTTAATATTGTATTTTTGTTTAAAGCATATTTGAGATCAAACTAAAATTGGCAGTCCCCATGAAATGCCACCACGGTCCCCCTTTGAGACCCCCTGGCTCAGAGTTTAACATTCTGCATTAGCTACTTTGTGTCAGAAGGTGAACAGTGGGCGAAAACAAGATTTAAAACAAACAAAAATGGCAAAACGCTCTTTATAGATTTTCCGCAGCACTTTTTACACAGTATTTACAATTTTTCATTTCTCATGGTATTTCAAAAACAGCCCCAAAACTCTATCTTAAAGGTTACAGTGTAATGGGAGAGCAGGGGAAATGGAGTAATGTGTGTGAATAATATTGATGTGTGTGAAGGAGGTTAATTAAAAGCTCCAGTCATTCATCATGGGCTGAGGGCAGGCAGGCAGACTGACCAGCCTCAAATCAATCACACGCTTTCAGCTCACACTGTACTGGTCATTTACACACTCACTCTCTCACACAAATGCTAGGAGTGGGAATCTTTAGATACATCATGATTCGATTTTAATTCATTGAGTTTTGTTCATTGACAAACTGATTCCAAAACCATTCTCGATGCATCTCAATTCAACAAATAGTGACACAATTATTCAGCAAGTTAATGCTGCTCTTTGCAACATCCACGTTTTGTGCAAAGATTCCACATAAACGTTGTACTAATATATGCTTTTTCTGACCTGCTAGTTGACCTGTTTCATTGAGGTCACTTTTACCTTGCAATGCCCATATTTGTGACCATAAGCGAGAAACACCTGTGAAACAATATCAAGAGAAACGTCAAAAAATTGCTTTTGATCCATGCCAAGTCTCAGCAAAAGTATATATAGATCTAAAGTCAGCACAGATATTGCAAAATTTGACTTTGGTGGAAATTTAAATATATTTTATCCAAGATTCATATCTGTACACCAGTGAGCCTAATTTGCAACCAGCGAGTACACGCACCAACCAGTGCATCATTGAAAACGTCTCTCATTCAGAAGTTACAAATGTTTTCGTGTTGTTTTTTGGTATGATTTGGTCACAGTATTACACAATGTCTTTGATGATCCTGTCTGTATGGAAGAGCTGCTTTTAGAGCAGCCGAAATGAAGTTACTAATACTGACGTTACTAACATTAGTATATACACATAAAATATATACTATATATTGATATTATAATGCTTTTTATTGATTACAATGTGTTACAATTATCACATACCTTTATACAGTATGGGTGTAATGAATTTAACATCGTTCATGTGCATTTCCAGTTTAGTTGTATCCGACTTGTTTGTTATAAATTTAGGGTACGTTTACATGACAACGATGTACTAAAAAACGGAAAAGTTTTCCTTTGCGTTTTTGAAAAGTTTCGCGTTCACATGGATCCGCAAAAAAGACTAAAAACGCTGTATTATGCATGCCAGGCCAATAGTTGGCGATGTCACTTTGTAAAGAAACACTACGCGCCTGTGCACATAAGCATTCTTCCACAGAGCGGTGAAGACAAACAGTGAAGATGGCAAAAGCATCGAGCAATTTTGTCTGGACAAAGATGAGGATTATTTATTACTAAAAGTCTTGAGCAGCACAAACCGGCATTTTAGTTTTGAATGTCTCGCGCATTGTTTTGAAGTACTTGCGCACATGCCTATAGACTGAACATGTAATACACGTGCGCATTACATCATCGTTTTCACAAATTCGCGTGTTTGTATGTTTACACGGAGACTACAAAAGCATCGTTTTCAAAAACTTGCACTTTGAAACCCGTTTTCAAAAGTTTGCATTGTCAGGCCTCAAAATGCCGTTGTCGTGTAAACGAACAGCCAAAACGCATAAAAAGTTTTCCATTTTCATTTGAAAACATTGTCGTGTAAACGGCCCCTTAGGGTACGTTTACACGACAACGATGTACTAAAAACAGAAACATTTTTCTAGTGTTTTACATTGTCTGAGTGTTAAGATATGTTTGAGGCTGTCTCGGCCTACTCTCACCTGAGACTTTGATAACATTCATCTCACTCCGAGTGGAGTGCTACCGCTTTAAGGGGCTTGTCATAATGCCTTCAGCTTCCGTTTTTCAATAAGTTGCACTGTTTCATGCGTGTCGGCCTATGGTGTTCCTGGCTTCTGTTTTGCTGTCTCTACTGAGAGTGTAAAGGCAAGCATGGAGGGAGGCATTTAAACAACTCTCAATGACATCAGTTTCAGGTACATCAGACCGCAACGTTCTTCGGGTTCTAAATTTGAGCCATCTATTTGTCTTGTGGCATATCTCAGTTTATCTTTAAACTTAATAGTGTGCTCTGTCTTTGCTAAGTGGGAAGTCTTTTGGTCTTGTTGCCTCTCTGATTTCAACCGGATGATTTCAACATTGACTTTGAATGTTCGGGGCCTGTGCATCAGTTTCTTGATTAGGTTTATGTCTAGTTTGAAAGCCTATTGATCAAAATTGATTGACTAAATTTTTAAGGATGTGATTGATTGGTCGATGTTCCTTTCACTAGATGGGTACTAAAAGCCAGTCTTTGATGTATATATTCAAGACAGAACATATTAAAGCATGGCAAATGTGTTATTAAAGGTGATGTGTATAATTTTATTCAATGTTAACACACTTTTTCTTATCCCTGCTTAATTTGCAGAGACAACTAAGCCATATTTGATTCTCCTGAAAATGTAAACACTTTGGCTCTGTGGCATTATCAAAATATTGCTCTGTTTGCTTTGTTCCAACATACAGATGGTACTCAACCAGAATGAACTTTTTCTGCTGTGGTTGCCACGGCGACTGTCCACTTCTTTCTAAACTGCTAGATGGCACTGTAACCATACTACTTCAACATGCTAACTAGGGGTGAGAGAAAAAATCGATTCTCTGATGCAGTGTAAATCTTTCTTTAATGTTTCTGAATCATTTCTAAAATTCAGAATTGATTCTGACTTTAATTAAACCACGGCAGAGTGAGATGCTAGAAACATGGTCAGACGTGCATATACGAAAGCCACACGTGTATGTATCAACCACACGACCATCGTCCCTGACTGAAACTACAATCCCAAAATTCATTCACAAACTCAAGCACATAGCAACAGAAGAGTTTATTTGTGATAAAATGTCAACAAACATCATGAAAGATGGGCTTGATTTGCACAGAAAGTGTGAAAACTGGAAAATAAGATGGCATCTGCACTCTCACTGAAGCAGATATATGAAGCCATCCTGGACCAGCAACCAATAGTTGTGGTTATAGTAATAGGCTAGGGATTTATTAATTTGAAATTAATAATTTAATACTATTTAATACTGAGTGTGTGTATTGATAAAAAAATTGGAGGACAAGATGCATCGTGATGCATCGAGAATCGTTTTGTAATCTAACTGTTAGTCTTTGAATAATAATCAAATGTACTCTGAATGCATTATAGCTCATTCTTGTGAGAAGTAGATTGCTACTGGGAAACAACTTTATGGATGCCATTTTGTATCACGCTGCCTTCTGTGAAAGCAGAACAAAACCCTCACCGCAACTGTAGTACCACCCACTCCGGATCACTTTCCAGCCTCTGCTCTCTGACTGACTGATTGTTCAATGATCTGTTTCAAGTGGAAATGCCTTCTGTGGGAAATTCTCATCTTATTTTTATAATGCATTAATAAATACCAACAAACTTTGCGGGTCATATCCTTTTAAAGAATGCGACTGAAGGAGGTTGCGGATGAAGTCCTGGTTCATGCAGTGTGAAAGACAAGGAGCTTATGTATATGAGATTAATATATTTAAAGCCTCTGTTTTTATGGAGTAACTGTGTTCTAGATGTAAATAGCACTGACTGCCTTCAAGTTCACAATCCATTTACATTCCAAATCAGAGGGAACCAGACAAAACTATAGAAAACCCCTGGATTTTTAACAGAGTAATGGTGTGATCTGTGATGTTGGTTCTACTTGTGACCTGGGTTCAGATCAGTTTTTTCCTGATCCCACTCTTCTTCCCATTTCCATATCATGTCAGCAAAGACAGACACTCTCTTTTATTAAAAACTTACATAAAATATTTGAAAGTGTTTTGTGGAGACATTTGTGAAACATTTGTGAAAATAAAAGTATAAGACCAAATACCATGTAGGCATAATATCAAACATGAGATCAAATGATGAACAATGATTTTACAGTATCAGTATCAAATGTTATCATTTATGTGGTCAAATGTGTATTTATGCAATTAAGACATATCACTCATCTGCTGGGTGAATTTTACTTTTACATGTATCCAAACAGACAAACAAACAAAAAGATAATTTAAAGCGAGTTTTAAACCTGCGTTCTGCTGCACGAGCCAAATGTGCTACCACGAGACTGCCAGTTCACTTGTGTCATTAGAGAACTATTATGAATTATTGTATACTCCACAGCACCCTCTGTAACTTTTAATGTATATAACATATAATATTAAATCAAATTATAAATGTGCACAATGTATTTAGTTTCGATTTTCAGGAAGATGGTACGATTAACCATTGAAGCAACGGTTTCCATTTATTGAAAAAGGCTGACATTCCAGTATTTTTTCCTATATGCCAATGGTAAATTCATGAGCAAACTAAGCTATAAATGCTGCCATTTAACTTTGCATTGTTATATCTCCTCCTACTCACCAAAATGTATAAAATACAATAAAAATAATAATATAAACTATGTTAATAATAACAACTCTCACTTTACACTAAACATTGGTGCAAAAAGTGTTCCTTTGCACCACATGGCGGAGTCTCACATGTAAGAATTTACAGTGTAAATGTGGCGGTACTGCGCAAGCAGTAAGGATCATTTTGGTTGACTACCTACTGTAGAAACATTGCGTCAGTCAATGGCGTGAGTTTGGGGCGGGACTGTTTTTTGGTCCAACCAATGGGAAATCGGCCAGTGTTTGGGATGTCATTATTTTTGCAATTCTGATTGGTGGCGCAAGTGGCACTGAAATTGCACACTTCCAAAATGGCGTTTAAAAAAATAAATATAAAGAAGCAACTCAGCCACGAAGTGGTAGGCCACGTAAAATGACAGAGCGGGGTCAGCGGATGCTGAGGCGCATAGTGCGCAGAGGTCGGCAACTTTCTGCAGAGTCAGTCGCTACAGACCTCCAAAGTTCATGTGGCCTTCAGATTAGCTCAAGAACAGTGCGTAGAGAGCTTCATGGAATGGGTTTCCATGGCCGAGCAGCTGCATCCAAGCCATACATCACCAAGTGCAATGCAAAGTGTCGGTTGCAGTGGTGTAAAGCAGGCCGCCACTGGACTCTAGAGTAGTGGAGACGCGTTCTCTGGAGTGACGAATCATGCTTCTCCATCTGGCAATCTGATGGACGAGTCTGGGTTTGGCGGTTGCCAGGAGAACGGTACTTGTCTGACTGCATTGTGCCAACTGTGAAGTTTGGTGGAGGGGGGATTATGGTGTGGGGTTGTTTTTCAGGAGCTGGGCTTGGTCCCTTAGTTCCAGTGAAAGGAACTCTGAATGCTTCAGCATACCAAGAGATTTTGGACAATTCCATGCTCCCAACTTTGTGGGAACAGTTTAGGGATGGCCCCTTCCTTTTCCAACATGACTGCGCACCAGTGCACAAAGCAAGGTCCATAAAGACATGGATGAGCGAGTTTGGTGTGGAAGAACTTGACTGGCCTGCACAGAGTCCTGACCTCAACCCGATAGAGCACCTTTGGGATGAATTAGAGCGAAGACTGCGAGCCAGGCCTGGAGGGAGCAACTCGCACACTGTTTCATATACACACACATTACACAAACGTCAGTGTAAATAATCTTAATTTAAGCTATAATTTCACATGATATTAATCTTCACATATCATCTATATCTACCATATATATTTTTTATCTTATCGGGTTCATAGTGCCAGTCAATGATAACATTGTTTGAAAGTCGCAGAAACAAATTCCTCCAGCTCTGGTCCTGTCCCATAAATAGAAATTCTTTCTTACTGCTGTATTTGATACCAATCTGCATTGGAATCTGCCACTTTTGCTTGCAGAGCAATCAGCAGTTGATATCGGCCTTATGAATCATTGATCGATTCATCTCTAATTAAGCAAACTAAATTACAATCCTTTGATAATTTCGTCCTTTGCAGCAGTCATTCCTATTATGAAAAAAACGCTGTTCTCTATCTGTACCCGATATTTATGTTGAAAGACAAGCTGCGTGCTGGTCTTGATTAATTTTTATATGGTATGTCATGAACAAAAGATTTTAGCAGTGTGTATAACTTTGTTTGCATGTATTTGACTGGAGGCAATACCATTTAGACAGTGTGTGTGTGTGTTTGTAGCCATGGAAATAGAATGCAGGGTAAAATCTCAGACATTTGGAGGGATTAGAATGTCTGTGTGCTTCATCTGGAGTAATTAAACACTCCATACTAGCACAAATCAGCTCTCTTCAGGGCTACTAAGATTTTGTGCATGTAAAAGATAACTCGCGTAAGATGAGAGGTTTTATAGAGCACTCTTCCATGTCTTTGTTGGGTTTAGATGGAGATTGATTCTTTCAAACTGATTACAATGAGGGCTTCTTAAAATCTCACTTAATGCTAATTAAATAGGTTAATCAAGATTAATTAACAGCCATTCTCGCTTCTCAGCAGTGCTGCTGTCTGCTCGCTATAGAGGCTGAGATGTGAAAAGCTGTGTGATTTGATTACCGTACTCCCCCCTCATCCAGTTGCCATTAACCCCCAGCAGGCTCACTGCCCCATTGGTTGGGCCGATTGCACGAGCTGATGAATATTCAGCAGGAGCTGATGAATGAAAATAATGGTCATTAAACTGGCAGGGGTGATGGCATGGAAAACCTTGGCCCAGCAGCAACTAACACCACACAGCCAGGCTGGACTAGAGAGGCCTTTTCATCTTGTCCAGTCAATTTAGCTCTGATCATCCT
Organism: Myxocyprinus asiaticus; assembly: GCF_019703515.2. Taxonomy (NCBI): domain Eukaryota; kingdom Metazoa; phylum Chordata; class Actinopteri; order Cypriniformes; family Catostomidae; genus Myxocyprinus; species Myxocyprinus asiaticus. Next base: position 15,297,081 of record NC_059353.1, read on the forward strand.
TCCACAGTAGGGCTTAACATAAGGATTTTGTCTGCAGGCCCGGTTGAACCACTCATCCAGATTTTTACTTGGCCCTGCCAACATTTAATTGGCCCCACCACAAAAACAAAAGAAATGCATTTTATTTTTAGGAATGTTTTTTTATATGTGCCAGAAATGTTTTTTGTAGTTTTCATTAAATGTTTAAGGGGTGGTTTGCCCAAAAATGTAAATTCTGTCATCATTAAGACCTACTTATGTCATTCCAAACCCTTATTATTATTTTTTCCTCTCTGGAACACAAGAGGAGAATTTTCATTTTTGGGTGAACTATTCCTTATTTTGTGTGCAAAATAACCCACTAGGTTTTTAAATTTGCTGTAATACCAGGACATTTTTACATCTTTTACGTAGCTCCATGACACCAACACATTTATAAATGGGGCATTTTAAATATTTTTGTTAAATATTATGCCATATGATGCAACTTAGTGATTGGTTTATGATTTGACAAGTCATTCTTGGAATTTTGACTAAACCTCATCTATGTTAGCCAGCTAGACAACGCTGTAATGGTGGCAAATTTAAATCAGCAGAATTTGCTACAAAAAACGTAAATATATCACAGAATACCAAATGTTTACAATTTTCAAGGCATAAAAACCTCATGTAAAATATCAATGAATGTAAGATTTAGTGACATTGCAGCACTGGCCCAACAGGGCAAGTTTCAGTTCTATCAGCTAGGGCTGCCCCCAACCAAAGATTTTCCTAGTCGACTAGTAGGAGTTAATTTAAGCCATTAGTCGACTAGTTGCACATTTATGATATTCATTTAATTACTTAAATATATATTTTTTGGGGGCATCTGAAAAGGGTTTGAGTTCCAGGGCTGAGAAATAATGTAATAAATAACATTTCTAACACTGTTCTACATTACAGAGAAATACTAAACTGTAATAATGAGCCTTTAAAATGTAAATTTTACAAGCGCATGCATGAAGCGAGCCGCAGTGACACTGGCAAAACCTGTAATGATCGTGAATGTGTCGGAAAAACCAGCAAGAGACTGTCTGAACATTTTGTTAATTTATAGAGAGAAATGCACATTAGGGTTGTGCCGACAGACGATGGTCAGAGTGATTGCCAATAGCTGATATCTTTGACGATGTCAAGACAATATTTGGCTCGTTTTCCCATGTATTAAATTATTATTATTATTATTATTATTAGGCTATTATTATCAAATTAAAGTGACAAATAATTTGCCCGTAGACACACAGACACACGCTTGAAGAAACACACTTTATTATATTATTAAGAACTGATGACAGAAAAGCCATCTACGTGCATATATATATATATATATATATATTATTCTTTTATCACTTCATTATTTTAAATGCTTTTTAGTTTCATTTGGAGTGCAATTTGAATTTAGAAATGTATTTGATTTAAGTTTTTCATTTTTTTAACTAAATACATTTAATTTTCAATGCAAAATCACTAAAGCGAGAATATTCACCAGTATTTGCCGATGTAATTGGATATATATCATGAAGGAGGGAACAAAACAAATTTATTCACACATGATGTATCTTCCCGGATAATGAAATACCCGACCAGTAGAGAATGCACAGATGAAGTAGGTTCTTTGCCAGAGAGATGTTGACAACTGTTGTAAAACCATCTTTCAAAAAGTTGAACAACACACATTTTAATTGCACTTATTTATTTTTTTTCCAGTTTCATTTGAATTTTTTATTAAAATAAATAAAAAATAAAGTTCTAAGTTTGGAATCAAGGTGTCTTGCTTTATTGTGTAGGCTACCCTAACCCTGCTTAATGAAAATTACCCCATAGTAACACCTAGTGTCCAACCAGCGCTAATACTGTTAGTTCGTCGTTTTTATATGGATTTATTTCTGCGACCAACCGACCAATCAAAACTTGGTTGATCAAGACTCTTTTCATTGACTAACCTTTGGTCGACTATCAGGGGGCAGCCCTACAATCAACTGACCCTAAACTCTCTTACACTTTATTATTGAGCCCTGCTCAGGCCACTGAGCCACCATCCGTATTTCCACGGAATTCACCGTGCTGTAAATTCAAAGATTCCTAAAAAGCAATCAGCTGTGAACCATCAAGGGAGGGAAAGGAGTTTTAAACAGGGAAAATAAAAGGAGAATCGCTGTTGAAGAAATTCTGTCCCCCTTGCTGGTGTGTGTGGTCCGTAGGTTTTAATTTATGGTCATTTAGAGAGGTTGTGGATGACTATTGACTGTGGTCTTTATGCTCTTTTCCTCTGTGTTGTTGTTGTTATTGTTCTGAGGCTTTAATTTATCATCAGCTCAAGTGAAACAGACATGAGCGATTTGGGGAGGAACAGCGAGCATGACTTTACTCTGGGCTTGAACTCTGATAATAGAGCCGGTATTATATGGTCACGCTCTAGCAGTGAGGGAAATGGAGGAAACCCCACCCCACCCCCTTCACTTTTTTTCCTTTTTTCTCTATTTCTCTTTCAGTTGGGGTTGAGACTAGGGATGGGTCAGGGTAGTCCGCTAGTTGTCCAACAACTGACTAGTTGATTAGTGAGGTTGACTAGTTTTAGATTATTGTTTTTATATATATATATATATATATATATATATAATTTTATCTGTGGTGCTTTCATTAACGTGCTGACAATGTGCTGTGATATAGCTTTTAGACAGTCTAGGGGTGTAATGGTATGAGATTTTCACAGTATAATGGTATCATGGTATTAGGTTGCATTGCTCATATTAGCAGTTTAATATTAAGATCAATTTAGACTAGCAAAGATTCACGGTCTCTTCTGCAATTTAATTGTACGCAATACTGTTAAACAAAATTTTTTCAAAAATACTGTAAGTTATTCATTTGCAGTTCATTTATGGGTGTTTTCTGATTTTTTTGGGGGGATTTTTGAAGCTGTGGCCTAGCAGTTAGCACACATTCTGTTCTCTCTTTAAGTGTCAAAACTAGAGGTTGACCCATAGTGGATATTGCTGATATGATAACTAAGGTGGTGGAATAGGCCGATAACGATTAATTGGTAGATAATTTTTAAAATCGATTTATAGAATGTACATTTTTTTTTAAGTCTTTCCTAACTATGACAGGCACAGTCATAAAGGCTATGCAGTGTTCAACCAAAATCACAATAATTACCATAAAAAAAAAAAATAAGATTTGGTGTGGGACTTTTCACTATAAACAAGCCCAAAACACACAAGGGACTTTTATTTTAAAATGAGGGAGACTTGGTTCCATTACAGTGTTCAATAAATAAATATTTACCAAATAATTGTTTTAGCAGTATATTTACAAGATAAAGGATTTTGTGACTATATTTCACCAGATGAGGTTTAATGAGGAAAAAGGTTTATTATTATTCACAAGATATGAAGTTGTAGACACGATGTTGCATGCCCTCGCTCCAATTAAGAACACTTGATTGTCTAATCAAAATAAAATATGCATTGAAGTGAGGATAAAAATATGGATGTATATTGTCAGTGATGAAAGATTTAGTGTTGGGCCTCATGTACTCCGATAAGAGACAAAGGCAGGCCTACACACAGTCATAAAGCCTGACTGCGGCCTGTATAAACACTAGAAGCCTCAGCCACAACAACGCCGCCAAAATCAAACAAAGGGAGTCTGAAACAGACTACAGATCCCATGAAGCCTTGCTCACTTTACACCTATGTGTGAAATTCTGAAGGATAGAACTCTCAACTCCTATTGGATGAAAAGCACGACAGAATGCGCCCCTCAGCCATGACGTCATCGAGAGTATAAAACCTCAGAAATCCTTCTGGGCGTTGCTTCCAGCGACAGGATGTGCCTCGTTTAGTTGCAGCCCTGCTGCTCCCAGGTGTAGCCTTGTTTCCCAAGGAAGTAACGTACGTACCTGAACTTTGGCCATACAATCTCCGTCTCGCTGGACGAGCTGAGATTTCTCCGTGTTCCACCGAGCACGCTAACGGATCCGAAGGAGACCACCGAGCAATCCGCATCTCACCCATTTGCCTGCAGAAGTGAAGAAAGAAGATTTCTCTTCCCTCTTCAACCGAGTCAACTTTGCTGATTTCTCCGCCAGCCCGCCGAGAATCAGCCGCCGTACCGCCCACTGACAGTGCGAGGAAAAAGGCCTCCTGTCATCACCTGAGCCTCGAGGAACTGAGTCAGAGTCAAACATGGGACAAACATACATTCTACCCGCATCCTCATGTGACTCAAGTAAGAGGTTTACGTCTGGCAGAGATAGATTATTATAGTGTGTTATTCTTGTGTATCAAGGTTATTGCTTGTACAGTTTACAGACCGCCAAGTCCGCTCATTGCTGCTAATAATACTCAAGGTATTATTGTAACTTACTCTTACCATGAATGAGATTTGCTGTGATGTTGTCCAACCATGTTGGACTGTTTGTGTATTTCCACCATCGCGGGTGAGACTAGCACACTAAGTTTATCCATTAAAGAACCAACGACCGCGGCAGACAGATTACGAGCTGTTCACGGTGTCTGTGAGTGATAAAACTAACGGTTGCCTTCTCTCCCACGATCGCTAAAACTGCCTTCGGTGCCGTCACCGTGTTCTTTCTCTCTCGTACTAACCTCACTCACAAACACGACCCCTCACAAACATACCAGCACACACATTTGGCGAACAGATAACTTGGCGATAGAACCCAGCTTTGTCCCCAAGTTATCGTACCAGCGGAGACACGCGCTAAATGGGCAGACGCCATTAACCAGTCTCTCTGCCCACATTCGTGGCCACATTCTCTGGCCGGAAACCTCGCATGATGTTCTCTCCACAAGAGCCACGACCACCATTTTTTGCCCTCCTTCTCTCCTTACACATACACACATACACACACATACACACACATGTGATGATTGTTCAATTTAAGGATTAATAAGCTAATGTTAATTCTAATCAATGTTCTGTTGATTTTAATAATTAATAATGATCTTTGATAATTATTATTCTATTGAATTTGATAATTGATAGTTATCTTTGATGATTGTTGATTTAAAGGATTAAAAAGCTAATGTTGATCTAATCAATGTTCTGTTGATTTTAATAATTAATAATTATCTTTAATAATTATTAATTATTGCTAATAACCAAACCCACTCCTGAACAAAGCGCCCAAAATAGATACAGCAAATCCCAACGTGATTGTTAATCACGAATAAAAAAAACTATCGGTATACATTTTTGCCAAAAACCGATAGTTCCAAAAAACATCTATTGGCACAGATTAATTTGTAAAACCGGTGTACCTCTCGTCAAAACGGACTTAAAAAGAATAATGTAACTGGACCAAGTTTTATTGAAATGTGTTAAATCTTAAAAGAACATGATCGTAGGCCTAGTGTTAGACATAGGCAGTCATAAATGCAATAGCAGATATTGTTGTAAACATGCTTTTCGACAGCAGTTCTGCCCTGCTGAACATCAGGAAGTGATTTTCTGTGCTCATGTACTTCTCCTGCAGAACACAGAGCTGTGTCTCTCTCCAGTGTGTTTGACATTAAATGGGCCCTAAATAAGTGTCTCATGTCCGGCAGATGCAGGGCTGCCCCCGACCAAAGATTTTCCTAGTTGACTAGTAGTCATTAGTTTAAGCCATTAGTCGACTAGTTGTCGCACCTTTATGATATTAATTTAATTACTTAAATATATATTTTTGGGGGACATCAGAAAAGGGTTTGAGTTCCAGGGCTGAGAAAGAATGTTATAAGTAACATTGCTAACACTGTTCTACATTACAGAGAAACACTAAACCATAATAATGAGCCTTTAAAATATAAATTTTACATGTGCACGCACGAAGCAAGCCGCAGCGACACCAGCAAAAGTGGTAATGATTCTGAATGTGTTTGAAAAATCAGCAAGAGACTGTCTGAAAATTTTGTTAATTTATAGAGAGAAATGCACATTAGGGTTGTGCCGACAGACGATGGTCAGAGTGATCGCCAATAGCTAATGCCTTTGACGATGTCAAGATGATATTTGGCTCATTTTTGTTTTGTATTAAATTATTATTAATATTATTATTAGGCTATTTTTATTATCAAATTGATATTAAAAATAATTTGCCCTTAGACACACAGACACGCGCTTGAAGAAACACACCTTATTATTTTATTAAGAACAGATGACAGAAAAGCCGTCTATGCGCATGTATGACACGCTGTTTGTACGGAGGCGTGCAGTCTCGTGGAACACGTGCATGTAAAACATTCTTACTCTTTCTTTGTTTCTGTCTTCTGAATTTTCTTTTGCAAGAACAGTATCATCTATGAGTGTTGCAAATGACCTCGGACATCTCAGTTCAGGAGGTGATTTGAGTTCAGTTCGCTTTATTTCTACAGAGCAGTTCATTGTGACCACAACTCTGCAGCCTATACATCTGTGATTAAAACATAAAATAATACAAAAACATGTTCACCTCAAACCATGATTTATATTTCAGTGATTATTATCATCATTATAATTATTATTTTTACATTTATAATTGTTTTTATTTGTGTAAGTAATTTTCTGTCTGCATGTTTAGATAGATATATGCCTGACGGTAAATGGAAGGCTACTTATGCAATATTTATATATTATTTTTTTGATCACTTCACTATGTTATTGCTTTTTTGTTTAGTTTGGTGTGCAATTTGATTTTAGAAATATTGCGATATATATACTGTGTATATATGTATATATATATATCGTGAAGGAGGGAACAAAACTAATTTATTCACACACGATGTATTTTCCCGGACAACGAAATACCCGACCGGTAGAGAATGCGCAGATGAAGTAGGTTCTTTGCCAGAGAGATGTTGTCCTTCACAACTGTTTTACAACAACAAAAAGTTGAACAACAGTTGAACTTTTTCCAGTTTCATTTGAATTTTTAGTTAAAATAAATAAACAATAAAGTTCAAAGTTTGAAATCAGGGTATCTTGCTTTATTGTGTAGGCTTAACCCTAACCCTGCTTAACGAAAATTACCCCATAGTACCACCTAGTGTCCAACCAGCGGTAATACTCGGTAATAATTCATTGGTTTCCTGTGGAGTGTTTTTTATTTTCTGCGACCAACCGACCAATCAAAACTTGGTCGACCAAGACTCTTCTCATGGACTAATGTAGGGTCGACTATTAGGGGGCATCCCTAGGTGGATGTATGGGACATTTGGTGTAGTGGATCTGGACTGGCACTCCAGGTGTCCTCTATAAGTTGAAGTTTGAGCTGGCATTGGTTTGAGGGCTCAGTGTGTGTGTGTCTGAGGTCTGCCAGACATCCAGACAGTTAGGAGGGCTTTAGTCTTGCAGGCTTTAGTCTCAGTCCAAATCTTCTCTGCATTGAAAACTCTCCTTCAGTCTCTCTGTGTCCACTTGAGAAGATCAGAGAAATTTTGAAGGGCCGGGGAAAAATGCTGCAGTGTGAATAACACACAGGGTCCTGTGCCCCAGTGGATTTAGAATAGGCTAGTTCTTGAGAATGCACTTAAATTTCAATTTACTCTTACAAAAAAAGTACTGTGACACTGATACAAGTTTTCCAGTGGCTGTTACAATACAGTATATAGAGAGCAGGGTGGCTGATATAATGCTGGCAAATGAAATTCACAAAAAAAAAAAAAAAAAAAAAATATATAGGCTCATATTTCAAACAATATTTACTCATATTTCACAATAAATAACCTGCCTGAAAACAGATTGTATCTATTGACAGGTCCATTATCTATTGCCAGAGTTTTGATACATTTTGAAACTGAAAAAGGGGGTAACTAACACACTTCTGTTATTTGTTCAGGCATATTTATTTTTAATCAGTTTTGGGAACTAATCTCAGCAGAATTTGAATGCCTGTCATTCATTTAGCTGTACACATTCCCCGCCCATTTCATGTTTGACTGTGTGCTGTATTTTGGCTGATATAATCATGCTTCAGGTACTAATACACACACACACACACACACACACACACACACACACACACACACACACACACACATATATATATATTTATACACAGTTGAAGTCAGAAGTTTACATACACTTAAGTTGAAGTCATTAAAACTAATTTTTTAACCACTCCACAGATTTCATTTTAGCAAACTATAGTTTGCAAGTTGTTTAGAATATCTACTTTGTGCATGACACAAGTAATTTGTCCAACAGTTGTTTACAGACAGATTGTTTCACTTTTAATTGACTATATAACAATTCCAGTGGGTCAGAAGTTTACATACGCTAAGTTAACTGTGCAGCTTGGAAAATTTCAGAAAATTATGTCAGGCCTTTAGACAATTAGCCAGGTGGCTTCTGATAAGAGGTGTACTGAATTGGAGGTGTACCTGTGGATGTATTTTAAGGCCTACCTTCAAACTCGGTGCCTCTTTGCTTGACATCATGAGAAAATCAAAAGAAATCAGCAAAGACCTCAGAAAATTGTTTTTGGTCCTCCACAAATCTGGTTCATCCTTAGGAGCAATTTCCAAATGTCCGAAGGTACCATGTTCATCTATACAAACAAGAGTACGCAAGTATAAACACCATGGGACCATGCAGCCATCATACTGCTCAGGAAGGAGATGCATTCTGTCTCCTAGAGGTGAACGTAATTTGGTGCAAAAAGTGCAAATCCATCCCAGAACAACAGCAAAGGACCTTGTGAAGATGCTGGAGGAAACCGGTAGACAAGTGTCTATATCCACAGTAAAACAAGTCCTATATCGACATAACCTGAAAGGCTGCTCAGCATGGAAGAAGCCAGTGCTCCAAAACCGCCATAAAAAAGCCAGACTACCGTTTTGCAAGTGCACATGGGGACAAAGATTGTACTTTCTGGAGAAATTTCCTCTGGTCTTAGGAAACAAAAATGTAACTTTTTGGCCATAATGACCATCGTTATGTTTGGAGGAAAAAGGGTGAGGCTTGCAAGCCAAAGAACACCATCCCAACCATGAAGCATTGGGTGGCAGCATCATGTTGTGGGGGTGCTTTGCTGCAGGAGGGACTGGTGCACTTCACAAAATAGATGGCATCATGAGGAAGGAAAATTATGTGGATATATTAAAGCAACATCTCAAGACATCAGCCATGAAGTTAAAGCTCAGTCACAAATGGGTCTTCCAAATGGACAGTGACCCCAAGCATACCTCCAAAGTTGTGGCAAAATGGCTTAAGGACAACAAAGTCAAGGTATTGGAGTGGCCATCACAAAGCCCTGACCTCAGTCTGATAGAAAATGTTTGGTCAGAACTGAAAAAACTTGTGCGAGCAAGGAGGCCTACAAACCTGACTCAGTTACACGAGTTCTGTCTGGAGGAATGGGCCAAAATTCCACCAACTTATTGTGAGAAGCTTGTGGAAGGCTACCCAAAACGTTTGACCCAAGTCAAACAATTTATAGGCAATGCTTCCAAATACTAACAAATTGTATGTAAACTTCTGACCCACTGGGAATGTGATGAATGAAATAAAAGCTGAAATAAATCATTCTCTCTCCTATTATTCAGACATTTCACATTCTTAAAATAAAGTAGTGATCCTAACTGACCTACGACAGGGAATGTTTTCTACGATTAAATGTCAGGAATTGTGAACAACTGAGTTTAAATGAATTTGGCTAAGGTGTCTGTAAACTTCTGACTTCAACTGTACATACAGTTGTGCTCAAAAGTTTGCATACCCTGGCAGAAATTGTGAAATTTTGGCATTGATTTTGAAAATATGACTGATCATGCAAAAAACCTGTCTTTTATTTAAGGATAGTGATCATATGAAGCCATTTATTATTGCATAGTTGTTTGGCTCCTTTTTAAATCATAATGATAACAGAAATCACCCAAATGGCCCTGATCAAAAGTTTACATACCCTTGAATGTTTAGCCTTGTTACAGACACACAAGGTGACACACACAGATTTAAATGGCAATTAAAGGTTAATTTCCCACACCTGTGGCTTTTTAAATTGCAATTGGTGTCTGTGTATAAATAGTCAATGAGTTTGTTAGCTCTCACGTGGATGCACTGAGCAGGCTAGATACTGAGCCATGGGGAGCAGGAAAGAACTGTCAAAAGACCTGTGTAACAAGGATATAAAAAGATATCCAAAGCCTTGAAAATACCAGTCAGTACTGTTCAATCACTTATTGAGAAGTGGAAAATTCAGGGATCTCTTGATACCAAGCCAATGTCAGGTAGACCAAGAAAGATTTCAGCCACAACTGCCAGAAGAATTGTTCGGGATACAAAGAAAAATCCACAGGTAACCTCAGGAGAAATACAGGCTGCTCTGGGAAAAGAAGGTGTGGTTGTTTCAAGGAGCACAATATGACGATACTTGAACAAAAATGAGCTGCATGGTCGAGTTGCCAGAAAGAAGCCTTTACTGTGCCAGTGCCACAAAAAAGCCCGGTTACAATATGCCCGACAACACCTTAACATGCCTCACAGCTTCTATCACACTGTAATTTGGAGTAACGAGACCAAAATAGAGCTTTATGGTCACAACCATAAGCGCTATGTTTGGAGAGGGGTCAACAAGGCCTATAGTGAAAAGAATACCATCCCCACTGTGAAGCATGGTGGTGGCTCACTTATGTTTTGGGGGTGTGTGAGCTCTAAAGGCACAGGGAATCTTGTGAAAATTGATGGCAAGTTGAATGCAGCATGTTATCAGAAATTACTGGCAGACAATTTGCATTCTTCTGCACGAAAGCTGCGCATGGGATGCTCTTGGACTTTCCAGCACAACAATGACCCTAAGCACAAGGCCAAGTTGACCCTCCAGTGGTTACAGCAGAAAAAGGTGAAGGTTCTGGAGTGGCCATCACAGTCTCCTGACCTCAATATCATCGAGCCACACTGGGGAGATCTCAAACGTGCGGTTCATGCAAGACGACCAAAGACTTTGCATGACCTGGAGGCATTTTGCCAAGACGAATGGGCAGCTATACCACCAGTAAGAATTTGGGGCCTTATAGACAACTATTACAAAAGACTGCACACTGTCATTGATGCTAAAGGGGGCAATACACAGTATTAAGAACTAAGGGTATGCAGACTTTTAAACAGGGGTCATTTCATTTTTTTCTTTGTTGCCATGTTTTGTTTTATGATTGTGCCATTCTGTTATAACCTACAGTTGAATATGAATCCCATAAGAAATAAAAGAAATGTGTTTTGCCTGCTCACTCATGTTTTCTTTAAAAATGGTATATATATTACCAATTCTCCAAGGGTATGCAAACTTCTGAGCACAACTATGTGTATATACAGAGTTGGGGAGTAACAGAATACATGTAACGGGATTACGTATTTAAAATACAAAATTTAAATCATTGGTAATTAGAATACAGTTACATTCAAAAAGTATTTTGATAACTGAAGAGATTACTTTGCATTTTATTGTCATTTGTTTAATTTAATATTTAGTCCGTTCAGATGGAAAACATTTATACAAATAAATGATGCGATCCAAAGTGCATTTGAACAACGGTGAAACACTTTCTTATGATGTGTTACATTCATACGAGCAGACAGAGAACTAAGTTTGAAGTAAGTTTGGAGCAGAAGAAATAGAAATATACCTTGTGTAAATTGTCAGCTTCAAGCCTTTTTACATGCATATGTTACCAGGCACGATCATATTTTTTATCAAGAAAATTCACGTTAGATCATAATTTCTTTTTTCTAGTAAGACCTTTGATCTTATGGCAAAAATTTTATTCTTGATAAATTTTTTATTGTTTTCCTGTAAAAATATCTACAAATCATTAAAACAAGATCAATTTGATTTATCCTGTTTTAGAAACAACACTGCATAAGATATTTAGGTTTTTCAGATAATGTATTTTAACATGTGTATTTTGTCTTACTGTACTGGCAGAGTTTTTATAGTCAAAACAAGTGAAAAAATCTGCCAGTGCTGAAGAAATAATCCAAAGTATTTAGAATACGTTACTAACCTTGAATAATCTAAGAGAATACGGTGAATTAAAGTACCAATTTCCTTCCGAAACAGCAAAATCCTAAATTTTTTAAATATATAAACACTCACTGTGCTATTTTTTTTTTTTTAGGAACACTACGGTCCTAATAAAGTGCCGCAGCTATTGTAGCCCATCCACCTCAAGGTTCGACTTGTTGTGCATTCTGAGATGCTATTCTGCTCACTACAATTGTACAGAGTGGTTATCTGAGTTACCGTAGCCTTTCCATCATTTTTTGTCATTTTCCCCCATTGTGATGGTGATGTGAACATTAACTGTAGCTCCTGACCTGTATCTGATGATTTTTTGCATTGCACTGCTGCTACACAATTGCCTGATTTAGATAATCACATGAATCACACGTGAGTGCATTATATATATATATATATATATATATATATATATATATATATATATATATATATATATTTAATATACACAGCAACAGGTTTCTAGTTATAGTTGGTAAAAGAGGCTTATTGGCATGTTTAATCCTTTCATACTGATCTTCAGTAATATGACTGAAATTGCTTAGATTCTGGCATGTGGTAAAAGCTTTAAAAGAATAAATCTTTTTTTTTTTTTTTTTTTATAAATATGCAGGTGACATTGCAAATTGCTTCCATTCTACTCTGCTTTGAAAAAAAAAAAAAAAAACTGTTCATTTTTGTTTCTGTGTTGGATCTCTCTCATTTGTCAGAAAGAAAATAACTGTAATTAAGAAATTAGAAATGTAATTTCACAGAAATGCTTTTGGAACTGTAGCCCTATCTGAGTACTCCACCTCTCCGTATGCGCCAGTTAATTAGCGAGCACCGCATCCATAAAGGAAAAATGATGATGATAATTTGTAAATAATAGTGTGGCGTTTTGTAGCTGTGCATCACAATGGTTTCCTTTCTCCACTAAGAGGCCTCCGTATATCTTTGTCCTGCTTGTAAATTATGCCTCATAAATAATGCAGTAGTCGTATTAATTAGTGTTAATATAAATTAGCCCATTAAGCTTTAGGAAAATGTTCGTTTAGTGAGGGCAGAGGAAAAGAATGTTTATGGCTTTGGAGGGATTGCTTAGAAATCTGGGCGATGGTTCCAGTTACGGCTCCTTAGTTTGACTTCTGTTGACCTTTGTAGGGCCATTTTTTAGCCAACCCCCCCCCCCCCAAAAAAAACATGCATGTTAAACGAATAATGCTGAAGAAGCAACAATGTTGTGGTAAGTCCGTTTTTTCTTTTTTGTTCTGGTTGTATTTTATATTGGTTGCAACTTAACCATTATGTAAATCAATTATTAGATTAACTGTGGGGGGATGGGGGTGATGATGCAGTGTTGGAGACATAAAATCAAACTTGTGCTATAATACCCTATAACGCTATAAAACCGCTATAAAATATGTGTCAGTCAAATATATATATAAAAAAGCTTTAACCAATTAATTAAACATTTCGAAAAATGTATAAAAATTTATTGAAACATTTCTATGAACAGATTTAGGTTAATGATCATAAAATATATAACATAGGGTATGAAAACTGTCCTTGTGAAAATCTGCACTCCTAAAATAATAATAAAGTATTAGCTAGTATTAGCCATCTTTTTATTATGGTGTTGTGATTAGTGATCAGCTCAATTCACGCAGCCCAAGCGGGGAAATCACTAACATTATGCCTGGATTATTTAATACATAATATTGATTGATTATTCCTTTTCAAAAACTGTTAATGTCTTTCAGAATAAAAAAAAATTCTCACATTTTCATAGAGTAACATTTTTTCAATTAAAATCATTAAATTTTTGTCAATCATCTTTTTCTTGTCGTTTTTGTTATGGTTTTGAAATAAAAAATACCCTATATATTTCGTCATTACTTTCGTTAACGAGATTAACAGAATACGACAGTTTTCAAATAACATTAATAAATTGTCATACTTTTTTCATGCGTACACTGTTTTGACAGAACTTCACAGGGTGGGCTGGAACGCCGACAGGGAGTGTTGCTTCCCATGGCAATGCTTGCAAGGCAGCACTATATTGATATTCCTCAAAATTCTGTTAAGAGGTCTAAATCCCTAACCCAAAGTATTAAACTTCTGCAATTACCAGTAATTCAGTCCAAACCACTTAACATGCTGACTCCATCCATACTTTTTACAGAATTTAAGGCCACATCCACACGAATACATTTTGGTTTGAAACCTCCATTTTTCGTTTCTTTACGTCATCATTTTCTTAATTATGTGGTTATGGAGAGCGTTTTCAAATGCATTTTCAGTGGAGGAAATCTCTGTTCTAGTGTGGATGAGAGGCGTAAACAGTGCGAAATCATTGAGTTAAAAAAAAAAAAAAAAAAAAAAAAAAAACCTTATTGGTGTATTAAAGCCCAAATTATACTTCAGAATCAGAATGAGCTTTATTGCCAAATATGCATACACATACAAGGAATTTGTCTTGGTGACAGAAGCTTCCAGTGCACAGACAATACAACAACAAGACAGAGATGATACAAAAATAGAATAAAAATAAAAAGCAAATAGAAAATATAAGTATATATAGAAATACATAAGACAAATATATATATATATATATATATATATATATATATATATATATATATATATATACACACACACACACACACACACACACACACACACACACACACACACACACACACACGTATGTACAAATACAAATCTGTTATACAGATAGTGCATGGGAATGTAATGGCTGAAGAGGTAGGATATGTTGGATAAATATAAATAAACTAAGCTGTGTATTATACATAATTATTGCTCAGTGGGACAGTTTTAACTGTTCATGAGATGGATAGCCTGAGGGAAAAAACTGTTCTCGTGCCTGACGGTTCTGATGCTCAATGTTCTGTAGCGCCGGCCAGAAGCCAACAGTTCAAAAATGTAGTGGGCTGGGTGAGTGGGGTCCAGAGTGATTTTTCCAGCCCTTTTCCTCAATCTGAAAGTATACAGTTCTTGAAGGGAGGGCAGAGGGCAACTAATAATCCGCTCAGCATTCCGAACTGTCCTTTGTAGTCTTCTGATGTCTGATTTCGTGGCTGAACCAAACCAGACAGTTATTGAAGTGCAGAGGACAGACTCAATGACTGCTGAGTAGAACTGTATCAGCAGGGCCTGTGGCAGGTTGAACTTCCTCAACTGGCAGAGGAAGTACAACCTCTGCTGGGCCTTTTTAACAATGGAGTCAATGTGGGTCTCCCACTTCAGGCCTTGTGAGATGGTATAGCCCAGGAACATGAATGACTCCACTGCTGCCACAGTGCTGTTCACAATGGTGAGTGGGGTCAATGTTGGGGTGCTCCTCCTAAAGTCCACTATCATCTCCACTGTTTTGAGCGTGTTCAGCTCCAGGTTGTTTTGACCTCACCAGACATTCAGCTGTTCAACCTCTCTTCTGTATGCAGACTCATCGTCATCCTGGATGAGGAAGATGACAGTAGTGTTGTCTGCAAGGCAGTAGTGTTGTCTGATCATTGCATATGTCCCTGCTCTTTCCAGATGTTGCAGGATATGATTCAGTCCAATGCGCTGTCCGGAGTGGCTTCACTCAGCCAGGTTTCTGTAAAGCACAAGGCAGCAGAGTTTGAGAAGTCCTTGTTTGTACGGGTGAGGAGATATAGTTAGTCTGTTTTGTTAGGAAGAGAGCGGAGATTCGCTAGATGAATACTCTGCAGCGCTGTTCGAAAGCTGCCGGCTCACTTCCCTCACTTGCATCTCAAGTCAAATCAAATCAAATCAAATCACTTTATTGTCACACAGCCATATACACAAGTGCAATGGTGTGTGAAATTCTTGGGTGCAGTTCCGATCAACATAGCAGTTGTGACAGTGATGAGACCAATTTACAATAACATCAAATTAACACAGCACAATTAAACATCTGTTATACACATAATTACACTCAACAGTATACAAATAATAACATACACTGTACAGTATACAATACGCACTATATAGATACACATTCATCAATAAAAATACAAAATAAAAATATATAAAAAAGTATATATATATATATATATATATATATATATATATATATATATATATATATATATATATAGAATGTACAGTATTGTACTGTATTGACATTCAGGCTGTCGGTTGATAGTCAGTTGTTAAGAGAGAATATAATATAATAATAATATAATTTATGACAGTCCGGTGTGAGATATAAGAGTAAGGGTAATAAAGTGCAGTGCTGATGTATTTGATCGTGGGAGATCAAGAGTTCAGAAGTCTGATTGCTTGGGGGAAGAAGCTGTCATGGAGTCGGCTGGTGCGGGTCCTGATGCTGCGATACCCCCTACCTGATGGTAGCAGTGAGAACAGCCCATGGCTCGGGTGGCTGGAGTCTCTGATGATCCTCCGAGCTTTTTGCACGCACCGCCTTGTATATATTTCCTGGAGGGAGGGAAGCTCACCTCCGATGATGTGTCTGGCAGTTCGCACCACCCTTTGCAGTGCTTTGCGTTTGTGGGCAGTGCTATTGCCGTACCAGGCGGAGATGCAGACAGTCAGGATGCTCTCTACAGGGCAGGTGTAGAACCGTGTGAGGATGTGGCGGTTCATTCCAAACTTCCTCAGCCGTCTCAGGAAGAAGAGGCGCTGATGAGCCTTCTTCACAACGACTTCAGTGTGGATGGACCATGTGAGTTCCTCAGTGATGTGGACACCCAGGAACTTGAAGATGCTGACTCTCTCCACTGGTGCTCCATTGATGGTGTTGGGGCTGTGTTCTCTGTCTTTTCTTCTGAAGTCCACCACAAGCTCCTTTGTCTTACTGACATTGAGGGAGAGGTTGTGCTCCTGACACCAGTGTGTCAGAGTGTGCACCTCCTCTCTGCAGGCTGTTTCATCTCATAGCGTGCTTGAACAACACAGCTGCGCCTCCGACTAAAATGTTCAGCGAAACATCCGAATAGTCAAAAATCGGGAAAAGATTGTCTGGTATGTGCTGCCGAATGTTCAGCAGTTCGTCCCTGGTAAAAATGATCGAAAAAAAAATTACTAAACACAGGACAAACAAACAAAAACAACAAAAGAAGTGGAGTGCTCCACGCCGAGGCTGCCATCCACGGCGCCATCTTGAAAACAAGGTTACTTTTGGTTAGATGTGAACGCTAGGCGTATGCGTACGCGTACAGGACTCGTGACTTCCAACCACCTGTGTATGCATGCACAGTCAAATGAAGTATACTTTGAAAGGATAGTGTTCGACTGTACCAAAGTCTCATGCGTGTTCTAGTGTTGATTGACAGCCAATGTCTGTATCTTAAAGGTGATTGGCTCATTTACCTAGAAGACGGGACTTACTTTTCTATATCCATTGGCCGTTGGGCATTCCAATTTCTTCCATTTATTTTAATAGATGGGTTCCGTCTCTGCTAAATAGCCTCTGACTGTTCACAGACGATAAGCGTTCGCTTCAAAACCAAAGTAAACTTTGGGCTTAAGAATGAATTTAAGATCTTATTGAAATTTGTAGAATGTTTATCTTTCAAAATGTAACCAACAGTGATGACATCATTGTAACACTGAATAGCGATTGGTTTTCTTTCTTACATATTTGCATACTGCGTTATGATTGGTCTTTTTCTTTTTAGTTATTTGACCAAGAATATAAATATAGATTGAATATTGTCTGTAGAAATTATTTAAATCATTTATTTCTTATAACAAAAACCTGTTCAGAATCAAAATTAACATGTAGTGTAGAATGATTGAGGGATATTTTTGCCCAGGCTCTTTAAAAAAAATAAAAAATACCACCTTTATTTTGTGCTTTGAACTTGAAAACTAGCACCAAAATGCCACCTTTTAAATCAGGTGCACAGATGCTTAGTGCTGGGTTTGATGTCGGGTTGTTAAGATAATTCAGCCTCATTTAGGAAATGAGTCCTATGACTAACTCTCCTCATTTCTCCCTTTTTCCTTCCCTCTGAATAGGCGTTATGGATTTTTAGCCCCCTCCTTCTTCCCCCTTCATCTCCTGGCGGGGGAGCTTGGAGGACCAGGGAACTTGTGAAAACACCAGTAGCTGAGAGGCTGTTCTGTCAGGCTGACAGCCAGTCCGCTCCTCCTGCCGAGAATGATGATGGGGAGGCAGGAGGGGAGTGCTGGGTAATTGGCCTTTTTATGAGTCTCTCCTGAAAATAGACATAATTCAGGGCAGAGAGAGAAAGTGTGTGCATAAGCCTTGTGGGGGACAGTGTGGTGTTGGTCTCATTTATGTTGGGCCCCACATGTTCATTTTCTGGAACAAAAACAGCATGGATGTGGCTGTGAGCTATAATGAGAAGTATTATGGCAATTATCGAGAATGCCACATTTCCTTCATTTCATCAGGCTCACTTTGTTGTTATTGGTTGAATGTTTGTCTCTCATTCTTCCATAGGAGGGCTTTAAAAGGCATTTCACCAAAAAATGAAAATTCTCTCATCATTTACTCACCCTCATGCCATGCCAGATGTATATGACTTTCTTCTGCTGAACACAAACAAAGATTTTTAGAAGAATATCTCAGCTCCGTAGGTCCATATAATGCAAGTGAATGGTGACCAGAACTCTAAAAGCTCAATAAAGGAGATAAAGTCAGCATAAAAGTAATCCATAAGACTTCAGTGGTTTAATCAATGTCTTCTGAAGCGATACAGTTGTTTTGAGTGAGAACAGACCAAAATATAACTCAAAATCAGTTACAGTGAACTATCCCTTTAAGACTTATTTTTCTACATTCTCCCATAGAAATTACATTAATTTTTTATAAGTGTAAATATTTAGGCAATGTGACTGGTAAACTTGACATTTTGTCAGTTAGGTTGGGAATATTATATTGTTATGGGGTCGCGATGCAGGGGTACACTGATGAGCCAAAACATTAAGACCACCTGCCTAATATGCTGTTGGTCCTCCGCATGCCACCAAAACAGCGCTGATCCACTGAGGCATGGACTCTAAAAGACCCCTGAAGGTGTCCTGTGGTATCTGGCACCAAGACATTTGCAGCAGATCCTTGAAATCCTGTAAATTAAGAGGATGACTTGGCACATCCCACAGATGTTCAGTCGGCTTGAGATCTGGGAAATTTGGAGGCATGTTCATGTTCCTCAAACAATTCCCGAACCAAATGCGCAGTGTGGCAGGGCGCATTATCCTGCTAAAAGAGGCCACTTCCATCAGGATATACCATTGCCATCAAGGTGTGTACCTGGTCTTCAATGATGTTTAAGTAGGTGGCATGTGTCAAATTGACATCCACATGAATGGCTAGACCCAGGGTTTCCCTGCAGAACATTGCCCAGAGCATTACACTCCCTCCACCGGCTTGTCGTCTTCCCACAGTGCATCCTGGTGCCATCACTTTCCCAGGTAAATGGCGCACTCATACACGGCCATCCACATGATGTAAAAGAAAAGGGGACTCATCAGACCAGGCGACTTTCTTCCACTGCTCCAAGGTCCTGTTCCGATGCTTGCGTGCCCATTGTAGGTGCTTTTGATGGCGGACAGGGGTCATCATGGGCACTCTGACTGGTCTGCGGCTACACAGCCCCATACGCAGCAGGGTGCGATGCACTGTGTGCTGTGACACATTCCTCCCGTAACCATCATTCAATTTTCCTGAATTGTGCCACAGTAGATCTTCTGCTGGTTCAGACCAGACGGGATAGCCTTCGTTGCCCTCACACATCGATGAGCCTTGGGCGCCCAACACCCTTTTGCCAGTTTGGGTGTCCCTCCTCAGACCACTGTTGGTAGGTACTCACCACTGCTGACCGGGAGCACCTCACAAGCCTTGCCGTTTCAGAGATGCGGTGACCCAGTTGTCTGGCCATAACAATTTGGCCCTTGTCAAAGTCACTCAGATCTTTACTCTTGCCCATTTCTCCTGCATTAAAAACATTGACTACGAGAACTGGTTGATCGCTTACCATCTAATCTACCCAGACCTTGACAGGCCTTGTTAGGAGATGATCAATTTTATTCACTTCACCAGTGAGTGGTCATAATGTTTTGGCTCATCGGTGTATATTGCAGTTTAATTTTTCAGTGTATTGTGACTTCAAACCATGACATATTGCAATCTTATACTCACTTGTTTCCTCATTCATCTTCATTGGACTTTCATTCTTTGTACAACTGCTGAACTTTTGCTTTACTTCAACGTAGAGCCATAGAGGTAGTGTAGATCATAGACACGTCAGCGTCAGTAACAAAAATTATGTGAAGGAATGGCAAACCTTTGTTCCAGTGTGTATCATTACACACACACCTTTGCAATTTAGCTGTTCAGAGAATCTGGACATCTTTCCAAATGAAACAAGTCATAGACTTGTATTCTTAGCGTGTTCTAAATTTGCATATTAGCTGAATAGAAATAATTGAGTGTTTGTTGACGTAATACTGCAGTACGTTTCATCTTCTCAGTCTCTTGCCATTAAATGGTGGTCAATCACTTTTTCCCCCAAAAAAATATTAATGTGAAAAATGTAGCTGATATTGATTCTTGCCGTTGTAATATTGATACAGTAGCCTAATATTTCTTGATACTTTGAAATATCAATTCCCCCCTTGCCAGTACTAACAGTGTTGTTTTTAGGTTTTTTTTTTATACTTTACTGTAGATGGGCCACCCTGTCTGTTGGTTAAAGCCTAATAAAACTCAGATTTAACTGTTTGATCAGCCACAGAGTGACATTTAAATTCTGAGACTTTTTATAACTGTTCATAAATGTCTAGAACCTGCAGAATTATGGTTATTCTGGGCATAATGTGTCTTTTTAAATGGTCTGTGGTCTGGCTGTACTGAACCACTGCCAATGAAAACTAACTGATCGCCATAGGCAATACAGTGTAATGACTTAGTGTTACACTATTGTGCAGGCTGAACCCTGTTTAACCCTGCTGTTGATTCACAGAATTTGACACACAGTGTGCAACAGCAAGATAATGCAGACATATCCTCCATTTTTACTTAAGATGCAAACATTAGATTACGACTGCATTAAAATCCCAATTTTCATTATGTTCCCTTGAAGAGAACACTTATAAAATGGTATGTTTTTTTGTTTTTTCCTCCTGATGTTATGTTCTTGATGACTAGTTGTCATGTTATCAGTGAACAAAATGGAGCACTTGAATGCACCCCTTTTAAATTGCTGTCGTCAACGGGATTTCAGAGCATTGTATTTTTCTGTCTAATGGCTGCACTTTCAAACCGCGCTGTTCATTACGCACTAATGGAGGGCGATGTTAGAGGTGAGCAGAACGTTTACTCTCGCTGAGAGTTCATCAGACCAGAGTTCAAAACCGTGATTTAAATGGGCAGAGAAATATGTGACAAGGGGCCTTTAATGACACATCTATCTAAATCTTTTAGATTGCATTTTATGACTATAGCTTAATGCGTAGAAGACAGGGACCATACTTGCCTTTTAGATTCAATTGTTATGTTCCATTACTTTGATTGCTTGTGTCCCTGCATCTGGTGTAATGGCAATAAAAATAAGAGGAAATTATATTACATTTTAATATAGGTTTTAATTCATTGTGCTAATTCATGGCTCTATTTTGTGTAGGGTTTGCCACAGGCAAGGTGTTTTTAATTGTGTTACGCACAATCCCAAAGCAGCGAAGTGGAACATTTCTTAAAGCTAATTTAATTTTGTGGAAATTTTAATGTTGTGCAGTAACTTTCACTACCATGAAAGTGTCTCAACCATCTGGTTAATGTATAGAGCTGCATTTACACTACAGATGCTTGAATCTGCTCCAGTAATGAATCATAAACATGTTAAGAACAGGCGGCAAGCTAGGAAGAGTTAATACAGACCTATTAAACAAAAAAGAAAAGTGCCACCACATATATGTCATTTCTTTATTAGATTTCCACTCTAGGCAGTTCCTTAATAATGTCAGTTAATACTAGAATTATTGTCTGTTGACTTTATAATGATGGCCATCCCCCCCTTTCCATCTCTTTAAAACAGAGGTTTCCAGCCTTAGCAAACATCACTAATAACATAGTCTATAGAAAATACAATATCATCTAGCCTTGAAAACACTGGCTAAAGCCTACTTAAATAGTCTATAAATACAGTCTGTTGAGTAACTCCTGCTTCTGCTTTCTATAGACCTTTGTCACTGTGTTCTCTCACTGCACCTCCAATGCCTTTTCTCCCCTTCATTAATGACTAAAATAATCTTTAAGTCACACTTCTTGAGAGCAGCAGGTGGGGGTATGTTATCGTGACCTGGTACCAGCACACAAGGTTAATTGGATGAGTGAATGAAATGTTAAAGTGAGACTCTTTGTGGTCTTTCACCCTCAATTAAAGAGAATAACAGCACCTGGGACCAGGCCTGTCCACATTAGTTTGAGGAGCTGGCACTATTGTTATCATATTTATCTCTCGATGGCTCTACCAAAGTAATTAATGACCTTAATGAATGGTTTCACCTGATTAGATGGTTGCCCATCAAAATTGCCAGTTTGAATTATCATCTTAGGAGTGTGTAAAACACATTGCTTTGTCAAAATATGTATGGCTCAAATCACACTGAAGGAATTTTTAAAACCTTAAAGGAATAATTCACCCAAAAAATTAATATTCTATCATTTACTCATCAACCTAATGTTGTTCCAAACCCGTATGACCGTCTCTTTATTGCGTGGAACACAAAAGGATAAATATCCTGCAGAATATCCAAGCTGCTCTTTTCCATACAATGAAAGTAAATGGTGACCAAAGCTGTCCCTGTTTCCAATCCAATTTCATTGTTTGGAAATAAACAGCTTGAACATTCCTCCAAGTATCTCCTTAGTCATACAGGTTTGGAACGACATGAGGGTGAGTAAATGATGACAGAATTTTCATCGTTAGGTGAACCATCCCTTTACAGCTTGCAGAAATTATATACCAGGCTCTTGATTTGTACAGGGGCTTTGTGGAAATTGAAAGGCAGTTCTATGCTAAAATGATTTTACCAGCTGTATTAAACCTAAACTTTAGACAGACAAAACGTTTGAAGTTTGTGAGGCTTAAGATGACAGACCATTGTGTGGTCTTCTATAAGAAAGCTCGAATAAAAAAAAATTTGAGGTTTAGGGTGGCTGAATCTGATTTAAACAGGGCAAAGAAAACCTGAGATTAACATACATTGACATGGTAATTTGACTTAGCCTGATAGTCTGAACCCTTTTAGTTACATGAGCAATGATAATAGGGTTTTCTAATTGCCTAACCTCAGATAGCTCGGCTCTGAAGAACTGGCCCATAATTCCTGTCATTCACCTTGAGGAGGGCGTGATTCTCTTGCCGGTAAGCTGAAACATCACTCCGCTGATCATGGGCCAGATGTAGGGTTTACTTCAGTTCTTAGAACTTAGAATGGGATTGGGTTTTAAACATAAGTACTATATCAGAGCTTTTGCAAATTTTTACTTGTAAACAATAGTGTAGGAACAATCTTAACAGTATAACCATGCAGAGAAATAGATAAATAGGCTCATGAGCAATCAAGGAAAGTTAAAACACTTCCCCTATGTCTTTGTTGCTGACATCAAAAGGTGTTCAATCAAATGCTACAGTTTTTTGGCTCAAATTCTTCTGTCACTTGGTAGAAGCTAACCAAATTTGGCAGATGCTAACATGGATGGGTTGTGATTCACAATATAGTTCATGTTTTTTGAAAATAAAGGCAAGGTTAAATAAAATCGGACTAAATACAGATTCACTTGCAAAAAGGATAAACATGGTATATTCAGACCATGTTTTGTTTTGCACTGTGAATAATAAGCTTAATTAGTTAGGACTTTATAATCAATAAATATTTTATTCTAATGAATTACATTTTGTGCTGATTAATTAATCACAATAATCGCATATATCAATATTTGTATATATACACTGGCGGCCAAAAGTTTGGAAAGAATCTTATGGAAAGAAATTGGTACTTTTATTAATCAAAGTGGCATTCAACTGATCACAATATATAGTCAGGACATTAATAACGTGAAAAATTACTATTACAATTTGGCAATTTTTTTTCAGAACTACTTCAAAGAGTTCTCATCAAACAATCCTCCACGTGCAGCAATGACAGCTTTGCAGGTCCTTGGCATTCTAGCTGTCAGTTTGTCCAGATACTCAGGTGACATTTCACCCCACGCTTCCTGTAGCACTTGCCATAGATGTGGCTGTCTTGTCGGGCATTTCTCACTCACCTTACAGTCTAGCTGATCCCTCAAAAGCTCAATGGGGTTAAGATCCATAACACTCTTTTCCAATTATCTGTTGTCCAATGTCTGAGTTTCTTTGCCCACGCTAACCTTTTCTTTTTGTTTTCCTGTTTCAAAAGTGGCTTTTTCTTTGCAATTCTTCCCATAACACCTGCACCCTGAGTCTTCTCTTTACTGTTGTACATGAAACTGGTGTTGAGCAGGTAGAATTCAATGAAGCTGTCAGCTGAGGACATGTGAGGTGTCTATTTCTCAAACTAGAGACTCTGATGTACTCATCCTCTTGTTTAGTACATCTGGCCTTCCACATCTCTTTCTATCCTTGTTCGAGCCAGTTGTCCTTTGTCTTTGAAGACTGTAGTGTACACCTTTGTATGAAATCTTCAGTTTTATGGCAATTTCAAGCATTGTATAGCCTTCATTCCTCAAAACAATGATTGACTGATGAGTTTCTAGAGAAAGCTGTTTCTTTGACCTAATATTGACCTTTAAAAAATGGGGCCTGTCTAGATTTGATCAAAAATAACTTCTTTTCAAATAGTGATGGTGCTGTTTTTTACATCAGTAATGTCCTGATAATACTTTGTGATCAGTTGAATGCCACTTTGGTGAATTAAAGTACCAATTTCCTTCTGAAACAGCAAAATCTGTACATTATTCCAAACTTTTGGCTGCCAGTATATGTGTGTGTGTGTGTGTGTGTGTGTGTGAGAGAGAGAGGTTACCTGTGGGTTTTTCTTTGTATCCCAAACAATTCTTCTGGCAGTTGTGGCTGAAATCTTTCTTGGTCTACCTGACATTGGCTTGGTATCAAGAGATCCCTGAATTTTCCACTTCTCAATAAGTGATTGAACAGTACTGACTGGTATTTTCAAGGCTTTGGATATCTTTTTATATCCTTGTTACACAGGTCTTTTGACAGTTCTTTCCTGCTCCCCATGGCTCAGTATCTAGCCTGCTCAGTGCATCCACATGAGAGCTAACAAACTCATTGACTATTTATACACAGACACTAATTGCAATTTAAAAAGCCACAGGTGTGGGAAATTAAACTTTAATTGCCATTTAAACCTGTGTGTGTCACCTTGTGTGTCTGTAACAAGGCCAAACATTCAAGGGTATGTAAACTTTTGATCAGGGCCATTTGGGTGATTTCTGTTATCATTATGATTTAAAAAGGAGCCAAACAACTATGTGATAATAAATGGCTTCATATGATCACTATCCTTAAATAAAAGACATGAATATTTTGCATGATCAGTCATATTTTCAAAATCAATGCCAAAATGTCACAATTTCTGCCAGGGTATGCAAACTTTTGAGCACAACTGTGTATATATATATATATATATATATATATATATATATATATAGCATATACTGTATACACACAGTAAGGTGCAAAACTTTTAGGCAAATGCTGTATCGTGCAGACATTTTCAAAAGTAATGCAGCCATTTTTATTTATCAGTTAACTTCATACAAAGTGTACCTTTCAAACAGCACCAATTCCCCTTGGTAGACTTTAGCACAGTTTTTCAAGGTTGTTGGCAGGTAGGTTGTTCCAAGCAATCCCAGACTGACTTGATGTTGATATCTTCAATCTGTGGGGGCCATGCCATCTGTTGCAGAACTCCTTGTTCTACTTCTATTTTATTCCATTTGCAAGAGGAATGTTTGGAAATCTGTAATTGATATTTCCTATTGTCACACTGAAGTAGAAGATATAAAATAACCATCTTAAGCCAAAGGTTTTTGTGAAACATCTTATTACCTCTGCACAGTACTATAAATATGCAGTTTAGATCAAGTTTGCACCCCCTTGCAGAATCTGCAAAATGAAAAAAAATTCATAAAAATGAATTTTGTTTATTTAGCCTGTTTTTATTTGCTTTGATGACACTATTGACATAACAGATACTCACATATACTGTATTCCACAAGACAAAATAATAATTTAATTTAAACAAATTTGTTTAAAGTATATATTCCCTTTGTTCTTTTTACTGTGTGTTGATTAATGTTTGTGTCTTTTGTAAAAGTTGTGTTTGCTCACTTTTCTTAAGCAAAACAATTCTCCAGGTACTACACGTTCTTTGGTTCCCCAGCGTCTTCTACACTTTTCAGTTCTTCCCAACAGTGGCTACATGATGTTGACATCCAGCTCTTGACACTTAGAAGAATTGAGGGACTCAAACACAACTATTATAAAAGGCTGCAAACATTCATTGATGCTCAAGAAGGCAACACTACATATTAAGAACCAAGGGGATGTAAACATTTGAACAGGATGATTTGTGTACATCTTTATTATTTTGTCTTGTGGGAGATATGTAAATATCTGTTATGTAGCTTCTGAAGGGCAGTACTTAATATATATATATATATATATATATATATATATATATATATATATAGATATAGATATAGATATTAGGGGTGTAACGGTACACAAAAGTCACGGTTCAATACGTACCTCGGTTTTGGGGTCACGGTTTGATACGAGTTCGGTACAACAGGAAAAAGCAACAAATCCCAAATGCTAGGTTTCTTTTCATTTATTTTGAACAGAGAGTAGTGCAAATTACAGTTTGTTCCACCTAGTGGCATTTAGTGCCCCCTGAGGCAGTTGGTACAGTACAGCCTCCTTTAGTGTATTAAGCACTAAGCAGTAAACAGAATGCACTCTTGCATAGGCCATATTTTTTTGTAGGGTTGATAAAAAACAAAAGGTATTTGGTCACAATCAGCTACAAAACTGAAAAGCATCTCTTGTGTTATAAAAGTACAAAATAAATAGAATAATGAAAGATAAAACTTGTGCATTAGGAGAAGCCATTCTTATTTTGGGTTGGTGCATAGATGGTCTCTTCTTCTGCTCTTTTTCCTGTTGTGGCGGTTAGCAAACAGCATTGCATTACCGCACGCGCCACCTTCTGGATTGGAGTGGATCGCCTGTGACTGACTCAGATGTATTCTTCGTCTGACTGCATGCACCGAACCATGATGTCAGTACCGTGATGGTTCGGGATGAATACATGTACCGTTACATCCCTAATATATTTCTTATATGTGAACATTCGAAAGGGGTGTATAAATTTATGAGGCAAAATGGCCATGCAAAATTATGCACTCAACTGTATTTATAAATATACAGTATATAGTTATATTTTTTGTTCTTATATAAATATGGTAAATGTATTTAATAAATATAATATCATTAATACATATCATTATTGTGGCAGAGGAGTGAAGCATTGATTATAGGCAATAAAAATGTGGTTTTAGAAGTCATTGTTTTATTTCATATCATTGAACATTGGGAATTTTTAGGGAAAATTGGTTTTTAATATTATTAATCGCACAAAATAAAGCATTAAATTGACAGCCATAAAATGTAATAAATTGTAATTATACAATTCAGTGTCTGATTTTAGGACATTTCCTTTTGTATGGTAAACAATAATGGTACTTTGTTGGGTCGTCCAAAAATAATTAATAAAACTAGTTGAGAACCACTAGTTAAAACAGACTGCATTACCCAGGGTTGCTAAGTAGCAGTACCTTAAAAAATGTGAAATGACATTTCCACTTCATTATGTCTGATCATTGCCCTAATTAAAAGACTTCCCTAATGTGAGTGGAGCGAAGGGTAACACCTAAAGGATCACCCTCATTACCTTTCTCTGCCTCCCCTGGACCCGACTGGGATGTTTTTCACCTTAACCAGCACACAACCTCCTTCCCAGTATGCTTTACAGTCGCAGGTTAAATTGGGTAACAAAGGAAATTGTAGTTGCAAAACTTGCGTTTTTGCGAGTAACACATCAACAGAACAAATAAATACAGAAAATAAAGGTGAATTCTTTTATGTGGCAGACTGACGCTCAAACTCATTGTGCTTTTATTGTGCAGTACTGTATGTGCATACGCTTACATTTTTTTTGCTTTGTCCACTACATTTGTAAACAGCTGGGTCATGCTTAGTGGTAAATGTGAGTTTGGCTCCCCATGGCAACAGGCCATGTGTGAAGGAAAGAAGGATGTCAGGGTTAGGAGGTCCTCTCTGGAAACGATAATATAAATAAGATGAATAAGACACATCATAATTACTGCATCTTCTATATTTTTTTTAATCACTCCAGGCAGTTAGCAGTGTTTTAAAGACATTCATTTCAGTGTGTCACAGGTGGTGGCATGTCTCCGCAACTGTGGAAGAATTAAGATCCACGCAGGAACACAAGTCCCTACAGTTACATTTTTTTAATCTAATATACATGTTGTGTTTGCGTCTCTGTTAGTTGTTGACCGAGATGGGTTTTGTAAAAGATGATGCCAACACTAATATCTCGAGAGCAGAATAGCCAATGGCCAATAGACCTTATTCACAGCAGCACCATCTTTGATTTTTAAAGGGAATGACAACAAGGCTGTGAGGGACAGACGTACAGTCTCTTCAGTGGGCTCTACTCTAGATCGGATGGGATCTAGGAGCTTTTTACAGCTTTATACTGTGCATGCCATTGAAGAGATGGTAAGTCTATCACTCACAGCCTCGTTGTCATTCTCATTAAAAGTTTAAGATGGCACTACCATGAATACGGTCTATAGAATGTAAATAGCACTAAAGTTTGAGTTTTATGCAAACTCTCAGGTTTCTAACGATAAAATTGTGATGATTCTACTCCAAACCTTTGTCGAGATACAGTCATTTAATTGTCGGCTAATTAAATTATTTTAATGCATACTGTATATGTTATATAAAATATCACAAATAGCAAATAATATTATTCAAAATGTTAAAATAAATTGTCCGTTAATTTGTCTGCAACAGTAAAAACGTGCAGATTTGAAATATTTACTATTTGTTTTGAGCCAAAAGGTGTGTGTGACGTTTCGAGCTTCTAGTGGTCACACGTCTTATCATCATCCCGATTTGCAGGTAAGAGTTCAGTTGGCCCACTTCATCAGTAGGTGTGACCTGAAGCTCCACCTACTTTGAGGCAGGCAGCTAACTCAGCTGTTGTTCAGTCAGTAAAGATCATTCAACATAAACACACCGACGAGCAGAGTTAAGGCCCCGGAGAAGTTCTTCTGCGTTCTTTGTTCAAAGGTAAAAATAAGTTCTAAACAGCCGAGCAACGGTATACTGTTTGTGAACATTCAGACACCAGTCACACCGCTGTGGAAGGCGTTTAGGGGAGCATTTAAATATGAGGACGCTACATGTAAATCCTAATCTAATGTGACATTAAAATGTGTTATCAATGACTTTATGCCTCATTCTATATATAGAATTTACATGAGGTCAGTAAAAGAAGTTGTTTTAACCACTCGGTGATGATTTAAAGTAATATATATGCAGTAGAAAATGTTTAATTTGTCTTGCTTACATTCTGAATTCATGACGCTAATGCAATAACACACTATACATTTACATTTGCATTTTATTCATTTGGCAGACACTTTTATTCAAAGCGACTTACAGGAATAGGAATACATTATAAGCGTATCATCTTAAGGAGGCAGTGGTACGAAAATTGCTATATTACAAAGTTTCACTAGCATCAGAATAGTAGGAAGACGTTACTGTAGTTGAACCCAGCTACACGGTGATGTTGTGTTCAACAGCAGGGTTGGCTTGAAAGACAAGGAGCTCATTCTTGGCTGGGTTAAGCTGCAGGTGGTGTTCCTTCATCCAGGTCAAGATGTCTGTCAAACAGGCAGAGATTCGAGCAGTCACCATGGTGTCGTTGGACTGGAAAGACAAGTAGAGCTGTGTGTCATTGGCATAGCAGTGGTAAGAGAAACCATGTGCCTGAATGATGGATCCCAGTGATGTTATAAGAGAAGAGAAGTGGCCCAAGCACTGAGTCCTGAAGTACCCCAGTAAGTAGCTGATGTGACTTGGACACCTCTCCAGGCTACTTTGAAGGACGTACCTGAGAGATAGGAATTAAACCAGTTAAGCACAGTTCCTTTGATGCCCAGAGTAGAGAGGGTGTAGAGTAGGATCTGATGGTTGACTGTGTCAGTGGCTGCAGAAAGGTCAAGTAGAATCAGGACGGATGGTCTGGATCCAGCTCTCGCCTGTCTCAGACACTCAGTGACAGACAGCAGGGCAGTCTCGGTGGAGTGTCCACTTTTGAAGCCTGACTGATTGTCATCCAGCAGCATGTTCTGTGAGAGACAGGCAGAGATCTGATTGAAAACTGCCCTTTCAAGTGTTTTTGCCATGAATGGGATGAGAGAGACTGGTCTGTAGTGTTCTACTTGTGTGGGGTTAAGTGCAGGTTTTTTCAGCAGCGGGGTTACTTGAGCCTGCTTAAATGTAGTTGGAAAAATGCCTGTAAGTAGAGATGTGTTAATTATGTGTGTGAGTGCAGGTAGGATAGACGGAGAGATGGCCTGGAGAAGGTGGGAAGGAATGGGGTCAAGGGAACAGGTGGTGGGGTGGTTAGAGAGGAGGAGTTTAGAGACCTCCGTGTCATTCAGAGGAGAGAACATAGAGATAG
This sequence comes from Myxocyprinus asiaticus, assembly GCF_019703515.2. Taxonomy (NCBI): domain Eukaryota; kingdom Metazoa; phylum Chordata; class Actinopteri; order Cypriniformes; family Catostomidae; genus Myxocyprinus; species Myxocyprinus asiaticus. The sequence continues at coordinate 15,327,901 of NC_059353.1, forward strand.
AAGAGCTGCATACAGGAGGCAGGTGTTTGAGGGGGTGTGGTGCTGACCTTACTAACCTTGTTAGTAAAAAATGTGTCGAAGACATCTGCTGTCAGTAGAATACGTGAGAATACGTGGCATTGAAATGCACTGATTACACTCTGTTACTGTAATTTATGGTGACACATAAAACTGCAAAGATGAGTGTATAAAAGTGTAATATTGGGCAAAATACACAAAAGTATGATGATAAGAGAGGCATATCTTACTTTGGGAGGATGTTTGAATGGCTTTAGCTATAGATGGCACACGAGTGAATGGGCACTTTAGAGTATTTGAGTAGATTTGATTCCTTTTGTAGACTAATTAAAAAAAAAAAATGAAAGCATAACATGGTCTTGCACGCTGGTGTGTTCACGTTGAATACTAACTGAAAAACATATAGTAGGTGGAGCTTCAGGTCACACCTACCGATGACGTGGACCAATGGCGGTAAGGTGTTCAACAGCAGGCTAGAAGTTTTTCTAAATGTTTGCCCAGGTGAGCTGTTCTGAACCATCGAAACAAATGCAAAAACACCTTTTTGGCCAGATTTTGTTCTAAATGACGTCATACCCATTCGTTCTTCAGTTTCGTATGAAGAACGCTGGCGGCCAAAAGTTTGGAATAATGTAAAGATTTAGCTCTTATGGAAAGAAATTAGTACTTCTATTCACCAAAGTGGCATTCAACTGATCTCAATGTATATGACATTAATAACGTGAAAAATTACTATTACAATTTGAAAAAAAAAATTTCAGAACTTCTTCAAAGAGTTCTCATCAGAAAATCCTCCACATGCAGCAATGACAGCTTTGCAGGTCCTTGGCAT